>NC_138775.1:170994005-171409005 GCF_965119305.1 Pelophylax lessonae | reverse complement strand
ACCTGCAATCAAAATAGAACAGGGGATCAAAAAGAGAGACAGCCCCTGCTTCTTTTTCTCCTGTGCCTCTTCTGCCAGTAAAGTCCCATTTCCGAGTTCTTCACCCAAACTAATTGGTATAGAATTCTCTCCTCCCAACGTTCCACCTCCCCCATCTTAGCATCTTCCCATTACTGATTGATAGAGCAGTTGTGAGCAGAAATTACTTACAAGGGGATCTCTGGCTGGATGCAAGGGTTGCTGGAGGAGGAGCTGTTCCTCTGAGGCTGGTGGAGCTGACCTCCTCTTCTGTGTGACAGAGAATGTATGCTCTGGAGCTCCGGAGAGACACCTTGTCATTGTATTTGCAGAAGCCAGAAGAGGAACCAAATGCTGGCTTCTCTGTTTACAATGACCAAGTCACTGAGCACAGAGTTGGTGTTACCACATTCTGGTCGACAAAAAGCATGACTTTACAATTATAATGCATTACAAAACTGTAATTAGAAATTTGATGCCCAACAATATCAGGCACAAAAATATTATTTCTAGTCACCAACTGTTGTCTTTCTGCAGAAAAACTAAAAAGTTATATGAAAAATTTCAATCTAAGCAATGAACACATTGCAATTTACTAACCAAAAGAGATGGTTAGGACTAATAGTAATAGAAACATAGTAGAGCAACGGCAGAAAAAAAGACCAACTTGTCCATTGAGTCTGCCCTATTTTTTTTACTGTACAAATATTTTTATAATTTTTGTAATATACACTGCTCAAAAAAAGTTAAAGGAACAATTTTTTTTTTTTTTTTGTAAGAAATTTTATTAAAACAAATGTACGATACATGGAAAAATCTGGGACAATATTGACCAACACATTTTACACTTTACAGGGTCAGAAGCCGAGCACAAGATAGAGACTCGTAACTGACCTAGGTGATATAGCAGCCTGATAGAAAATTTCCCAAGGTCAAAAAACATAAACACACTAGAACCCTAGTTGGATGGATCTTAGCATACAAAAGGCACTAAAGCCGTGGGGGGCTTATAGTAAAGAGAGGATATAAGGAAGGAACAATGGAGGAAAACAGGGGAGGGGGGGAGGGGGGAGGGAAGTTGGGTGAAGGCACCCAAACCACAGCAACTTTTACCCTACCCTGGAACCTTGTACATTAAATTATCTGCTGACGAGAGGACAAGAACATCCTTGGGTAGCGAATCCATAAAGTCCTGCCAGTTGCGTACAAAACGGTTTGCGGAAGAAGGAAGATTAAAGTCCGTATTGAGCTGATCCTTGATCATGAGGCTTAAGAGGTCACGGTGAACTTGCGAAACAGATGGGCCCACGGTTGAGATCCAGTTAGCGAGTATTGCTCTGCGAGCTATTAGTAGGTACGTGAGGATCCAATGCCGTGGGTTTGGTGTAGGGTGGCTAAGCCATACCTGAAGCTGTTTGTCCCAATATCCAAAATAAGTAGAAGGGGGTCTTTTGGTAGTTGCAAGAGCGTGACCCGTTCAATAAGTGAAAGCACTTGGTCCCAGAACGACGAGATGAAAGAGCAAGACTAGAACCTGTGGTGGAGGTTCGGTCGGTTGGTTTTACAGTAAGGGCAGAGACTCATGAGAGGATCAGTTTTGTTGGATGCAAAAGGAATATACGCCCTATGAAGGATTTTCAATTGTGTTTCCCTCCAAATCTCGTTGGGAGTCAAGCGAAGTGTGCGGTTATACCCCTGGAACAACTTAGTGGCAATGTCCTCCAGAGGAAAGTCCTTGGCCCAATTGGCCGCTGATGTACTAGCGGGACGAAGAGATGTGAGCTTTTGGAAAGGTTTGTAAATGTCCGAAATGCTGTAAGTCCCTGAATTGAGCAGAGGGTCCAGTAAGGGATCAATAAATCCATTGGCGGTTGAGGCACCTGAAGACCGGAGAAAACTGTGGCATTGCATTATTGGAAAAATATGGGTAGCTGGCAAATTATAGGTGTCCAAAATGTCCTGTATAGCTCGGGGCTTGCCCGTGACGGGGTCACAGAGATCCGAAAATGAAATAATCCGAATGTAGTCCCGGTATGAAGGCAGGGTTGTCCTGAATGGGTAAGTACTCACACAGATGAGGGAAGTTTCATACGTTTCCTGGATTCCCTCCAGGCAATCACAGTGTCTCTCAAGAGGATGTAGTGTTGGAGCTGAGAGGGCATAATTTTCCACTTAACATGCAGCAGAGCGACCAGGGAGAAAGGGGAAGACATTTGCATTTCCAACCCATAATTAGAGTAGTGAGAGGACATAGAAAGCCAGTCTAGAGATATCCTGAGAAGGCATGACAAATTGTACAATCTTATGTTGGGAAGACTAGTACCTCCTTCGCTCCTGGGGAGACAGAGTTTGCTAAAAGAAATGCAAGGTCGTTTGCCACGCCATACAAAACTAGAAATAGCGTTATTTAGCGTTTTAGTATCGCAACCGTGCAAAGCTGACCATTTTCACTAGATAGCATCTCCCCAAGAGCGAAAGCGGCAGATCCATTCAACCATCTAACTCACGAAGGATCTTCTGAAAGAGTGGGGGATAGTTCAAAGTATAGATGGAAGATGGGAGCTTACCTATCTTGATACCTAAATATGTGATGTGGGAAGTGGCTATAGTGAAGGGTGAAGAAGCTGCCCAAGTGGGTCTGGAGGTTACCCCCAAGGGGAGAATTTCACTTTTAGCGTAGTTTATCCGCAGGCCAGGACAGAGTTTAAATTTATCAAATATAGATATAATGGTTTGCATATCGGCAGAGGGGTTCCGGGTAAAAATTAACACGTCATCGGCAAAAAGCGATATTCGCAGTTCTTGGGAACCGATTTGGATGCCATGGAGTGGTGATTTTTCCAATAGGAATCTGGACAGGGGCTCCAGAGCCAAATTGAAGAGCAAAGGAGACAGGGGGAAGGAACACTTTTAATCAGAGTGTAGCATCAAGTCAAATAAAGTCCTGGGATATTGATCTGGTCAGTTAGGTAGCAGAGGGGGTTTGGTAATCAGTTTCAGCTGCTTTGGTGTTAATGAAATTAACAACATGTGCACTAGATGGGCAACAATGAGACAACCTCCAACACAGAATTGTTTTTTACAGGTGGAGGGCACAGAATTTTTTTCCCTACTCATCTTTTCTGATGGTTTTTCACTAGTTTTGCATTTGGCTAGGGCCAGTGTCACTACTGGTAGCATGAGGTGATACCTGGACCCTATAGAGGTTTCACAGGCAGTCAAACTCCTCCAGGATGGCACATCAATATGTACCATTACCAAAAGTTTTGCTGTGTCTCCCAGCACAGTCTCAAGAGCATAGAAGATTCCAGGAGACAGGCAGTTACTCTAGGACAGGGCCGTAGAAGGTCCTTAACCCAACAGCAGGACCTGTATCTGCTCCTTTGTGCAAGAAGAAATAGGATGAGCACTGCCAGAGCCCTATAAAAAGATCTCCAGCAGGCCACTGGTGTTAATGTTTCTGACCAAACAATCAGAAAAAGACTTCATGAGGGTGGCCTGAGGGCCTGACATCCTCCTTTGCTCACTGCCCAGCACAGTGGAGCTCGTTTGACATTTGCCATTGAACATTTGACATTTGAATTGGCAGGTCTGGCACCCTGTAATTTCACAGATGAAAGCAGGTTCACCCTGAGCACATGTGACAGACGTGAAAGGGTCTAGGTAAGCCTGCAACATCATTCAGCATGACTAGCTTGGTGGTGTGTCAGTGATGGTCTGGGAAGGCATATCCATGGAGGGACGCACAGACCTCTACAGGCTAGACAATGGCACCCTGACTGCCATTAGGTATCGGGGTGAAATCCTTGGACCCATTGTCAGATCCTACACTGGTGCAGGGGTCCTGGTTTCCTCCTGGTGCACGACAATGCCCGGCCTCATGTGGCAACAGTATGCAGTCAGTTCCTGGAGGATGAAGGAATTGATACCATTGAATGGCCTCCATGCTTGCTTGACCAAAATCCAATAGAACACCTCTTGGGACATTATGTTTCAGTCCATCCGAGCGTTGCACCTCAGTCTGTTCAGGAGCTCAGTGATGCCCTGGTCGAGATCTGGGAGGAAATACCCCAGGACACCATCTGTTGTCATATTAGGTGCATGCCCTGACATTGTCAGGAATGCATAAAAGAACATGGGGGCCATACAAAATACTGAGTACCATTTTGAGTTGCTGCAATGAAATTACAGCAAAATGGACAAGCCTGCTGCATCATTTTTTTCACTTTGATTTTTGAGGTGTCTTTGAATTCAGCCCTCTGTAGGTTGATTATTTTCATTTCCATCAAAAGATGTGGCATCCTTTCATTCCTAACACATTATTCAGTCAATAGCTGTATAGATATTCGGCATGATATTTTTCTCCATTGAGATCTGATGTGTTTTTAAAGTGTTCCTTTGATTTGTTTGAGCAGTGTGTATATATTTACACTAAACTAGTTGCTTTTTTTTTTATGAGACCTTCAAGGTGAAGGCATAATGTGGTAGTATGCATCAAATACTAGCACATTATGTGAAACTTACCTGAAAACTAAGCCCTCCAGCGATGCGATGTAATTGATGGCTGCAGCGTCCATCTTCCCCCGGTCTTCCTTCCGGGTCCGTGGACTCCAGCTATGTGACAGGCCGGAGCCGCAAAGACATCACTCCTGCACATGTGCAGGGGAGCTGTCATTCACAGCACAGGTATCTGAAGGAATGCCATGGGTGGACGTTTCTTCGGAGTGCAGAGGAGATATTTAAAGTATCTATAGGTTAGCCATATTATAGGCTTACCTATAGGTACAAATTATACCCTAGTGTTTACTTCCTCTTTAACTTTTTAGTATAGATCTATGTTTGTCCCAAGCATATTTGTATCCACTTACTGTTGACTAACTCACTACCTCTGTAAGAAGTCTATTCCAAGCATCAACTACTCTATCAGTAAAATAATACTTTCTATGATTTGTATGAACCTTTCTCCTGCTAGTTTGAGGTCATAATCCCATGTTCTTAATCTTGGCTTCACCTTGAAAGTATATAAATTAAAGTATATAAATTAAATAAAGTATATAAATTAAAACAAAATGGCCCCGGGACTTTAGATGAGGCGAGCACATGTGGCCAGTAAATGGTGACATGCCTGTCACCAGAAAAGTACCAAAGTAGCGTTTTGCTACTTTTCTGGTGACAGGCAGGTTTCACTTCTCCTTTTTTTCTGTTTTCTTTTTATCCACTGCCCCACCATGTCATTATTCACAAGTCCTTCCTTTATGTATGTCACCTCAATACTCTGGTACACTAGATATCAAATCTATACTTACACTGCTATTATTTGTACTTTCCTTTGATGAAAGATATGGAAGGATATATTTTCACTTTACACACGTACTACCCACCCCCCATGTTCCGCCATGTGGGTTCTTGTCCGTTTGGACCCTTCAGTTCCTGGGTCAGACTTATCCCATTGCCAACTCGATTCCAGCCTAACCGATTTGTAAGTATTGGGTTCTTTAGGGAGTTCTTGATTATCTACAGAATGTCATCCATCATTTTTGGTTTGTACTCCAAATTGATGTTTTTCTCCTTCAATATGCTTCCTATGCATCCACTCTTGAAGAAGCGAGTGACAGCTCACTAAACGTGTCAAGACCAAGACCCGTTCTATCTTATCAATACCTTTATGTAAGTGAGGTCTCCAGAACTGGGCACAGTATTCTAAATAAGGTCTCACTAAAGATTTATGTGTATAGGGGAATTTGGACCTTATTCCTCCTGCTGGTGATCCCTCTAGCGACCCCCAATATTATATTCTATCAAGTGATAACAACAAAAATGTACGCATACTGGCAGAAATATAGCTTTTCATTATGAAAGATTTTAACAAACTTTAAGCACATTTTTTGTTCCTATAGATGTGTTCTACTGCATGATAACCTTTTTCTGCTCAGTTTCTGTAGCATGTGCTCAACCATTTGCTACTGATATGCTAGAATGTATTTAGCTATATGTCAACCTGGTAACATAATTCATGGCAATCCCTGTGGTACTGATAATCCAGGATTTAATTACATACTATCATGAGCATAGAAAAATCAATCAATATAAGAAAAAAGTATAATAGTGTAAATGTAATGTACGCAGACTAAGCAATTATATTTTAAATTATCATATTATTAGGAAGTTGGGCATATATGACTTAGCCAATGTATACCTGCCTTCTTAAAAATTAAGTATGAAATTAAAAAGATAAAGTTTGCATTGTACAGTTATCCCCCCCATTTATTTATATGAAAAGGCTGTACACCATGAATAATAATGCAACCTGACCAAGAGATTTTGTACGAGGAGTTTGTGTGACAGTGTGCTCCAATGGAGAGTTCGGAATGTATTTTCTGTACGTCTACTAATTAAGTGGAAAAAAATATTTGTTTCAATATTCTCGTAGGCTACTGCAAATATACATCACAAATCACTGGAAAAGACATTTTAAAAAGTGCCAAACCTTATAAGACTTTGGAAAATGTATGATGAAAAGCATTTATATTCTCATGCTAACTATTGTCATCATGTGTAATGGTTCATCCATGCAATGGGGGGGAACGCAGGCCCCCCAAATTAGCCAAACAACTTTCGCGGCACTTGAAGTCTGAGTTTGGGGCTCATGCCATGAGACCTCTCAGGAAGTGGCATAACCAAGTGAAACAGTTGTTGCATCCCTTTTGGAAATTGTTTTTGATGTCTGGAGATGGGAGGAGTTCATTATTGAATTCAGAACTAGGCTCCAGGCAACAAAGATGCTAAGCGTAGCGCAATTGTGGCTTCAGAGATCTATTATGGTCAATCAGCAAGGCGTGCATGAGGCGGTTTCAGTCCGGAAGAACCGCATTATGTACACTTGGCCTGATGAGATAGCGGAGTCCAGCGATCTGGTGAGAGATGTGGAGGAAGCTCTTCCTGGGCTAACTTTACTGAGACAAGCCAGATCCGCTGACAGTGAACCTGTCACGGTCTCTCCTGAGTCATGGCTTGTTATCGACTCTACTGTCTCTGCATTTAAATCTCCGTTTTCTTCAGCTCATAGTGCAGACTGGTAACACTCCCCCCCCCACCTGACAGTATCTCTATCTCTCAACAGCCTGTCATAACAGCTGAACCCTCTCCTTCTAACTCTGTGGTAAACTAGAAGTTCTTTTAACAGGTCTGCTATGGATGTGGAAAGTCAAGGTACATCAGGCATAGTTGTCCGACCAACCCAGCTGGTCCGTGGGGTAAGTGGCAATTTATTCCGGAGGATCCGGAAATTTCAAAGGTAGGTATCATCAGAAACGACTATGACTTATCATAGGGCGTTGATAAACGGGTGTCAGCTCACATCCTAGAGGAATTAAAATAGCCCCTCCCTTGCCTGACACCGATGCAGCCAACACGGTTTGTATATCTCAAGACCCTAGAGGCAAGGTTCCCCTTTCAGGGGAGACAACTCCCACTGTAGGTCTCACCGTGTCAGTGACTGAACCTCTCTATTGCAGGCTAGGCCAGTTCTGCAAGGAGAAGCTTGTTTTTTTTTTAGGTCATTGCATTTCTCTGGGTACCCAACATCTAACCACTCAGAGAATACAGACATTGAATGACCCCCAAAGACCTCATACCTTAAACGATGCACTATTTTTGAACCCTGAGTCTCTTCTTCCTGTTAAGGAGGAAGAGAAGGGGGGAGAAGGTCGTGCAGAAAAATGGTAATTTTCAAAACTTTATCTCGCTCTCTTTCTTTCTTTCTTTCTTTCTTTCTCTTTTTCTCTTTCTTTCTCTTTCTCTCTCTCTCTCTTTCTCTCTCTCTCTCTCTTTTTCTTTCTCTCTCTCTCATCAATTTCCAGCTTTAGTAGGAACAACACGATTGTCTTTCTTTGATGGAGTGGCAATCAGCGGCTGTCAGTCCAGTGAAGGAGACCCCCATTCCAGTTGCTAACCTTTTTGTTGATGGTTCCAGGTACTACACCCCAGATGGTAAGACATAGAGATTAGAGGATCAATTTCTATACAGATTCGAGGTACTCTTTTTGGGTTGGCACATGATTGTGGTCCTGTCTGGAAGGCAGGAGGGTTCTTGACTAGTTTGGGGAGGTCGGTTAAATGTGCGGGGTTAATAGAGCTGTTCATTGCCTTTTGCTTGCCACACGTGATAACCATTCTGAAGGTAAAGGCTCATACTACTGAGACGACTATGGAAGCCAATGGAAACGCCTTGGCAGATAGAGCTGCTAAGGAAGGTGCTCTGAGCCCGGTGACAGAGACCCTGATGCTAACCATCCCCTCTGATGTGTTAAGAAACTGCAGTCCCAAGCGGAAGTGCAGGAAAAGAGGAGATGGATGGTTTTGGGGGCTACACAGGGTCCAGATGACATCTGGGGTCTTGATGGTAAATGGTGTTTACCCAGATCCCTTTTTCCAATGATGGCCCACTCGGCTCATTACCCCGGGCACCAGTCAAAGATGGTTATGTGTGCATAGGTGGAGGAGCATTGGATTAGCCCTGGCTTTACTACCGCAGCTGAAAACGGTAACGGTACAAAGAAGGCACTCTCCCAAGCCGGAATATCCCTTTTAGCGCATTCAGATAGACTATATAACTTTGCCGGGGAACGAGCGTGTCTTGGTCTGTCCGGATATGTTTTTTGGGTGACCAGAGGCTTGGCCCATTCACCATGCCATTGCCACTGCCACCACGAAAAAGGGCTGCCTGGAATGATCGAGTCAGATTGCGGATCACACTTCACTGGTCAGATCTTTGCAGAGGTATGTACGGCGCTTCAGGGATTAGCGGTAAGGTTCAGCGGCTGAATAGAAAGAGCCACGGCTCAAATGTTTTTTTCATTGCTCTTTACTCCATCAGGAATGCCCCATGGGTTATCACCCTACAAAGGTTTTGTTTGGGAGTCAACCAGAGACTGGATTGTACTTTCCTCAGCAGCTGTCATTTTACATTCTCAGCTGACGGGGTGGGTGCAGTCCTGGCAAAGGGAGCTCCAAAAGGTCCATCATAGGGTTCGGGAGTCTCTCCTGGACCCTGACACAATAACCAGTGTACATTCTGTCCAACCAGGTGACTGAGTCGTTGTGAGAAAATGTCAAAGGTTGGGATTGGAGCGGAGGTATTCTGAGGTATTGCCAGGTTCAGCTGACAACGCCGATTTCCTTGAGGCTCTGGATCCATGCCAGCCACTGCAAAAAGCTGCTCAACTCCATCCAAGAATGATAATGAGGAGTATTGTTTTTATTTACATATTTAGCAAGGGTAATGCATTTTCAGCTGGCCAAGATGGCAAACAGGTCTAATGGCTGGGTGTGCTCCAAACCCCCACCTAGCTATTACACCTCAGCAATGGCAGACATTCGTATCATCATGAAGACAACCGAGAGACACTTGTCCACAGATTTTAATGACACATTCCTAGAGGGTAACATCAATTTCAGTTTTAATGTTAACTCTGGCTCCTGTTCTTTTCTGGTCAATACAATTTGGGTATCGGGACAATCAGGTAGTCCACGGATGGGTTTTAACTTTAGCTTTGCCTCTGGAACTAGATTCGTAGGATCTACAACCTGTGGGACAGGTATAGCAGTCATCTCACCAATGAAACTCCGGGTGTTTTTACTGTAGGAGAAAATGGTACTAGATTTTCTTTTAGCTTCCAAGGGGGGTTTCTGTGAATTCATAGGGGAAGACTGCTGTTCCGGTATAGCAAACACCAGTGATAAGGTCCAAGCCCCAAATGGATAAGGTAACTTCATTGCAAGGCAGAGCCAGAGCTATAGCTAGCGAGGGTTGGAATCCTTTTAATGCTTTGGGAGGTTTTGAGGATTATTTTGTTCTCCATTGGATCTTGGTTGAAGGAAATAGGAGTATATATACTTATGTTTTTCTTGTTTCTTTTCCTCCTATATGATCCTGTTGTCTGGTCGACCAAGTCACCAAAGCCCGAGCAGATGACCTCGTCCTGATTGCTGAGACGAGACGCCCCAAGATTTCGCACCTGCATCCGACGCCAAGGACTCAAGCCCGACCGCTGGTCAACGCATCCCATCATCTCATGCCCTCCCTCTGAAGTCATCTCCCGAAGAGCGGAACCCAAGTGCCGTTTCCTTTACGATGGATTGTTTTTACCCGTTATCTTTTTTCTTTTTATAAACTTTTTGAAATGGATTGTTTTTATCGTGAGAAGAACTGTTCTGTTTATTTGGAAGAAGATTCATCAAGGGACACATGGGAGCATATGACAAAGAGGAGGGGCTGTTGTGAAAATTTAATGGTGGACATTTTCTTTAGTTAAATAGTCATAATGTCTCCCAGTGTCGGGTTTTACCGATAATCGCTATTCACAGTGATTATCGCTTTAACTGTCATTGCAGGAAAGACTTGTTAGTGAAAACCTTCCATTGGATGAGATGGCACAATACTAGTAGCAAAGAGAGTCCATCACACAGATCTATATCCACAGTTCGGGGCCCTGTACTGCTGAGTTATGTTTGTGATATGGAAATTCTTATCATTTTACCAAGATTAATAGATGGCACCTTTTAGTCACATTCGATCGGTATGACTGAAACACTGCTGCTAATATCTAATGCAAATAAAGCCTCATCAACTGGAACAAATAGAATGGTCACTTTCAAATCTGGTTTATATATAAATCATGTTTGATTAGATCCACTAACAGGTAATGTTTGTGGATGAACACAGACAGGTCCATAAGATGGCAGCCATTTATGCTCATCTCTGCACATGTCTGTGTTTCTACATAAGCACTGCCCATTGTACTTTTTGAATGTATACATGTTCTGTGATTGGTGGTCTTGAAGCCACTCCCTGTAACTCCCTTTTGTTAAATAAACCTAGCGCTTGGAAACCTTATACAAAAGAGCGGTACATTTGTACTTTTCAGTACAAGCTATTAATAGTGTTTGGTGCGTATTAATCTTGAGCGCACTGAGCGGGTATCTATGCTCCAAGCCCTATTAATTTCCACGACACCTGGAGAGTGAAGTCAAGTGGGCCTTAGAAAGCATTGCCAATAACAAAGCTAGTGGAAGTGATGGTATCCCAGCTGAATTATTAAAAATTCTAAAAGGCGATGCTGTTAAAAGTTCTGCACTCAATAGGCCAAAAAGTTTAGAAAACTCAACCATGGCCACAGGACTGGAAGAGGCCTGTTTACATTCTGATACCAAAGAAGGGCAGCGTCAAAGAATGTTCAAACTACCAAATGATTGCACTCATCTCACACGCTAGCATGGTTATCCTGACAATTCTACAAGCTAGGCTTCAGTAGCATGTGAACCGAGAGCTATTAGAAGTACAGGCTGGATGCTGTTAAAAGTTCTGCACTCAATAGGCCAAAAAGTTTAGAAAACTCAACCATGGCCACAGGACTGGAAGAGGCCTGTTTACATTCTGATACCAAAGAAGGGCAGCGTCAAAGAATGTTCAAACTACCAAATGATTGCACTCATCTCACACGCTAGCATGGTTATCCTGACAATTCTACAAGCTAGGCTTCAGTAGCATGTGAACCGAGAGCTATTAGAAGTACAGGCTGGATTTCGAAAGAGACAGAGGAACTAGAGTTAAAATTGCCAACATTCGCTGGATCATGGAGAAAGGAAGGGAGTTCCAGAAGAAAGTCTACTTCTGCATTATTGACTACAGTAATGCCTTCGGGCATCCGTTCAGATCTGCCTGAAAAACTGACAGGCGGATCTGAACGGTCTGCAAGTGTGAAAGGGGCTTTAGTGTCTACAAGCTATGTTGCCAATCATTGAAAATGTATCACACCTGATGTACTGACGGCTGATCTAATTTCTTGAGACACTAACAAGCCATGACAGTACAAATACCCACAAAATAAACCCCTTTTTGGAAAGTAGACAGTCCAAGGTATTTAGAAGGCATGGTGAGCTTTTTGAAGTTGTAATTTTTTCCCACACTTCCTTGGGAAAATGAAGAAATTATTTTTCTCCTTACACTCCAAAATACATTCTGCTACTCCTTCTAAATATGACGATACTACACCACTGACTGGCCACATACAGAGGTCCAACATTCAATTAGCACCATCAGGTGTTCTAGGGACATAAATTACACATCTAATTTCCTGACAATCTATCACATTTTTGAAGGCCCTTCATATTTCTAACACATACCGTGTACATACCAATTACACCCAAAAATACATTCTGCTGAGCAAAGGGTAAACAAAAGATCACATGTGGTTTTAGTAGTGCAGTGGTCAACAGAGGAGCATCGATAGAGACAGCAGGCAGGGACGTGGTCAGCAACAGGACTCGCCCAAGCAGCAGATAGAAATACTGTCCATAGTCAGTACAGGCAGCAGGCAGAGATATTGTCAGCACAGCCAAAGCATTGATCCAGATTGTAGGCAGAGATGTAGTCAGCAACAGCAAAGGGAATTGTCCATGCAGCAATACTGTCCATAGTCAATACAGGCAGAAATATGGTCAGCACAGCTAAAGTGTTGGTCCAGGCAGCAGGAAGGAACATCAAGGTTTGGGCCTCAGTCAGAAAAGAATAGGGACAGGGGTAGAGCGGAACCCAAGTGCCGTTTCCTTTACGATGGATTGTTTTTACCCGTTATCTTTTTTCTTTTTATAAACTTTTTGAAATGGATTGTTTTTATCGTGAGAAGAACTGTTCTGTTTATTTGGAAGAAGATTCATCAAGGGACACATGGGAGCATATGACAAAGAGGAGGGGCTGTTGTGGAAATTTAATTGTGGACATTTTCTTTAGTTAAATAGTCATAATGTCTCCCAGTGTCGGGTTTTACCAATAATCGCTATTCACAGTGATTATCGCTTTAACTGTCATTGCAGGAAAGACTTGTTAGTGAAAACCTTCCATTGGATGAGATGGCACAATACTAGTAGCAAAGAGAGTCCATCACACAGATCTATATCCACAGTTCGGGGCCCTGTACTGCTGAGTTATGTTTGTGATATGGAAATTCTTATCATTTTACCAAGATTAATAGATGGCACCTTTTAGTCACATTCGATCGGTATGACTGAAACACTGCTGCTAATATCTAATGCAAATAAAGCCTCATCAACTGGAACAAATAGAATGGTCACTATCAAATCTGGTTTATATATAAATCACGTTTGATTAGATCCACTAACAGGTAATGTTTGTGGATGAACACAGACAGGTCCATAAGATGGCAGCCATTTATGCTCATCTCTGCACATGTCTGTGTTTCTACATAAGCACTGCCCATTGTACTTTTTGAATGTATACATGTTCTGTGATTGGTGGTCTTGAAGCCACTCCCTGTAACTCCCTTTTGTTAAATAAACCTACTGTGTCTTGGAGGAGTCAGTACTCAGAGGAAACCTCCAGATAGCATCGAATCGAATTGACTACAGCAAGCATGTCTGTTCATTTCCTTTGCTGCCGAGCGCTTGGAAACCTTATACAAAAGAGCGGTACATTTGTACTTTTCAGTACAAGCTATTAATAGTGTTTGGTGCGTATTAATCTTGAGCGCACTGAGCGGGTATCTATGCTCCAAGCCCTATTAATTTCCACGACACCTGGAGAGTGAAGTCAAGTGGGCCTTAGAAAGCATTGCCAATAACAAAGCTAGTGGAAGTGATGGTATCCCAGCTGAATTATTAAAAATTCTAAAAGGCGATGCTGTTAAAAGTTCTGCACTCAATAGGCCAAAAAGTTTAGAAAACTCAACCATGGCCACAGGACTGGAAGAGGCCTGTTTACATTCTGATACCAAAGAAGGGCAGCGTCAAAGAATGTTCAAACTACCAAATGATTGCACTCATCTCACACGCTAGCATGGTTATCCTGACAATTCTACAAGCTAGGCTTCAGTAGCATGTGAACCGAGAGCTATTAGAAGTACAGGCTGGATTTCGAAAGAGACAGAGGAACTAGAGTTAAAATTGCCAACATTCGCTGGATCATGGAGAAAGCAAGGGAGTTCCAGAAGAAAGTCTACTTCTGCTTTATTGACTACAGTAATGCCTTCAATTGTGTGGATCACAACAAGATGTGGCAAATACTGAAAGAAATAGGAATACCAGACTACCTCATCTGTCTTCTGAAAAACCTGTATGCAAGTCAAGAAGCAACAGTTACAACAGGACATGGAACAACTGAATGGTTCAAAATTGAGAAAGGAGTGTGGCAAGGATGTATATTTTCACCCTACTTATTTAACCTAAATTCAGAGTACATCATGCAAAATGGCAGGATTGACGAATCACAATCTAGAATTAGGATCGCAGGGAGAAATATCAACAACCTGAGATATGCAGATGATACCACACTAATGGTAGAAAGTTAAGACGAACTAAAGAGTCTCTTAATGAAGGTGAAAGAAGAGAGCGCAAAAGCTGGCCTGAAATTGAACATTAAGAAAACTAAGATCATGGCAACTGTTCCCATCACTCCTTGGCAAATAGAAGGAGAAGAAATGGAAACAGTGACAGATTTTATTTTCCTAGGCTCCAAGATTACGGCAGAAGGCGACTGTAGCCATGAAATTAAGAGACACTTGCTTCTTGGGAGGAAAGCATGGCTGTGAAAGTTGGACTATAAGAAAGGCTGAACGCCGAAGAATTGATGCTTTTGAACTATGGTGTTGGAGAAGACTCTTGACAGTCCCTTGGACAACAAGATGACCAAACCAGTCAATCCTGAAGGAAATCAACTATGAATATTCCGTGGAAGGACAGATCATGAAGCTGAAACTTGAATACTTTGGCCACCTAATGCAAAGATGGAAGAAAAAAGGAGAAGAGGACAACAGAAAACAGGATGGAAAGATAGCATTGTCGAAACAATGAACATGAAGTTAGCTAAGCTCCCAGAGGCAGTGGAGGACAGAAAAGCCTGGCACGCTATGGTTCATAAAGTCACAAAGAGTCGTACATGACTAAACGACTGAGCAACAACACCTTAGTACTTTTGATTTCCTTCAGCCCTTTATAACCACTTTCTGTCTAAATGCATGCACTCCAGAAATAGCTGCTCGGCATTTCTTACCTTATGTTTACATATGTGAGTTTCTGTGGCCCATGTTTGCATGGGCACGGCAGCATTTCAATGGGCTGCCATGCCCGTGTTTCCCACAGAAAAAGGTGCAGGAACCTTTTTAAAAATGTAGCCCCCATGCGATTTCCCTGTAGTTCCTGCACCTGCACACACACTGCAATTTTACATGCGTGAGGGTGCCATTTAGAATGAACGGCAGTCCTGCTTTTTTTCACAGAGCAGCGCATTTTCACTGTGGGTGGTTGCGGGTGCAGGAATCTCTGCAATTCCCACACTGGCAGCCACACGCAGAGGTATGAATCAAGCTTTAGGGCAGATTTTCTAAAACGTACAACAGTGCGCCGTGCCTTTGCAATGTATAGCCTACATTGAGAACGTAAATGACGGGGCAATAATGCAGAATTACATTTAAGAAACAGAGACAGAGTGTTGTCACCCTATAAAAAGAAAGAAGTATATGGATAGGACTTTCATGGAAAGAATAAAAGCCTCAGACTTAAAAATATTAAAGAAAGTCTTTACATTAATAAGTTAACACTTACACTATATGAGATTTCAGCAATTGGGTTTACATTAACTTTAAAGATTTATATGTCTGCAGGAAAGTAGGAAAAAAATGTGCAACCTATAGGCTAATTTAAAGTATTTATAAATGTTGTAGTAGATCATTGCCTTTAAAATACTGATGCAACAACTGGCAGATCAGGGGTTAAAAATCCAAGCACATTTGTGCCCTAATGTATTTATTTGGAATCTGCAGCTTTTCTCCCTGTTTCAGAAATTATCTTTAATACAGCAAGATAATATTTAGCGGAGCTCCCCTGTGAATATTATCAGAGGGAATCAACAACAGCTATTGCTCTGCAGACAGAAAATCATTGGAAAGTTGAAGATATTTCCCCAGACGTATTTCTATATGGTGTGTAATAGCCTGGGTAAGCAGAGGAGGAAAGCAACTTATCATCTATGTGGATTTTTTTTTACCTGACGTCCTTTACCGATGCACACCGCAAGCTGTCTGCAGCATACATATTCAAAGCTGATGTCACACTTAAGTCTCTCCAGGTGATCCATGTCCCAATGTACACCCTGCCATCGAAAATGTTTTATTGTTTAACTGCTAATCCATGTAATTAGCTACCCTGGAAGGATTTTTCTTGAAGGAATCCATCAGTTTGTATTTCATTTCTCAAATGTTGGCAAACTTGAATAACGGACTGCTGCAGATACTAGTAAAATAATAATTACTGCATTGGCATCATTTTTGCTAGACAGCAACTGCTTGTCTGCTATTGAAAAAAGATAGCGTTAGGTCTAAGGCACAATTTACTTCTGTCTCTGTTTTAAAGTGGAACTAAAATCTGCAACACTCACCTCACCTCCAACAGTCTGACATCCACAAGTTCATTCTTCCCAGCACACAGGAACTGTGGGGGAAAGGAACCCTGACCTAAGCATTCGCAGCTCGGTGTACATTTTAAAGAAGGCTGAGAACAGGCCGCTTAATTTTTATTTATTTTTTTACGGAAGAGGCATTGCGTGTCTCTTCTACAATAAAGAGCATGCCTGCTCTTAAGTTTTTTATTTTAAACTTGACTGAAAGATTTGTCAACTTCGCTCCTCTATTAAACCTTGAAAATAACAACATAGACTGCGCAACATAGGTTTAAATGGCCACAGCAGCTGTTTAATTTACAAAATTGAAACAAATACCACATAACATTAACATAAACAATTTTGACAATGCAACCAGGAGGGGGTCTTTGGGTGTTCTTAATAAATTATAAGTTCACCTTTCATAACATGTTATATGTTACACACATATTCAGGGTGTAACATATAATATGTTACGACCCGGCCGGCCTTGCACCTCCCTGATCTCCGCTGTGACAGCTAGCCGGGTTCTTCTATATCCCCGCTAGCTGTCGCAATTTAATAAAAATGCAGCTGAGCACAGTGCCAGTGATAGAGTATTTTGCACCCTAATCAAGCTACCCTCACCAAAAAGAAAAGAAAAAACTTCTATACCCCTAAAATATACTTTCTATACGGTATAGAAAGGGTGCAAAATAGTCTAGCACCAGTCCTATCTATACCCCCCCTGTGATGCTTGTTTCCCCCTCATTTAACTGACCTTTAGCTATTTTGGAGTCAGTGAGTAAAGTTGTGGGTGGATGAGGAGATTTCAGTGTAGCCAGGATGCCACCCCCAGTCCATGGTGAGGGCTCTGTGCTGGTGGCTGAGTGTGTTGGGGTTCCTGCTGATCGGGGGTGTTGGTACCAGTAGGGCAGTGAAGGTGTACGGAGGAGTGGACATATGGCTGGAGGGGTCCTCCTCCAATGAGCGGGGATGTGGAGGGGGATGGAATGGACCTCTAATCAGTTTCTTTATTAGGCATGGTTGCAGATATTGGGATGGACTTGTCAGAAGGTACCAGGGACATAAATGGGTTGAAGAGGCTGTTATGAAACAGACTGGAATAGGTAGTGGATGGCACAGGAACAGGTGGTAGATGGCACAGGAATAGGTAGTGGATGGCACAAGAATAAATAGTGGATGGCACAGGAATAGGTGGTGGATGGCAGTGTATAACACAGGAATAGGTAGTGTATGGCACAGGAATAGTTAGTGGATGGCACAGGAATAGGTGGTGGATGACACAGGAATAGGTGGTGGATGGCACAGGAATAGGTGGTGGATGGCACAGGGATAGGTGGTGGATGGCACAGGAATAGGTGGTGGATGGGAGTCTGAAGGGCTTGCAGGGGGGGGGGCTGATGAGCTGGGATGGGATACTGTGGGCCATTGTGACAGCTGGCAGGGAGAACGAGTGGTCCACAGGCCGGCCAGCTGTGTGGATATGTGCTAGTGCAGGAGAAGAAGGGAGGGCTGGTGGGTGAGATATATCCATGGCATGTGGCTGAGGTCCGTTGAGACAGCTGGTGGGAGGGGGGACGGAGCGATGAATACTGTTGGAAAGGAGAGGGAGCAATGGTCCGTGGTAAAGGCAGCTGGTGAGGAAGGAATGAAGCCGGCTGGATGACAGGACTGGAGCCAGAGATGTATGGCAGGCCGTTGGAATACTTTATAGAGTCTTTGTTTGACAGCCGCTCCTCCTGATGGTGACCCTTGTGGGGAACATTGGCAGACCAGCGGCCATGGCTGCACCCTAGGTGGCAGTGCACCCTAGGCGGCTGCCTAGTTTGCCTAGTGGTAGTGCCGGCCATGGCCGAGTGGGGCTCTGCTGGCCCAGCCATGTCATTGATTGACTGCTCTCTATGCATGGAAAGCTACAAGGTCCAGCAGCCTTTGTGGCTGTTGGCTTGTAGTTTTCAATGGACTACCAGGGTGCTGTGGAGCACTGGGGTAGTTCATTCATGCTTCCTGGCAGATTGTATCTGCTTACCTATACAGGGTGTACAGGGAAGCAGATACACGTGCAGATCTGCTGGAGACCTGCAATGCTTTAAAGATTTAAAAAAAATAAAAATAAATGCACATTTTTTTTACCTGCAAAAAAATGTGCATTTATTATTTTTTTTTTCCCAAAAAGGGAACTTATCCTTTAACCATTTCAATACAGGTCACTTTTACCCCTCTTCCTGCCCAGACCAATTTGCAGCTTTCAGTGCTCTTAGACTTTGAAGGAAAATTACTCAGTCATGCTACACTGTACCCAAACACCATTTTTATAATTTTTTTTCACACAAATAGAGCTTTCTTTTGGTGATATGTAATCACCACTGGGGTTTTTTTTTTGTTTTTTTTTTTACGATTTAAGCAAAAAAATTGTGAACATTTTGAAAATAAACCCCAATTTTTTTAGTTTCTTGCAAAAAAGTAATTTTTCTTAATAAATTTGTGACCAAAATTTATACTACTAAATATCTATGGTAAAAATAACCCAAACTAGTATATACTATTTAGTCTGTGTGAAAGTTATAGGCCCCTTTCACACATTTGCCGCTCCATCGGCGGACTCTGTTTTTCTCAGCGGTGGATCGATCCTCTCTGTGTGCGGAGACAGAGCTGTCAGGTCTCCGTTCTTCTCTATAGGGGAATCGGATGAGAACGGACTGCCTGTCCGTTCTCATCCGTTCTGCCAGACGGATGGAAAATAGGGTTTCCATTCATCCAGATTTGACAGACCGAATCGGATGTCAGCGGACATGTCTCCACTGACATCCGATGCCCCATAGAGATGCATCGGGCATCCGTTCAGATCCGCCTGAAAAACTGACAGGCGGATCTGAACGGTCTGCAAGTGTGAAAGGGGCTTTAGTGTCTACAAGCTATGTTGCCAATCATTGAAAATGTATCACACCTGATGTACTGACGGCTGATCTAATTTCTTGAGACACTAACAAGCCATGACAGTACAAATACCCACAAAATAAACCCCTTTTTGGAAAGTAGACAGTCCAAGGTATTTAGAAGGCATGGTGAGCTTTTTGAAGTTGTCATTTTTTCCCACACTTCCTTGGGAAAATGAAGAAATTATTTTTCTCCTTCCACTCCAAAATACATTCTGCTACTCCTTCTAAATATGACGATACCACACAACTGACTGGCCACATACAGAGGTCCAACATTCAGTTAGCACCATCAGGTGTTCTAGGGACATAAATTACACATCTAATTTCCTGACAATCTATCACATTTTTGAAGGCCCTTCATATTTCTAACACATACCGTGTACATACCAATTACACCCAAAAATCATTCTGCTGAGCAAAGGGTAAACAAAAGATCACTTGTGGTTTTAGTAGTGCAGTGGTCAACAGAGGAGAGCATTGATAGAGACAGCAGGCAGGGACGTGGTCAGCAACAGGAATCGCCCAAGCAGCAGGTAGAAATACTGTCCATAGTCAGTACAGGCAGCAGGCAGAGATATTGTCAGCACAGCCAAAGCATTGATCCAGATTGTAGGCAGAGATGTAGTCAGCTGCAGCAAAGGGAATCGTCCAGGCAGCAATACTGTCCATAGTCAATACAGGCAGAAATATTGTCAGTACAGCCAAAGTATTGGTCCAGGCAGCAGGAAAGAATATGGTCCATAAAGTCCTGGGTCATTACAAGCAGAGATATGGTCAGCACAGCCAAAGTGTTGGTCCAGGCAGCAGGATGGAACATCAAGGTTTTGGGCCTCAGTTAGAAAAGAATAAGGACAGGGGTAGAGGCTTCTCCCACCCAAATCTCTTAGAAGCCTCCAGTCTCCAGACCCTGTATTGGAAATTACAAAACCTAGAGAAAACAAAAAAAATGTTTTTCTCTTCTCAGAACACTATTCTGAAGCCCTTCACCTGTGTTCAATGATAACTGGTGTCTCTTCTAGCTCCTCCTCTGCTGCATACACAACATTTATTTTGGCATCTTCTTCCTGATTCTGTGGGGGAATGTTTTCAGGAAAATGTTGCTCATGAAGTCAACTCATACAATGAGTGAATGCTTCCTGGGAGGATCCTTACTGGTAGATCAGGGCAGTGACAAATTCTTCAAAATATATGAGGAAGGTGCTGGGTCTTTCTGTTGACTTTTAAAAATTATGTATAATTTATACATGGCCAAATATAACAGATAAAATGCAACTTTTTTACACCAGAAACAGGACTTTCATGTTGATAAATAGGGCTCCAACTCCCCCCCCCCCCTTCCCATGAACTAATTAAAATCATGGATGCCTTCAGGCTTTATAATGGGACTGTGAATCTCCACCAAGGTGGCATTGTGGATAGTGTAAAGGACGTAAACATCTCTCTTATCCCTCCACTTCATGACCAACACTTCCTCATTCCTCAGACTTGCCAATTCCCCCCTTTGTAGCCTTTTGTCACAAAATTTTGTTAGAAGCCCTTCCTATTTTTTCTGGTGGTACCGTAGGCCAAGGTTTTTTCACAGTACAGGTGATGGTGGTGTGAGGAGAAGAAGCCGAGAACAGCTTGTATGCTCTCTTGTGTTTACAGTTGTGACTGGTTGTGATTGGACACAGTCCGTCACGTGGTAAACAGCCAATTTCATTGACTGTTTATCCTGATCAGGGATGGGCTGTATCTGAGGGAAACGCCTCAACCCCAGTTGCCACGCCCTGAAGAACATCATATGATGCCCGATCAGAATAACTGATCCATCGAACGGCCATCATTATGCTATTAGCTGGGCAAGATCTGATTAAAGGCACAATTTATAGCTAGATTTGCCGATGTCTCAGGAGTGCCCCAAACAGCTTGAAGAAATTATTAACTCACACATTTACTTTTAAACCCAGGGGACCTAGCTCCTGGCAGAACTACCAATGACCAACCAAATGGAAGGGCCATACCCCAGATGGGCCCCCCAGTTTTGCAACAACTCAAATTTTACCTGACCACTCAAAGACCTCCTGACTTGCCAAGCTGCTGTGACAAAAATTATATAAATATATGTTTTTCTTTTTTTAATTAAAGTGATTATAAAGGTTCATTTTTTTTATAACAAACATGTTATACTTACCTGCGCTGTGCAAGGGTTTTGCACAGATTAGCCCCGATCCTACTCTTCTGGGGTGCCCGGCGTGACTTCTGACTCCTCCTCTTCATCGGGTGCCCCAACGGAGAGCCGTTTTCCATTGGGTTACCCGTGCGTCCATTGACACAGACAGCAAGACTCTGCCCTGCCCTCCACTCTCGTGTCACAGGATTTAATTAACAGCAGCGGGAGCCAATGGCTCCTGCTACTATCAATCAATGTTCGGGTTCAGGTAAGAATAACGGGGGGTCTGGGGGGGGGGGGCAGCTGTAACCAAGAAGGTTTTTCACCTTAATGCATAGAATGCATTAAGCTAAAAAACCTTGAGACTTTACAACTCTTAATACTTCCCCACAAGCCTTGAATTACAACAAAATGTAAGTCTAGGGCAAGTGGGTGGGAAAACTGGAATGAATACCCAACATCTTTATTATAAACAGCCCTTGCAGCTCCACCCTGTCCATGTGACCTTCAGACTAAAATCAGATAAGACCTACACCCCTTACACATTGAACTCACATTTTTAACTCTTTCTGACCTGCTCCTCCCCTTAGTTATGCATCACCTCCAACCATTTTTTCTTCTCCGGGTCTCACTTTAGTATTATGTTAAGGCTCTAATTTGAAGTAAATTTAAGGATTTTAAAATGTTACCATTTTTGGAACGAGATCACTTGTATGTGTAAGCAACGTTGTAGCTGCTGTTGCATGCCGTTGTAGCTGCTGGATGTACTACAATTACTGCCGAATTCCTATATTTCACCAAACATTCCTTTTTTACTTACATTTTTTTTTTCTTCATTTTTGGTGCATCTCAGTGCTGCTGATCTTTAACAGCCTCTCTGAACCCACTTTCTTTTTTATGCACTCCTGTGATGCTTGCATGGCATTTCTGAGGACTTCCTGATGGTAACAGCAGTGGGTTATGCTTGGGTAATGTGTGTTGAGCTGTTGTTGTTCTCTACATGTAACATATGTGACTTGAAGTCACCCTGTTACAAGGTGACAATGCAGAAATACGATTAGGAGTGAGGGACAGAGCACTGTCACACCATAACAAGAAAAACGTCAAAAAGGACCTTCATGGTCATCAAAGTATTTACATATTCTTAGCTAGTGATTGGGTTAGAAACAGGGATCACCATGAATTCTGGCTGTTCGCTGAGCAGGGAAAGTAAATGGCCTTTTTACTCACCCCCTGAACTGAATCTCTAATCGCTAGGAAGCCTTTCATTCAGTGGCCAATACATGTGACAGCTTCCCACTATGGCCATATTTTGTCAATGACATCAGCCATCATTTTGTTTACATTTATCTCTTGGCTGCAGAATATCCTGGTTGGTAGCTGAATGGAGATGGATATGTATCATTGGTGACCAGGTCACTGACAGACACCAGTGCCCTGGAAACTGGTAGGCCTTAAATGGGGCTCATACAGTATATTTGAATTGATCTTGTTTGAATTTGCATTAAAGCTGGCAACTTGCAACCATTTTGGGAAATTTTCGGGCATGTTTGCCAAAAACAAATGCGTATCAAACCCACACATGTTTTCCCATCTTTATTCTTAGCAAGCATTAAAAGAGCTTTAAAACAAGCCATGCCTGCAGGGGAGCACCTAAAAATGCAGGGAGCACCTATTTTGGATGTATGGAGATGTATTGCAGTTTATTCCTTTTGGTTGAGCATGATGGTTTAAATTGGCTCTAAAACTGGGTTTAGATAGTTTCTAAAAGCATCTAGAAAGGTGTTAGCATTATGAGCAATAGAGAATAAAAGAGTAAAAAGCTTTGGTTTCAGTGACCCTGTAAGAAATTGAAAATTAATTTATCCAGAGTGCCTATGGCTACATAGGTAAATGAGAGCTTGGTTTAAAGTGATTTCACTGCTTGTTCATTTTTTTCAGATACTTCAATGTGTATAGGGATCCCCATGACATCACTGACATGACATCACCGCCTTGGAGACCCTGACCTTTGTTTTATTTTGCAGCAGGGACTGAGAGAGGCCAGTGGTGGGCAGGTTTGGTTCACTTGACTGGTTTGTGGATGTAATAATCATGATTGACGTGGAGCTGCATCTCTGGATGATGTGATTGCTGATGGATTTACACAATGGAACTTTGTGGGGTTTATTAAAGGACTTGTCAAAACTGTGTCTGAGTGTTTATTTTTCGCTTCTTTTGCACATTCACATTGGGGCAGTATCTGGGAGCCACCTTTTTGTTAAAGAGGGCTCCCAGATTCTTATAAGCCTCATGTCCATGTACAAGCTGCCTGTTTTGATTATCTGCCTATATTATGAATCTGTTCACATGTTGTCTGTGCCTGTTTATAGACTACAATCTTACCTGAGATTTCAGTGTTTACTTCAGTGACTTATTATAGGTCGGTTGGTTTACAAGGGAAGTTGCACTGTTCAAAAGAATTTGCCCCAGAGCCTAGTGAATAAGGGTAGGTTTCACTTTGCAAAGAAAACCCAAAGTATTATGTAAGGACATGCAAAGGGGAAAAACTGTATTTTTGCTTGCACATGATTGGATAATGAAAGTCAGAGGAGCTTTACCTCATTCACTGGGGCTCTGAAGCAAAGTCCCTTGCAAAGTGCAACTTCTCTTGGAAAGGTAACAGTCTATTTGCCTTTGTTGAAATCAATCCCATTTCCAGTGGCACAGACAAGAGCTGTGACTTGGGAGTATCAAAAAAGTGAAAGCTAAACCTCCTTGCAAGGGTTTCTGACAAAGATAGGGCACTGTTTATGCTAAACACCTTTAGTGAGCCCTTGAATGACACAGATGGCTCAAAACCTTTTAGGCACATCAACATTATAACCTATGACAGCAGCAGTATGTACAGCCATGGTCCTGCCCTCTACCCTAAACAAGGCACCACATAAATCAATTCACACTTATAAAAACTACTGTATGTGAAAAACAAATTAAATTCTAGTGCTATTTTGGGCTTTGATAGAAATAAATTCATTTACTGACATCAGCAGGCACCAGGGATTAAATCTAATTTTGAAACTGGACCTACTGGTGTTACCTTGATGACTTGAAATAAGCCTTTATGCCTATACACATAATCACAAAATGAGTGCTATTGGGTGAGCTAAAGGATAATACTTTACCTGCCAGCCTACTCCTGGGAGTATTATTGTTTTCCTGATTTCTGTAGAATGGATTGATGCTTTCCTATGTAAAGAAGACATCTGCTCTCTCTATCCGATTTTTCCATTTTCTCAGATCTGCAATGCATTTCAAGCCATACCAAATGATACAATTGTGCAAATGCATGCATATTAATATAAGCAAATGCTGTCAGCAAATAGCTGGACAAGTAAACGGTCAGCGTTCATAATTACGGTTTCCAGGAGCTGTGTAATAGGAAACAAAACATCTTTATCCTCCCTCAGGATAGTAATAGGTGTTACTGGTATACAGTAATTGCATACATGACCAATGGGATTATTGAAAAAAAATTCTAGGAAAAAGTGTGTGTGGGGGGAATCTCTTTTAGAGACAGGAACATAAATCCCCAACACCATCTACATCTATTAGACTATATTTAGATGCATTGTAATCTATTCCTTCCTTACTCTATCCAAAAGTAAAAAAAATATTTGGATTGGAATTTCATGTTTGTTTCTCTAAAGTTTCTGTATGTTTTTTTTTTTTCAGTTTTAAAATTACGTTAGTAAAGGTTCTTTTTTTTTATTTCCATGCTTTTTTCTGCCTTATACATGTTCATAATAGGGGCGGTAATGGTAAAGCGCTCTACCACTTGAAGTGGAGGATTATGGGTACATACATATTATTTGCCCTTGCTCATTCATTGCTATGATCTCTTGAGTAGAGCATCACCAAGCAAACATCCCTGCCCATTAAGTTGCTTTTAAACAGATTTGAAAAATAAATTTTTACACTGACAAACAGAACAAATAGAAAAGCAATGAATAATGTAAAGTTAGACATACTGGCATTGGTAATCACAGATTTATTAAATTTTTCACGTTTGCAAGGGATCACCTACATTTTATCCAACCCTCTTTGGTTTTCCAGAATACCAGTACTATCTCCCTGGCTTTTAATGATTCTCCTGAGGTCTGGGATGGGAGAATAATCAGAGGTCTTCAACAAACCAGCATAATGGATAAAGGAACTGAACAGTGTAAAATCTCACTGTCCATGCTCCAAGCTCATCAACAGCTGCCTACTTATTTTTACAGGTGTAAAGGATAAGGGCTAAGAATAACTGCAGTGCTGAGGATAGGAATTGTGTTGTGCCAGCACTTTTTGCCTACAATACATGCATTGAATGTGTCCCTCCAGATGGAGTAAACGTCTTGATCCACATATTCAGTTCATACAGTGTACAGTAATTGACATGTGACAAAGCTCCTAAATATGCATGTGTTGCGAAACAGCACCCTTTTTCTGCAACTTCAGCATTTTTCAGAAATAAGATTTTTGTAGTCAACAAATATTACACATAGTGCCCCATGCCTCACTATTATACACAGTACCTCATACCTCTCTGCAGCCAGGTGCTGGGTTACAGCAATATGGAAAAGGGGACACCTTTTATTCTTCTCTCCCTTTCTTAAGACACTGATGTTATGCTGCACCATTCTCCTCCAGCCAGCAGGGGGAGCTAAAGTCAATCAAGCCCATAGATTTTTATGCAGAGCCCTGAAAATCCTGTGAGTTGTATTTTAAGATGGCAGCCATATAATGGGATGAATAGACCATTAATACTACAGATCCCAATAGACACTGTGCAGTAGGAGGAACGAAGAGAAGATTTTTATTAATCTGCTTGTGAAAGGTTATTTCTCTAGGCACCGTGGGAGTTAGAGAGAAAGCACCTTTGTCTGAATATTTGCCTGCCAGTGGTAGACAATACCAGTGGAGATCAGAGCCTGAGACTGGGAGCGGGGACACCCGGGGGCAGTGTAGCACCGCCAGCCAACATCACAGGACCTGCACTGCTGTCACAGGAAGACTGAGGCATCCACTAACCCCCCTGCTTCCCGCTGCTGATTACCAGAGGTCTTCGGGGACTGGTAAGAGGGCTATTACTGATACGACTAGGAGGACTGAGCCACTGAGAGCAGGACACTAAGTGTACCCAATCAATCCTGCACCCGTACTGCACTCTATATCACACTTTTCAAACCACAAATTTCAAGCCTAAACTAAACTATACCGGCCCTATACCACTTTATACCAAGGTTTTACTGCATCTGAACCACATCTACCTTGCATCTGTGCTGAGTCTATACTGTGCCTATGCTTTACCTATGTTACTAATATTATATTACCCTATATTAACTGGAACTGTCATTAGGTGAACCAACACTCTTAAAGGGCCCCAATGACAGCTGGCATTAAAACGTCTCAAAGTACTGCCCCTCCTCTGATAATTGTTTTAAAAGTTGTTCATTGTTCCCCTAGCCTCCCCCCGCCATCACCATCCTCCTTTTCTTATGGACACTGCATACACAGTCTGTCTAGGACTAGTATCGCTGCCATAAATTCACTCTGGCAGTATAGTTCCAGCACTGGATAGACTTTACTACTGCTCACTGCTGCACTTAAGATGGTCTTGCCACTGTTTATGCTGATCTGGACATCAAATGTCATTTTAGATTGTGGTATAACCATTGTTAATCCATTTTATATGGCCTAGTTTCCAACCATATTAGTTGATAAGATATTAGGTTTGCATTTACTGTCTGGTTTGGTGCCTGTTTTCTTTCATATAGCATTACTACTGGGTACCCAGTATCCCTTTCAGTAATTTACTGTGATAATGTAGATTTGTACACTTAACCTGGTGTGTCAGAGGAGGCTGAGTTTTTTTTTTTTAAATGTTGAGGCAAAGAACAAAGGACCCAGTCATACCAGGAGCTCCTATGGGGGTAGGGCTACACCTCTTTTAAACATAGTGCCTCAA
Source organism: Pelophylax lessonae (assembly GCF_965119305.1). NCBI lineage: Eukaryota > Metazoa > Chordata > Amphibia > Anura > Ranidae > Pelophylax > Pelophylax lessonae. The sequence goes on along the minus strand of NC_138775.1, from coordinate 171,381,454 downwards.
ACCTCCTTATTACACATATTACTTCTTTCCTACCAAGCTGTTCAGGCAGAGTATTTGTATACATCCAACTTTGAAAGGTGTGATATTGGCTACACGCATTGCAATCCAATTTCATTAGTTACTAGCATTAGATTCAATTGTATAAAAATAAGAATATTTTTTAATCTAAATGTAATAGTATGTAATAAAAGATAACATTTTTGGATATGTGCACATTGTTAAGCTGGTGTTGCCTGTCTTTGGGCCCTTGCCTGTCTCTAGATAATAATTCTGCCTGCTACCTGCCATGACTATTGCCTTTCTCTGGATTATGATACTACCTGCCACATTCCCCGACCTTTGCCTGTCTATGTATAATGATATTGCCTGCTGCTTACTCTGACCTTTGTCTGTCTTTGCAAGAAGGATTGCTGCAGCTGAGATTAACAGCTGTGTGCGGATACAGCCTGTACAGTGCAATGGCTGTCAAAGCTACAGCTAATCATGACTGTTTGTACAGCCAGCGATTACCTGGGGTGATTGTGCCACTGGGATTCCCACTATGGTTAAACACCCAATGTGAATGTAGCCCTAATCACCGTACACACGGGCTGAATATCAGGTGGTATTGGCCAGTTCAATAGAAACTGGCCGACATTGGGCCCATGTGTACGGCAGCCAGTCCAACAGAAGCTGGCTGAACTTTTGGCTTCTTTCAAAGGGGCATGACCAAAAAAGGTCTACCGATCCAATCAGCTCTTATAGCTGATGGCTGAAAGCGCTGACCAGTGTGTTCTGGCAGAGGGTCAGAACACAATAGCTCAGCGAGGGGGGGGATCGCTGCACTAACATCAGATAGTTAGAACAGTGGCTCCTCCTGAGTTCTTCAGTTTTTTTCCATTCAGCCCACTGGGTTGAACGGAAAAAAAAAAATGCTATTGTGTACTAGGCTTTACAAACAACAAGAAAAACCTGACAAGGGCTTTTTAACTTTTATCCGAAGAAGGAATATTTTACAGGTACAGTATGTTCTTATTGTACTAGGATAATGCCAGTAGTTATACTGTCTATATACTTTTTCATGTAATTTACAGAAAGTAATAATCATCAGTGGTCACTAAGGAAACATCTGATATTAAAAAGAGTACACAATAAAACAAAATTCAGAAACTTTGTCTTACTGGATTTAGACCCATCCACTGCAGACGAAATAACAATTTTTGCTGACCCTGCTGTTCTTGATAGGATTTAAGAAAAGCTCTGTTTGAAGCAACTTCACAGGCACTCCGTGTGGTCTAATGATCATGAGGTCTTTTGATGTATAATTAGTTCATTGTCTCATCTTGTATCTCTTTGTTTACTAGCAACACAACAAGTGCAACGGGACTCCAAAAGTAATCCTTCCCGACAACTGTGAGCAGGATTAGTGAGATCAGAGCAGGCACTGGCTTTATTTCCCCTGAGAATTCCCCCATGCTTTGAGCAGTGTTAAAAAGATTAATACAGAAGTAGCCAGGTCTGGATTAAACTGCAAGGAGGGAGCATTTCTGAAAGCAAAAAATGATCACAAGATTCTGCTGGTTTGGAATAGTTAAAATAGAAGCCTCCATTGCCAAAAGCTTGCTTGCTTCTTGTATCTCACAATGACGTATATAAATATATATGATCTATGGTCCATAAATATTGGGCTTTAAAGGAAGACCCAGTTCCAGTTTATATCTATTTGTTTATCAGTTAGATATAAAACAGTTTTTGAATAGTCACACCCGTCAGTATTCTGTTATTTCAGATGTTGTAAAGTGGATTTGGATTAACAAGTACAGTAACACTTCAGAATGATGGTTACACGCTGCCTGGATTTTCTGTATCTGGAACTGATAGTGAAGTTTTAAAATATCAATGGCCTCAATTCTTACGTGGTCAGAGAGCTCTCTAAGAGATCATTGCCTCTTTATGGACCTTGCTTTGTGCACTGGTCCAAATCATTTGGTTGGGGATTAGGGTGTGGGGTTGTTTCTCAGGGGTTGGGCTTGGTCCCTTAGTTCCAGTGAAGGGAAATCTTAAGGCATCAGCATACCAAGACATTTTGGACATTTTGGACAATTTCATGATCCCAACTTTGTGGGAACAGTTTGGGGTTGACCCCTTCCTGTTCCAACATGGCTGCTCACCAGTGCACAAAGCAAGGTCCATAAAGACATTGATGAGTGAGTTTGGGGTGGAGGAACCGGACTGGCCTGCACAGAGTCCTGACCTTAACCCGATAGAATACCTTTGGGATGAATTTGAGCGCAAACTGCCAGCCAGGCCTTCTCGTATAACATCAGTGCCTGACCTCACAAATGTGCTTTTGGAAGAATAGTCAAACATTCCCATAGACATACTCCTAAACCTTGTGGACAGCCTTCCCAGAAGAGTTGAAGCTGTTATAGCTGCAAAGGGTGGGCCAACTCTACGGACTAAGACTGAGTTGCCATTAAAGTTCATGTGCATGTAAAGGCAGGTGTCCTAATACTTTTGGTAATATAGTATATGTCTGGGATAAAAACATATTCAGTATATGTTTTCAATACATGCATATACATCTACCCATGTTTTATGCCTCCTAAAAAATGGCAAATATAGGAAAAAAAAATCTGCTGATCAACCAGAAATCTAGTGTGCTCCTAACTTCCTGTTGGAGTTGACAACACTGAAAGGACATTGTTGATAGGGACTTCATTGCAGCAGAGGCAGTGTTCTCAAGTCTAACTTTTATTTTTTAGATTTGTTTAGAGTGGTGAGGGGTTAGAACATCTGCTAGGTTTCTATTTCAATGTCCCTACTAGCTATATTCAACCTCGTTTTAAGTCCTGGGGCTGGAAGAGAGAATCAAATGACAACAACCCCCAAAGTGGCAGTAAAGTGGTAGTAAAGTGGTAGTAAAGCCTGATAAGTCATTGAGGTTGATTTACTATAAGCAAATAGACTATGCACTTTGCAAAGTGCAGTTGCACTGTGCAAGAGCAGTTGCTTCAGAGCTTAGTAAATGAGGGGAAGCTCTGATGACTCCCCTCATCCCTCAAAGTGCACAGTCTATTTGCCGTTAGTAAATGCCGTTAGTGAATATATAGAGTGGGGTGATAAAATTCCCACTCATATGCAAGGGAGTTTTGGCATCAAGGTGTGCTGATAACGTACACTCAGCTGTGTATGCGCAATTCGGTGTGCCTTCTAAAGAAGATTGTGAATAGACAGGTTTATGTGTTTTATTGCTGTGGAGACTTAGAGGTTGATTTACTAAAGGCAAAAAGCCTGTGCACTTTGCAAAGTGCAGTTGCCCCAGAACTTAGTAAATGAGGTAAGTCATCAGAGCGTCCCCTCATTTACTAAGCTCTGGAGCAAATGCTCTTGCATAGTACAACTGCGCTTTGCAAAGTGCACAGTCTATTTGCCTTTACTAAATAAACCCCCTAGTGTTAGTCTTCTGCAATAAAGAAATTGCTTGCTCACATTTTTATTTATTGTTTCACTTTAGTTCTAATTTTTTAAAGATTTCTTGGGGTGTGATTTCTGAGGCTGGGTTTTCCTTTTCGCGAAATGCATTTACTTTGGGTCGTTACTAAGATTAGGGATAGACTGATATGGTTTTTTTTAAGGCCTATATCGATATTTTGGTCACAAAGTATTGGTATCAGCCGATATGGGCCGATATTTTGTACATTTAAAGTTTTGAAAAATAAAGACACTTTTTGACACAAATCTGGTATTAAACATGTTCATTTTTGTTTAATGCTTAATGGCTGGCTTGCTGGCACCATGTGTTGGGTGGCTGGCTGGCTGCCACCCTGTGGTGGGTGGCTGGCTTGCTGGCACCCTGTGGTGGATGGCTTGCTGGCTGGCACCCTGTGGTGGATGGCTGGCTTGCTCCCTGTGGTGGGTCGCTTGCTGGCACCCTGTGGTGGGTGGGTGGCTGGCTGGCACCCTGTGGTGGGTGGGTGGCTGGCTGGCACCCTGTGGTGGGTGGGTGGCTGGCTGGCTGGCACCCTGTGGTGGGTGGCTGCCTGGCACAGGGCCTGTGGGTGGCTGGCTGGTACAGGGCCTGTGGGCGGCTGGCTTTTCCAGTGCCTGTGAATGGCTGGTACAGGGCCTGTGGCTGTCTGTCTGGCAACCTATCTGTGGGTGGCTGGCTGTCTGGCACCCTGTGGTGGGTGGGTGGCTGGCTGTCTAGCACCCTGTGGTGGGTGGCTGGCTGGCACCCTGTGGTGGGTGGGTGACTGGCACAAGGGCTGTGGGTGGCTAGTCCCGACTCCAGACGAGGCTGTCCAAGGCAAGGGATGTGGTCTAAGAAGGCAGAATGACGTCATAAAAATATCGGCAATATCGGCCAGTTCCGGGGCCGATACCGAAAAAGCATATCGGCCCCTAATATATCGGCCTTGCCGATAATCGGTCTATCCCTAACTAAGATTATAAAAGTTCATGTCCAGCCGTAATTTTTTTTTTAGTGTTTGACAGAATGGGGAGGAATAATAATTACTGTCCCAGTAAATTAGATTTTGCTAGACAGGATGTGAATAAGAATTTCCAACAGCAACACAGACAGCAAAAAAAAAAAAAAAAATGCTCTAAATAAGGGGATCTTAAAACCTAATTCAGTTATTTTGTTAGTACCGTTAGTCTCCATATTGCCGATTTTCCCTACAAAGAAATATTTTGGCTGAACATGCACTTTAATTTTTTTGGTGACTGTTGGTGCAGTGTACTCTATATCATAAGTACAACATAAATAAACATAATATACTGGATGCTTTACTAGAATTAAACCCTGTAGTGTGTAGTAAACTTGCTGTCACAGTCAAGATGAATTAAATGTCTATAGTGACTGGCAGTGAGATGTGTTAACCATATGCAAATTCATAAACTGCTGCTTAAAAAAAATCTACCTTCCTGTTCACCAGAAATCTTTATTAACATCTGAGCCATATTCAAATGTAACCATTCAGAAACAAACAAAAACAGAGCTTAACTACTTAAACTCCTTCATGATCAGGCCGTTTTTTGCCATTTGGCACTGTGCTACTTTAACTGGTAATTGTGATTAATGCAACTTTATACCCAAATTAAATGTATCTAACTGATAGAAATTCTGTGTATAGCCCTACAGAACAGACAGTGCACAGTCCACATGTGCTTTGCTGCTTAACTGCAGACATGAAACAGGAACTTTTTACACACAGAAAAGACATGGAGTTTACTATAGAGCAGCTACAAACTTATAAACACTGCCATCTACTGGCTGGTATAGCTGGTGCACAAAATACATGAACAATGTATTCCAACACACACACAAATAGAGCTTTCTTTTGGTATTTTGGTGGTATTCGAACACCACTGGGTTTTCTTTGTGCAATTTAATTTTGAAAAAAAATTCTTCATACATTTTGGCCAAAATGTATTCTGCTACATGGCATTTCACACTACTAATGGCGGTGATCAGCAACTTATCATGCGGCGGGCAATCTGACACTGAATTTGGGGGGAACTGACTAACTGCCACTGACATCACCAGTGACATTAATACAGTGATTAGTGCTGATAATATAAAAATAAAATAATATGTCAGCACTAATTTGGTCAGTTCAAAAGTAGCATGCAATCAGTGTAGATATACAAAACACAATTTAAACATATAAAGAAAAAGGCAGCGCTATTAGCCACTTTACCATTAGAGGATTTTGCCGTCTTACGTCTGGGCCACTTTTTATTCGGCGCTGTGCAACTTTAACGGACAATTGCGTGGTCGTGCGACGTTGTACCCAAACAAAATTTACATCCCTTTTTTCCCACAAACAGAGCTTACTTTTGGTGGTATTTGATCACTTGTGCGATTTTTACTTTTTGCGCTATAAACAAAAAAAGAGCGTTTATTTTGAAAAAATAACAATATTTTTAACATTTTTTTATCTGAAATTCACCCCCAAAAAATGTAAAAATCTAATTTTTTTAAAATTTTTGGCCAATTTGTTTTCTGCTACCTATGTTTGGTAAAAAAAATCACAATAAGTGTATTTTGATTAGTTTGCGCAAAAGTTATTGCGTTTACTAACTAAGGGAAAGACTTTTGTCATTTTTGGTGTTTTTTTTTTTTAACGAGTAATGGCGGCGATCTGCGATTTTTTTTGCGGGACTGCGACATTGCGGCGGACAGATTGGACCCTTGACTGACATTTTTGACACTTTTGGGGGTACCAGTGACATTACTGCAGTAATCAGTGCTATATATATGCACTGTTACTGTAAAAATGACACTGGCAGGGAAGGGGTTAATTTTATTGGAGAGGGAGGGGTTAATGTATGCCTGGTGCTTACTGACGTGTGTGGGGGGAGGTGACTGAGTGAGTCAGGGACAGATCGGATGTTCAGCTATGCTGAACACTGCGATCTGTCACTCCCTGTCACTTAGGAGATCCGCCCGCTCTGTTTACACAGGCGGGCGGATCTCCAAACTAGATTCCCCGACGATCGCCGCCGCTCCTCCCCTAGCCCGACTCCCGCTGTGACTGAAAACAGCGGGAGCGCACCTCCGGTGGCGCGCGAGTGCCGCCTACAGGGGGAGGGGTCTAGCGATGTAGTACTACGCCGCTAGACGATAACGAGCCACGTTGCTGCAGTAGCAGCAACGTGAGCAGACGGAAAGTGGTTAAAATTATTCAACAACATGTGCTGTAGTGTCCATCACATAATAAAGTTCATATACAGTATCTCACAAAAGTGAGTACACCCCTCACATTTTTGTAAATATTTTATTATATCTTTTCATGTGACAACACTGAAGAAATTACACTTTGCTACAATGTAAAGTAGTGAGTGTACTGCTTGTATAACTGTGTATATTTGCTGTCCCCTTAAAATAACTCAACATACAGCTATTAAGTCTTAACCGCTGGCAACAAAAATTAGAACACCCCTAAGTTAAAATGTCCAAATTGGGCCCAAAGTGTCAATATTTTGTGACCTGACCACCATTATTTTACAGCACTGCCTTAACCCTCTTGGGCATGGAGTTAACCATAGCTTGCCACTGGAGTCCTCTTCCACTCCTCCTTGATGACATCTCGGTGCTGGTGGATGTTAAAGACCTTGCACTCCTCCACCTTTCGTTTGAGGATGCCCCACAGATGCTCAATAGGGTTTAGGTCTGGAGACATGCTTGGCCAGTCCATCACCTTTACCCTCAGCTTCTTTAGCAAGGCAGTGGTCAGTCTTGGAGGTGTGTTTGGGGTAGTTATCATGTTGGAATACTGTCATGCAGCTCAGTCTCCGAAGGGAGTTAACATGCTCTGCTTCAGTATGTCACATAACATGTTTGCATTCAAGGTTCCCCCAATGAACTGTAGCTCCCCAGTGCCAGCAGCACTCATGCAGCCCCAGACCATGACACTCCCATCACCATGCTTGACTGTAGGCAAGACACTTGTTTTTGTACTCCTCAGCTGGTTGCCACCACACGCTTGACACCATTATAACCTAATACGTTTTTTCTTGGTCTCATCAGACCACAGGACATGGTTCCAGTAATCCATGTCCTTAGTTTGCTTGTCTTTAGCAAACTGTTTGCAAGCTTTCTTGTGTATCATCTTTAGAAGAGGCTTCCTTCTGGGACGACAGCCATGTAGACCAATTTGATGCAGTGTGCGGCATATGGTGTGAGCACTGATAGGCTGACCCCCACCCCTTTAACCTCTGCAGCAATGCTGGCAGCACTCATACATCTTTTTCCCAAAGACAACCTCTGGATATGATGCTGAGCACATGCACTCAACCTCTTTGGTCAACCATGGCGAGGCCTGTTCTGAGTGAAACCTGTCCTGTTAAACCACCGTATGGTCTTGACCACCATGCTGCAGCTCAGTTTCAGGATCTTGGCAATCTTCTTATAGCCTAGGCCATTTTTATGTAGAGCAACAATTCTTTTTTTCAGGTCATTAGAGAGTTCTTTGCCATGAGATGCCATGTTGAACTTCCAGTGACCAGTATGAGAGAGTGAGAGTGATAACACCATATTTAACACACCTGCCCTGAGACCTTGTAACACTAATGAGTCACATGACACAGGGGAGGGAAAATGGCTAATTGGGCCCAATTTGGACATTTTCACTTAGAGGTGTACTCACTATTGTTGCCAGTGGTTTAGACATTATTGGCGGTGTGTTCAGTTATTTTCAGGAGTCAGCAAATTTACACTGTTATACAAGCTGTACACTCACTACTTTACATTGTAGCAAAGTGTCATTTCTTCAGTGTTGTCACATGAAAAGATATAATAAAATATATACAAAAATCTGAGGGGGTGTACTCACTTTTGTGAGATACTGTATATAGACAAAATTGATCAGCTGTACTGAATCATCCTCTATAGTGTCTTTGCCTCCACCAAATAAAGAGTGCAAAATCACCAGACCATGTTGCTGTCTAAAATTTAGAACAGCAAACCACATTCATTACTGATTGATCCTCCTCCTAAAAGGCGAGATCCACCAAAGATATTCTACATAAGTATTCCACTGAGACATTAAGGAAAAAGATCGTTCTCATCCACCAAACAATAAGTCACCGAAACCAGAGAAGGGAAACCTATAGTGCAGTATTTTTTTGGTATGATTACAAAAAACATTCTAAAATCAATCCAATCCCAATACATAAAGTGCATGCACATGTGACATGTGAATCCACAACCTACATCTGATGCCGCCAAACCACCTGGGAATGGCGGCTGGACCTGAGGCATTACAATATAACTTAACAGAACAACAAGTAATTCTCCTGCGCTTACAGTAGGTGCTGTACTTAAGGGAAGGGCTGTGTTGTAGGCATCTAGGTTCTTGCTGCCCTTTCAGGACCATCGGCATCCACATGAACTAGGAAACAACAAAAACAAAAGAAGGGCGCACCTACCTAGTGCAATATCATAAAACATTTATTGAAGGGTAAAAAAGAGTATTATACATCATACTCACAAATGCATGCTGTAATTATTATATATAAATTGTAATACAGTCAGGTGACCTCCAGGTAAAGGATTCTGTCTGTACTGCAGAAGGACTGGATGCGTCCATACTGGTAAGGCTGACACATTTCAAGAGAGAACCCTCTTCATCAGAGCCACAATTCCAAATGACCTGCTACACATATAAATAATGCAGCAGAGCAGACAAGACCTCCCCCACTGGTCGGTCCCACCCCTCGAACATCATTAGCATGTGTGTAATTTAAAGAGCCAATAGCAACCCACAATAATCAAACCCTTACCAGTGCCAGGGGATTTTATGCAATTAGTACTAAAGTAGGATGATTTGTGATGAAATACATAAGAATACAAATGCTACATCCATCTGTTAGCCACAGTGCAACCAGATTATTCATCACATCAGTGGGCCCACCATACCTTAGTATGCCTCAAACTCTCCTCTCGAGGGTGGGTTCCAAAGAGGGTGTCCTCCTGCCATCCCCAGTGTGTGCTTAGAGGCAGAGGTGATCACTCAGTCCTGGGCAGCGCCAAGTTCCCTTGGAACGCACTCTATCCACAGACAACCCGGAGTTTCAATGTGTGTGCATTCCACTAGCTAGTGTGTCATTTCCGGCATCCGCCGACGTCCCATCCGGCTCGGTCGGGAGCCTGGAAGTGATGGGACATCCACGTGACTGGGAAAAAAGAGGGAGTACTCATTTAACAAGTACTCCCCATGTATTGAGAAAGCTGCGACTAGTGTGTTAATTGATCCAATGGGCGAGTTCCTTTTTTTCCCATCCGCTTGAATGACCTGTCACTACCAGGCTCCAGACCAAAATCTTTGATGGATCTTTCCCATAAATAGGAGGAACAATCAGTAATGAATGTGATTTGCTGTTCTAAATTTTAGACAGCAACCTGTTCAGGGGAGTTTGCACTCTCTACTTTTGGTGGAGGCAAAGACACTATGGTGGGGGGATTCAATATAGCAGATCACTTTTGTCTATATATGAACTTTATTATGTGATGGAAACTATAGCACATGGTTTGATGATTTTTTTAGTGCTGCATTTTTCTTTAAATTAAGTGCTAATATTATACTTTGTTACTGCACTATGACACTGGCTGGGAAGGAATTAACATCTAGGGTGATCAAGGGGCTAAATGTGTGCCTAATTATGTGTAATGTGTGTAAAGTGTGCTATGTCGCTTTGCATTTGCAGGCCGCCCATCGCAATACATTGAGGGCAGGCGGTCGGCAAGTGGTTAAAAAATTTGTAAAATATTGTTTAGCTTTAATTACATTTCATAGATCCATTGGTTTCATTACCATGACCATGAATAATGCAACGGATTTTCACATAAATAGCTATTTTAAAAGTGACATCTTGTCAGGGTGCCAGGAAACCAGACCACACGGAGATGCAGGTAAAATAAAGCAGTTTATTGGACCAAACAGTAATAAATGTACAGCAAGAGTGAGGAGAGAGATCAGGAACAAGCCGGGGGCAAGTCCAGACGCGGGTAGTCATCCAAGCCAGGGTTGAGTCCAGAAGCGGGTAGTCATCCAAGCCTGGGTCGAGTCCAAAAGTAGGTAGTCTGAGCCAGGAGAGTCGCCAGCCAAGCCTGGTCAGACACTGAGGAACATGGAGAACAGAAGACTGCTAGCAGTTATGCACCTTAGAGCACAAACGCAAGGGCAAGGACTGCAACCCATTAGGTGATTAATATAGTCAGGTGTGCAGCATCATCACTGTGTGACACCCAAGCAACAGGCAAATGATGAAGCAATCAGAGTTTATAAGAGGCAGCAGTCTGCACATGTCCAAGATGGCTGCCAACAGGAGTGCAAGGTAAGACCTTGACAGTACCCATCCCTCAACGGCCACTCCTCCGCGGAGCAAAAAGACAGTTTCTGAGGAAAGCGAGCATGGAAAGTGCGGAGAAGGGCAGGAGCATGCACATAAGCGAAGTGAACCCAGGAGCGCTTCTCAGGACCATACCCTTCCAGTGCATCAGGTATTGAACCTGACCTTGGAACAGATGAGAATCCAAGATACTGCTAGCCTCATACTCATCATAATTACCCACAGGAATGGGATGAGAGCGAGGAAGTGAGGAAGTATAGTGATTGCAAACCAGTGGCTTCAAAAGCACATGAAAGACATTGGAGATATGCATGCCAGGGGGAAAGACCAAGGGCATAGGCCACTGGCTTCACCTTACGGAGGATGCGAAAAGGCCTAACAAAACGGGGTGTCGAGGTTGAGATTATGAGTCGACAAAAAACACCCTCTCCTCGACCTGGTACGAAGGAGCAGATAAATGTCTCCAGTCTGCCTGGAGCTTCTGAAACTGTGCAGAGACCCGTAAAGACTCTTGAATCTGCACCCAAGAGGAACAGAGGGCACGAAGATGATGATCCTCTACAGCCGGGTTATCCTGTGGCGAGAACGACTTGGGCAACACAGCGGGTTGAAACCTATTGTTGGCCATGAATGGAGAAATTCCAGGAAAACAAGTTGATAGCAGAGTTCCTGGCAAACTCCGCCCAGGGTAGCAGATCAACCCGATTGCCCTGATGGTCAGAGATATAGCAGCGGAGAAATTGCTCCAGAGCTTGGTTGGAAATCTCAGTGGTCATTGGACTGCAGATAGTAGGCTGAGGAGAAGGAGAGTTGAATACCCAACTGGGAGCAAAAGGCGCACCAGAACCTACAGACAAAAAAAAAACCAGTTTTTACTTTATGCTATAAAACACACCCAATAAAACATTTTTAAAAATCAAATTTATTAATGAATTTAGGCCAATATGTATTCTGCTACATATTTTTGGTAAAAAAAAATTCCAATAAAGGTATATTAATTGGTTTGCGCAAAAGTTATATTGTCTACAAACTATGGGAAAGATTTAGGAATTTTATTTTTTTAAATTTTTTTTACTAGTAATGGGGGCGATCAGCAATTTTTTTGGGACTGCAACATTGTGGTGGACAAATCTGACACTAAAGCCCCGTACACACGTAGCGATTGTCAGCCGTAAATATTCGGCCGCCGAACGATTGGTATTGTTAGTATGATGCATTTTCGGCCGAACAGAATCTGTCGTGCAGACTTTAAAATATTTGTTGGCCGTCACCAGAATGGCCGATTGTTCGCCAGTCAGTACAGAATTCAGCCGACAAACAGCAGATTAGCAAGACTGGGCATGCTCAGAAAAGAAAAAACACACGGAAAGTTAACCATCACATGACATCACTTCTGCAGTCGGCTGTTGTTGGCCGACAAAATTCGTGTGCAGTCTTTAGCACTTTTCAGCCGACAGGACAGCACCGGACAAAAGACGGACGATCGTTCGGCCGACATTCGGTACGTGTGTACGGGGCTTAAGTGACACTTTTTGGGGACCAGTGACACTAATACAATGATCAGTGCAGGGAAGGGTTTTAATATCAGGAACGATCAAAGTGTTAAGTGTGCTCCTAGGGGGGGATTATTAACTGCGTCTGGGGTGGCCTAACTGGAGGAAGACAGAGATCCGTGTTTCTGCTTAGCAGAAACAAAAGATTTCCATCTTCATCTGTGACAGAAAGGCGGTCTGCCTTGGTTACATGGGTAGACCGTGTTCTGCATCTCCTCCAAGCGATCGACAGGTCCCCGTGGACATCGCTTTCGCCGGACCCGCTGATTGGCTCCCGCTGTGTCTAATCACAGCTGGAGCGGCTTGCCAGCGGCGCACACGCATGCCCCAGACCTAGAGCACGAGCCGACGTACAGGTGCGTTAGTTCGCCCAGGAGGGCTGCCCTGCCGCAGTAAATCTGCACGTGGCGGTCCTCAAGTGGTTAAACAATTTACTGTACTAGCCTTATACAAATATTGTTGAGAAGTAAATTGCTTCATTTTACAAGTCCCCCCCAGTTACAGAGCAATCCTAATACTAAAATCAATTCTATTCATGTTGTTTTGTTAAAAGGAAGGGCCGAAGTCTGATGTTTTCTCTTTATATGCTGTGTTATAGGTTTTGTAATGTCATTAGGAGAAAGAGTCGCACTGGAACTGAGTATTAACTTTAAGAACACTGCGTCTGGGGTAGAGATATGGAAAGGAGAGATTTGATTATGGATTATCAAATTGCTGTTTAGAATCCATCTGCACCGAATAGCACAAAATATAAAAGCATTATCTTCTCTTATGTTGATTGTTAAAGCCGGCTCTTAATGCGGGCTTACACAAACTCTTCCATGATAATGGTATCTATTAAAAGAGCCATTGACTTTGTGTTTATGTTTGTTGTATTAAGCAGTCGATACATGTTAACCCATTTGGGATCAAATGACGTAAAATGTCCTGTATCTTCCTGAGACAGAGCCAAAATCCATTATAATAACTGCGCACAACACACTTAGATGCTGCATTTTGCTAAGATGTGACTGATGCTGAAACTATTTTTCTACAAAGAATTTGGGTTTTAAAGTAGACATGCCCTTTAATTACAAAGATTTGATAGTTTCTACTGCATCCTGGTGATAGTGTTAAATCATGACCATCAAAATTTATGAAACTGAAAATAAAACTGTTATAGTCACATTTCTATGAAAAGCATGTCCAACATCCATAATCAATAACCTTTAAAACAGAACTATGGGATAAATATAAAGCAGACATACTGGTAAAGAAATAGTTGTTTTAATTTGGATGAATTTCCTTATAAATTTTACGTAATATAGCTTGTTTGTTACACCAACACTGCTGTACTATGTACTTGTATGAAAAAGTTTCTTGTTCTCTTTGTATTGCTTCCTTTGTGTGAAATCCCTGGTGATCCTGCTAGTCCCCTTGCTTCCCTATTAAAAACTGACCACAATAAGTAGGAGAGCACAGCACGGTCAGTTTTCTAGCTATACTGGGAACTCAGTGTACTCTGAGGTACTCCAAGTCTGTCCAAGGATCAGACTTGTCCTGACATGCCCTAGCTGCATAGCCATTCACTGGGAAGCTCAGGGTGCTGTTGCTTCTCCTCCCCCAGCTCTTATGCAGCTGAGATCAGAGAGAGCAGAGGGAATGTAATTACTTATAAAAAAAGGGGAAAAGGGTATTTATAATTTTTTTTTTATATCTATACAAAAATGTTTTGCATTTCATTTATTTCAAACTGAAAAGGTTGTTTTGCAAGGTGATCATTTACAATCACTTTAAGGGCCAGTTCACACTATAGCGATGTCAGACATTGCATGTGATTCGCACCACACTGCTCTGCAAATCACATGAGATATCTGTGCAATGCAAATTCAGCCATACAGATTGTTTGGCAAAATTTGCATCGCATTTAGACCAAAGTCGCGCAGGACCCTTTTTTTTGGTCCGTACCAGAATCGGGTCACACGGGTGTGAACACCCGTGCGATCCGATTCCTGTCCGAATTGACTATTCGCACTTTGTTATGCTAACTAATCTGGGGGTGTTATTAACTTTGTTTTGACACTCCCAGTAGTTTGCATATGGCAGTGTGAACTGCCTGCGAGTCAGGTGCGATGTGGGAACCCACAGTGGATTCGCAGGGTTCCCGCATCACACCAATGTGAACCGGCACTAAATCACTGCATCTGAAGCTTGCTTACCTCATTTCCTTTAGTAAGGTGACAACACTGCAACTCCCTTTTTAAAGGATATGTGCACATTTTAAAGTAAATGGCTTATGCAGTCAAGGGTCCCAGGAGGTAATACAAACCTGTCCAGCTTTAAAAAGGTTAAATAATATAAATGCAATACATGTAGGACATTTTCTCACCTACAAAAGCATGGAAAAAAAAAACTCCCATAGCTATCTGTGCCCCATCCTGTCCTGTTTCTAGGACCTTGTAGCCATTTGACGCTCACTCCCAGCATCACTGCAGCAAGTATGCTTCCCTGTTTGAACCTGTGCACAAGCACAGGGTACTCTCTACCATCACAGCACCATTGAGCTTTAGGATTTAAATAGATTTAACTTAGCAAAGACTAGTTGTCTTTTAAACTAATCATCTTTAACCAATCCTTTTGGTTTGAAATTTGCTGTCCAGCTGAATTTATGTACAAATTCTAAAAATCACTATCAGAATTAAAAGTATGGACCTTAAACCACCAGCAGGCTCAGAAGTGTAACGCTCCTGCGTTTTTGTTATAGGCTGGATTTACAGCTGCAAAATCTCCACTCAGTAGTCATGTAGAGATGTGTTGAATACCAGATCCAACTCTCCAGGACTCATCACCGTGGGCCTGTCAGCTTCAACATACAGATATATACACACTCAATGAGATGTTCCTGGAGTGATAGGATGTATATGATAGTATGAAGGTGATGTGCTGAAGGGACAGGTGTGAACAGTGACAAGGATGGTAAGCACTTGATAGGTTTGTACAGGAGAGTTCAAGATGGTATTTAGGAATGCAGATAGGCTAGTATCGAGTATGCTAACAGGTGGTGAGGACAGCAGATGACAAATACAGGATAGACTAACCCAGTGCAAGGATAGATAGTAGTAGACAGGAGAGCTAGCAATCTATGCAGCAGTGCAGATGATAGATGGTAGTAGACAGGAGAGCTAGCAATCTATGCAGCAGTGCAGATGATAGATGGTAGTAGTCTCAAGAGCTAGCAATCTATGTAACAGTGCAGATGATAGGATAGTATGGATAGGTAGTAACAGTCCTTAATGCAATAGTAGTAGTGTAAGTTATGGAGGTTTCCCCTGCGGGGTACTTATCACTATAGTATAGTAGTAGAAGGGTCCGGTGATGAGGAAGTGATCCAGTAGCGAGATACAGGGATCAGTAGCGAGGTTCGGGTCTGAGGAAGTGTTCCTGGTAGCGAGATACAGGGATCTGTAGCGAGGTTCCACAGCGAGACACGCTTGTAAGCATAGATGCAAGGCAGGTTGAACGAACATGTGAGTGAGAACGCCGGCGGTTGAAATAGCCGCTCTGCGGCGCTCAGTGATGACAGCATCGGTCTTAAAGGTGTATGCGCACCTACCAGAAGAGAATGGTGGGATGCATACACGGAATGGAAAGTGGAATAAGGGTACCAGAGGTACCAGAACATTACAAGAAGGACCAGTCAGGGGGCTTTCGGACAATCCAGTCCCTCACTATAAAATGTGATGGGGGCTTAAGCAACTACGTGTCAGTATATTATAAGGCTGCTGAAGGGAGGGAATAAGAAAAACTGCATAAAGAGAAAGTACAGTCAGATAGGACCCACATTTTACTTCTGATTCTCATTTCTTCAGTAACTTCATCCCTTAGTTTCTTCTGTCCACCAGTAACTGTCACACCTCCTGCCCCCTGGCAATCATTAAATGCATCAACTAATGTGCACATTATAGCTGATTCCCACTATTGCCAGTTACTACATTCTACTTACTGAAATTTCTTCTCTACAGTTCCTGCAAACCAGCTAGCATAAATTGCTTAATCCAAAATGTTGTACTCCTTCATCACTTTCAGCCACCACTCCTGCCCAGTAGAAAGCAACATTAGAACCAACCCTATGTTGAAGAAAAACCAAACTAGCCCTGGAGACAGGGCCATCTTTAATATTTATTGGACCCTGGGCAAACATTTTATTGGGCCCTCCCAAATTCACTTATCAACTATGTGCGGGCTCAAGGGGCAGCTGCTTTGGGCCCCACAACAATGCCTGGACCCAGGGCAACGGCCCATTTTGCCATGTGTTAAAGATGGCCCTGTTTGGAAGATTGAGCTAAGGTATATGTGTGACTGAAAAATTGTCATAACCCTTAGTAACCTTTTGCATTTGTGATTAATATTTTTGTCTATGTAATTTTTTTAGTTTTATGTTACCTATGACTATGCCATAGTTATTTTATAAATGATTAGTATACATTCTCTCCTTATTTACTCCACAGCAAAAGTCTGTATGAGGGTTCTTAGGCAATTTTGTTTTATACTGTACCATAAAATATGTGAGCATTGCTAGTATTAATATCATTATTCCGTGCTTTGTGTATAATGATTCACAGGCCATCACTTTTGTAGCTTTTTAAGAATTCACACTATGTTTTATGTATGTACTGAAATTATTACCATTTTGAGATAATCATAACACATTATGTTTGCATAAGTGACATTATACTTTGATTTACAGTGTTTGAAGAGTCAGAATAGAGTTAGCTCATGGCAGCCTCAAAAACTGTTCTTCATCAAAAATATTTAATAAAACAAAGGATGAAAAAGATTTATTTGTAACACTTAAGGGAACAAAAATTTCATGGCTATTTGTCATAAAGAGTAAAAATATAGCAGAAATAAAAATAAAAAAAATGCTCTGGAAAGGCTCATGTTTATCTATTTATTATTATAATATACAATACTAAAAAAAATTTAATGTGATTACAATTTAGCATAGTTGAAAAGATGACAACATAAAAATGAGACATGGCACAACCGCAATGAAAAGTTTAAAAAAACAACAATATGGATACCAGGTTGCCATGCTAGTTAGGTAGCTGCTAGACATTAGTTAATAATCACAATCACTTTTCACACCTAAAATGGAACATTAACTTAGAACTATCTGCACTTCTGGAGCTATCTTGTTCATTTACAATACTTAATAGGCCTAAGCAGGTACTTTAGTAGTATGAGACGCAGATGCATCTCACTTGCCACATTGCATAAGATCTTATCATTAATCACATGACGGACAAACCTCTGGTTACCTGGAATGTTAGGGGACTACACGATCCTTTAAAGAGGGTGATGCTGAGTATGGTCCTAAGTATCATCCTGCAATAATAGGTCTGCAAGAGACCCATCTCACACCAGAGTTTCTTAGCTGTGTATAGTACTCCTGGGCACAAAAGATATATCGTGCCACGCATACTTCATACTCCAGAGCGGTGTGTGTCTTTGTACACAAATCTCTGGATTTTCATGAACTAGCTGCAATATCTGATTCGGAGGGAAATATACATATTTTTAAATTGTAAATTGTTCTTTTTAAAATGTATCATAGCTATGGTATACATACCTCCACCCTTTTCCATTTCAGTGCTCTTTGACCTGCTGGTCTTCACTTTAGATAAGCCTGATATTCCAATCTTTGTCCCAGGTGATTTTAATAATGTCCTAAATCCTGCCCTAGACAGACATCCCCCCCCCCCCCGCCCTTAATTTAGGTTCCTCACGATAAGACAGCCCACTGCTATGATTTATGGAAGAGGTAAAATGAGTGGATGCATGGAGAGAAAAGTTCCCTGTAAATGTCCAATTTCCCTGCTATTCTAAGACATAAAGGTCACTGTCCCGTATAGATCTTTGTCTCGGGTCAGCTCGATTGATTGGGCTGGTTTAGAAAATATTGTATGCTCCTAGAGGGGTGTCCGACCACTCACCTTTGATATGCTGGATTACAGCTAGACCTATCCTGACCCTTCCTAGAGCTCCATGACGTCTAACACTTTCTGGCTGAAACCAATACTTGAGAGCGCTGGGATTGAGGATAACACGCTCTATACTGATAACCTGCTGCTTTTAAATGCTATATATGTGGAGTCTTCATATCCGCAGTTAATAGTATAAAGACAGAATCTAAAAACCATGAAAGACATCTCACTCAGCACATCCAGGAAAGAGGGAGAGGGTGTATATTTCACAGCCCACAGACAAGGCCCAGTCAGCTTGGCTCACTGCACAAGATGCCCTGACTGATTAATTTCAAAGCTGAAAAAAAATATTTTTTTTTCCAAGGTAACCTTTTATGAAAAGGGGAATAGACTGGTTGTCTGCTTGCAAAAATAGTTAATAGCTGCTCCGGTGATTGGTACACTAAAGCTTCCTACAGGGGGCTATGCCAATTCCCCAGAAATGATTATAGCAGAACTAGTAAAATTCTTCTCAGATCTCTATACCTAAGGTCTCCTATACCCCAGAGGCCCTATCAAGTTATTTACACTCTATCAATATACCCACCCTGTCAGACGCTTATAAAGCAAGTCTGGATGCTCCTTTTATGTTAAACGAGATTCTGGAGATGACCAGCTCTTTTCCTAACTCCAAAGCACCCGGGGATGATGGGCTTCCAATAGAGGTATTCCAACAACACGCTGATATCCTTTTACCTAAACTGTTGAAACTATTCAATGAGGCCCATGAGCTTGGACGGTTACTGCCTTCCATGAACAGGACTAGTATTAGTTTGCTTTTGAAGCCTGATAAGCCAGCTATGGAGCCTATTTCCTATAGACCTATTTCCTTGTTACAAGCTGACATCAAATTTTTGGCTAAAGTACTGGTTCGGAGGCCTAACAAAGTAATTGCTGATATCGTTCATGCAGACCAAGCTGGCTTCGTGCCTAACAAATCCACTGCTTTTGACCTCAGATGACTTTAAATAAATATGCAAACACCAGCTGATAATGGAGGGGAGAGAGCGCTTTTGTTGCTGGGCGCAAACAAAGCCTTTGATAGCATGGAGCGTTGCTATTTGTGAGCAGTGCTGGAAAGATTTGGCTTCAGAGAACAATTTATTGCATGGGTCCATTTATTGTATCATAATCCCCAGGCTGCTATCCAGGAGGGTGACAGAACCTCACAGGTATTTTCACTAGGTAGGGGTACTAGGCAGGGGTGCCCTCTCTCCCCCCTTCTATTTGCCCTTGTAATAGAACACCTGGTGGCTAAAATTAGGACCAGCTCTCTGGTTGAGGGCTTTAAATATGATGCACTCCATGAAAAGATCATGTATGCAGACTATATGCTGCTTTTGATGGAAACACAGGCTCCACTTTGCAAGCTGTAATGGACATAGTCACTGAATTTGGCATTTATTCAGGCTTGACTATTAACTGGACCAAGTCAGCCTTGTTGCCGCTGGATGGAGCTCTTGACACCCAGTTACCTTCTTTCTGCCCAGTGGCTATAGTAGGGCAGTTCAGATATTTGGGAATCATAGTTTCGGCTGAGATTGTGGACTATTGCAGTTTGAACATACTGTATTTCCTCTGCTGTCCGGGTTTAGGGATAAGGTGAAATTGTGGCCTAAACTGCTGCTGTCAGTGGTGGGTAGAGCTAATTTAGCAAAAATTATATTAATGCCCCTCCACAATACACCTGTGCTTATACCCCTCAAATATTTTGAGCATTACATTTCATATTTTGCTCGCCACTATGGAAATCGGGTCCTGCTAGAGTAAGGCTGGAGCAACTCCAGAGGTCTAAGGATACTGGGAGTCTAGCTTTCCCAAACCCCTGGCTGTACTATCTGGCAGTTTAGCTGTAGCAGCTGCTAAACGGCATAAATGATGTATCCCCTGAAGGAGAAACACACACTGATTCCACATTAGCTTTGTAACTGTGTAGAAGCTCAGACTCTCCCGGAAGCCCTTGAGGCCCAGCTCTTCTCAAAGTCCAACAAAAGGTACCCCATGTATAGGTTACTATATAAGATTTGGTTTAAAGCAAAACAACTACAAAGAGTGCCAGGATTTGCTAGTTAAAGCCCCATCTAGAAAACTGCAGTGTGCAGCCCGGTGGCTATCATATGGTGTTAATCACCTCCGTCACATTTTAAGCAATGGCAGGTTTCTCCATTTGCCCAGATGCAAGCCAAATATAGATTGTCAAACAAAATGTACTTCCCCTATCTGCAATTGCAGCATGCCATTAAAGTGCAAGCATCCTTAGAGCGGGTGGTGATATCTCTCACTCCTCTTTTCAATTTGATGCAGCAATCCACATCCACTAAAGGGCTCATCTCCAGGTGCTATGCAATGCTGCTGCCAGAGTACCTGGATAATTTTTCCAACATGGCTATGGAAAATTTGGTGGAGGATGTGGATGATATAGATGGAGATCAGTGGTTGGAGGCCCTGGAATCTTAAATTTAACCCAAAGACTGTCCCAACTATATATACTATTGCGGGTTCATCATACCCTACCTAAATTGTTTACTCTTGGACTCCACCCAGACCCATTGTGTGCGAGAGGCAAGGGAGCTAAGGGGGACCTGATAAATCTCCTTTGGCGGTGCCCAAAGTTGCACCGCTTTTGGACTGGCATAGTAAACAAGTTTTGACTTTAGTTATACTTTAACCACTACTGTACCGGAAGGATTTGCCCCCTAATGACCAGGCCATTTTTTGCGATTCGGGCACTGCATTACTTTAACGAACAATTATGCAGTCATGTGAAGCTGTACCTAAATAAGATTGATGTCCTTTTTTTCCTACAAATAGAGCTTTCTTTTGGTGGTATTTGGTCACCTCTGTGATCTATTTTTTGCGCTATAAACAAAAAAAGAGCAACAATTCTGTAAAAAAAAAGCTGTGTTTACAATAGCTGACCATCCTTCTCTCTCAGCAGGGAACGATTGCGGGTGTCAGGCGGCATTGGAGTCCCTGCTGCCGAGTGGGGGCCCCTAGCTGCAGGCGCACGACTGACATAGAGCTATGTCGGTTTGCGCAGGAGGGCCAGCATTCCGCAGTAAATCTGCGGTGGGCGGTCTTTAAGTGGTTAAGTAGAACTATAGGCAAACTTTTTTTTTTTTTAATTTTGGATAGAGCAACGAAGCGTTATGACCCCTTTCAGACTTTTTTTCACCCTCTGTGTCCCATTGCGGAGATTTCCCTTCACTTCCTGTCCCAGAGCCGAACAAGAAGTGAGAGGAAATCCCTGCAAATTAAGAGAATTAATTGAGGACCCCCGGGTCACAAGGACTAGTGTCCTTATTGGAAGATTTCCCCTCTATTACTTTTCTGGGGATAACCCAAAATTTGGGTTTTTCTTTTGCTTTCACTTTCAATGGTAGTAGTAAACAGGATTGATAGAGAGGATGAATTTCCCTAATGGGGGCACAGACAGCAATAAAAACTGACAGGTGTTCTAATCCCTGTCTATGCTACCCAAAACTAAAGAAAAAGTTTTGCCTTTAGTTATACTTTAACTCTATAGATATTATAAAGTGTGATACGTGCTATTGCATTTTTCCTGTATGCAAGATCTAAACAATTGTTTTAGAAAATCACAATAGTATATAGAAAACCGCATATTCTAACCACCAAATGTTGATTAACAGTGTTCTTCTTCTTAAAAGGAAGGTACAGATATGTACACTTTTGGTAACCAAGACTTTTCAAAGTGTAGATGATGCTGCAGCTTTTACCAAAGAAACAAAAACATATCATTTGAAGGTAGAAAGTTTAAGGAAAACCTGTCAATTACAGAAAAAATGAAATGGTCAAAAATCTGCCATCATTCCTGCTGTTCTGTCAGACCTCACAGCCTGACATACCTGGCATATGGGATTGGTACCCATATGGTTTGAGAGAAGGCAGACATACAGGTCACTGGTAAACCAATATCAGCCTGAACATTTTTCAATATCATGGTCGGGTGCTTCAAGGAGGTGGGGGGTACTTTAAAAATGTTTAGTTCTGCCACAAGAGAATTATGGAAGCGGCCATTGAAGAGTTCTTCGGAAAATGTTAGAAGTCTGGCTGTGTCCAGTATGATTTTGTCAAAACCCTGGAACAAGCATGCTGAAAATAAATTGCATAAAAGTGAAAGGTTCTAAAGCCAAGACTTTTTTTTTTCACTGAATGCATTGCTTAAAGGTAAAAAATGTCCCAGTAGCAGTACTGCTCCCTCATCCCCCTAAATACTTACCTGAGTTTTCAGTGATCAAACACTGTGCCTATCTGTAGTGGCTCTCTCCTCTCTCCCTGCATTTACAGGACAGAGAGGCAATCATTGGCTCTTGCTGCTGTCAATCAAGTTCTGTCAGCAGAGAGTGGGCAGTGGGGCTGAGCCCCACTGGGTGCGTAGATGCTCGGGAGCGAGTCCACACATCTGCCCCCATAGTAGGCAGTTTGCTATGGTGGCAGACACTGAAAAGGAGGTTCTGAGAGTACCAGTGGGGGAAAGTAATTATAACTTGATTGTAGGTTTGAGCGAACTCAAACTGTAAAGTTCGGGTTCGTACCGGACTTTAGGGTTTTCGGTACCGGACCGGAACCCGAACATCGTACTGTATGTTAGTTATTGAGTTTGGTGTCCGGCAATTTAATGGCACATAAAAAAAAAGATGCAGGGCAGCCAATCCACAAGCGTTTAACTGATGTGCCCTTAGAAGCCATCACAGTCACGCCTACTAATGGCATGGCTTTGATTGGCCAGTGCAGGATGTGACCCAGCCTCTATATAAGCTGGAGTCACATAGCGCCGCACATCACTCTGCTCTATCTAGTGTAGGGAAAGTGTGCAGCTACTGCTTTGAGGGAGAGAATAGAAGTAGGGCAGAATCTTCAACTCAGCGATCATTCTACATAGATTTTGTTGTGTACTATGGCACTGCTGCTGCTTTGAGGGAGAGAATATAGCAGGAGGACAGAATCTTTATTCTGTAATCAGAACTTCAACTCAGCGATCTACATAGATATTGTTGTGTACTATGGAAAGGCTGCGGCTGCTGCTTTGAGGGAGAGAATATAGGAGGACAGAATCTTTATTCTTTAATCAGAACTTACACTCAGCGATCTACATAGATTTTGTTGAGTGGGTGCAGTGCACAATCTTTTTACCCTGCCCTGATCCCAGTGACAAAAAAAATACTATTATCCTTCTGTTAGTTAGGTGGGTGGCGGGGGGGAATTTTATGCAAGCTCAGTGCACCAGCATATTCAGTGTGCATTTAAAGCTATATATAGCTATATTTTTCTGGGTTTTTAAAAACACCTTTTTTGGGCTAAAATGCACAATTATATAGCCCTTGCTTGCTGCATCTGTACGTGTAGAATTCAAGCTGCTGTCCTACCGTGTTAGTCAAAAAACACCCTTTTTGGGCAAAATACACAGTTTTACAGCCCTTGCTTGCTGCATGTGTAATAAAAATAGGCTTGAAATACTGCAATAATTTTCAGGGTTTGAAAAACACCCATTTTTGGCATCACCCTCCATCTTGGGCCTCTGCTGCATTATTCAGTGTGCATTTTAAGCTATATATAGCTATAATTTAGCTAAAGTTTTTAAAAACACCCTTTGCAGGCTAAAATCCACAATTTTATAGCCCTTGCTTGCTGCATCTGTACATGTAGAATTCAAGCTGTTGTCATATAGTGTTAGTAAAAAAACACCCTTTTTTGGGCAAAGCATACTGTTGTTCTATTCTGCTATTCAAAAAACACCCATTTACGGCAAAAAAAAAATAATTTTGAAGCATTTGCTGCATATGTTACTGTGAGATACACCCTTAAGATACTGTTGTTCTATTTTGCTTCTCAAAAAACACTCATTTAGGGCAAGATCCTAAATTTGAGAAATATGAGGAGAACGTCAAATAAGGGACGTGGCCCCGGTCGTGGTGCTGCTGGTGGAGCTCCTGTTGCAAGGAGAGGACGTGGTCGATCTGTGCCAGCTACACACACAATTGAAACACCTTCCCCAGGTGCGAGTAGGCGACAGAACCTGCAGCAGTATTTGGTCGGGCCTAATGCGGCTCTACGAATGTTGAGGCAAGAACAAGTACAGGCGATAGTAGATTGGGTTGCTGACAGTGCCTCCAGTGCCGTCACATTGTCTCCCACCCAGTCTTCTGCTGAAAGATCAGAGTTGGCACCTCCAGCCGATGTCTATCAGTCTTTCACCTCACCCCCTTGCAAATCAGCCAAGCAGTCTGAGCACCAAGTCATGCAGCAGTCTCTTCTGCTTTTTGATGATTCTGTTAGCATGGTTCCCCAGGGCCATCCACCTAGCCCTGCCCCAGAAGTGGAAGAGATTGAATGCACTGATGCCCAACCACTTATGTTTGAAGATGAGTACATGGGAGGACCATCGCAGCACGTCTCGGATGATGACGAAAAACAGGTGCCAACTGCTGCGGCTTTCAGAATTGTGCAGATGGACAAGGAGGGCAGGGGTGAAGACTGGGTGGAAGATGATGTGGAGGACAATGAGGTCCTCGACCCCACATGGAATCAACGTCATGCAGGTGACCTGTGTGGTTTGGAGGAAGAGGCGGTGGTCGCACAGAGCCACCAGCACAGCAGAAGAGGGAGCAGGGTGCAAAAGCGGAGCGGCCTTCCCCTAGACAGTACGCCTGCTACTGCCCAACGCAGCAAGGGACCAAGCACACCAAAGCCAGTTCCAAGGAGTTCCCCAGCGTGGCAGTTCTTCAGACAATGTGCTGATGACAAGACATGAGTGGTTTGCACACTGTGCAATCAGAGCCTGAAGCGAGGCATAAACGTTCTCAACCTGAGCACAACCTGCATGACCAGGCATCTAAGTGCAAAGCACGAGCTGCAGTGGAGTAGACACCTCAAAAACCAAGAAAGGTCTCTGGCTCCTCCTGCTTCCTCTTCTGCTGCAGTCTCAGCCTCTTCATCTACCTCTGTAGTGACAGTGGCACCTGCCACCCCGCAAACAGAGGGTATGCCAGCAATACCACCACCTGGGTCACCAACCATCTCCACAATGTCCCATGGAAGTGTTCAGCTCTCTATCTCCCAAACACTGGAGCGGAAGAGGAAGTACCCCCCTACCCACCTGCAATCCCTGGCCTGAATGCCAGCATTTCAAAATTCCTGGCCTTTGAAATGCTGTCATTCTGTCTGCTGGAGACGCAGAGTTTTAAAAGCCTTATGGCGGTGGCTGTTCCACAGTACATCGTGCCCAGCCGCCACTACTTTTCCAGGCGAGTCATCCCTTCTCTGCACAAACAAGTGGGGGACAAAATCAGGTATGCACTGCGCAACGGTTATGAGTAAGCGGCCATGTGAGCCGTGAAACGCGTTAACCTGGACATCTGTTCCCTGTTCCACTGTCTGTTCATTTATCCATTTGAAGAATAAACCACTTTATTTGCTTTCATCTGCTTCCACCTACCTGAGTGCGGTTTCTCTACCTTTACTTGCATGCACTGCGCAACGCCATCTGTGGCAAGGTCCACCTAACTATGGATACGTGGACCAGTAAGCACGGTCAGGGACGTTATATCTCCCTAACAGCACACTGGGTAAATGCAGTGGTGGCTGGGCCCGAGGCGGATAGCAGTTTGGCGCATATCCTTCCACCACCGAGGATTGCAGGGAGATTCAGTTTGCCTCCTGTTGTTAACTCCTCCTACTCCGCTTCCTCATTCTCCATCGCCTCCTCATCCGGTCAGCGTAACACCTTCACCACCAACTTCAGCACAGCCAGGGGTAAACGACAGTAGGCAGTTTTAAAACTTGCCTGTTTGGGGGAAAAACCCCACATCACGCAGGAGTTGTGGGGGGCATTGAAGAACAGACCAATGAGTGGTTGGTGCCAGTGAGCCTCAAGCCCGGCCTGGTGGTGTGTGCGATAATGGGCGAAATCTCGTAGCAGCTCTGGACATAGCCGGTTTGACGCACATCCCTTGCCTGGCGCATGTGCTGAATTTGGTGGTGCAGAGGTTCCTTAAAAAGTACCCCGATATGTCAGAACTGCTGCAGAAAGTGCGTTCTCACCCTGCTGCTGCTTGCCTGTCAGCGCTGCAGCGTAACTTCGGCATTCCCGCTCACCTCATATGTGACGTGCCCACAAGGTGGAACTCCACCTTGCACATGCTGGCCAGACTGTGCGAGCAGCAGCAGGCGATAGTGGAGTTCCAGCTGCAGCACGCGCGCGTGAGTCACTCTGCGAAACAGCACAACTTCACCACCAATAACTGGGCCTCCATGCGAGACCTGTGTGCCTTGTTGCGCTGTTTCGAGTACTCCACCAACATGGCCAGGACTTTTAAAAATAGTTTCCTGTGGTTTTCCACTTTTTGACACTTATTTGGTGAATGGGTATGAGTATGATGTACCAGATACCCATTCACATGGGGGGCGGGATCTGGGGACCCCTTGTTAAAACGGGCTTCCAGATTCCGATAAGTCCCCACCCGCAGACCCCAACAACCACAGCCCACGGTTGTTGGGAAGAGGCCCTTGTCCCTATCAACATGGAGGCAAGGTGCTTTGGGGTGGGGAGGCAGACCCTCCCCTGCACCAAAGCACCCACACCCCATGTTGAGGGCATGTGGCCTGGTATGGTTCAGGAGGGGGCACTTGCTCATCCCCCCTTTCCTGACCTGCCAGGCTGCATGTTTGGATAAGGGTCTGGTTTGGATGTTGAAGGGGACCCCACATCATCATTTTTTACATTTTGGCATTGTATGGACTGGGGGGGGGGGATTTTTTTTTTCTTTTAATTTTTTTCTATCTGTATTGCCAGGAGCCGACAATACATTACAGCCACGAGCAAGTTTAAATGTAATTTTTTCTTTTAGAAATGACAGTATTGCTACAGCAGGCTGCATACATTGTACAGATGCACCACATTACAGGCACATTAAGGGGACCCCCCAGGCACAATATTAAGATAAGGAATTTTTTCATTTTTATTGTTTTATATTAGGCATAATTAAAATCCCTTTAAAACCAATTGTTTTGAAAAAAAAAAAAAAAAGGTTGCATTGATACATGTCCCCCAAGGCAGTACCCAGGTCCCCATACACTTTTTCGTTTTCAGAAGTTTTTATTAGAAAGTCATATCAAAAAGCAGTATCACAACAATTGCAATGCACGAAAACCATCAATAGACAGAGATATCTTACATAAGGTATTACAAAGAAAAGGTGGGAGAATTTGTCCAGTGTTGGAAACACAGATCATGAAGGCAAATAATGTGTGTGTTTGAGTCAGGGAATGTACATAAACTGATATAGCAGGCAACTGACTAGCTAGCATCATCCTAATCTTATAATAAAGACGTTAGCAATCAAGAGGATCAAAGAAAAGGGAAGAGATCAATCATTTGGCGGGTCCCAGAGATCCCATTTCCCACTAAAGGCATTCATAGTATTATTTAAGGAGTGAAAATTTTTTTCGGAGAGTCTAACGTTCTCCATTCTAGATAACACTTGGGACCAAACTAGGTTATTAGATCTCCAGTTACAAGCGATCATCCAGTGTATAGATGACATGAGGGTGTGAAATAGCCTGGTTGTGGGGGCAGGGGCGTCCGGGACCCTGGAAAACAATAAACACATTCTGGAGTTAATGGTTGCTTCAGTGTTCATCATCCTGGATAAGAACCTTTTTACTCTGTCCCATATGGGTTTAAGGTGGTCGCAACTCCAAAAGAGATGCAGATAGGTGCCTTCTTGGTCGCACCCTCTGAAACATAGGGGGGAGACCGAGTTGTAATATGAGTGGATCAAGGGAGGAGTCAGGTACCACCTTGTGAAGAGTTTAAATGATGACTCTCTACTTGATATAGATCTTGTGCATTTGCACATGTTTGAAAGCATACTGTTCCACTCTAACATTGAGATCGAGCAACCCAGTTCCTTCTCCCATTTTAGCATGTATTTCAATTTAGCTGGTAGCGGGGAGCATATAAGGTGTCTGTATAACCTTGAGATTAGACCTTTCTCTCTGGGTGAGGAGCAACAGATTGATTCAAATGTAGTGTAAGGGGGTTGTAGCGTCAGAGAGCTGTGAAGTTGAAAAAACTTTTTGATGGTCTCATAATGGGGTTCTTCTGTTTCAGGTAGCTTGTGAAGTCTCTTTAGATGGTCAAAGGAGCAAAAGGAATTACTTATTGATAACGATTGTAGGGAGGTCAAGCCTCTAGTTATCCAGGGGGTAAGTTCCTCAAGGCTCAGGGGAAGTGTCGGGGACCCCAAGAACCCTAAAAATGTGAATAAGGGAGAGACATCCAACAGGAGGCCGCATGGGGAACTATATTTCCTCCATAAAATATTTAGGTGATTAACTATTTTGTTAGGCATAGGGGAGTGTCTTGGGGGTATCGAGGAGTTTACGAATGTAGCTTTAAGATAAAGGGGGGTAATGGAATCCTCCTCAAAGGATAGCCACGGGATTACTTCCTCCCTGGAGGACCATTGTGCTATTTGGGAGAGTTTGGCTGATAGGTAATAGGACCATAAGTCTGGGAGACCCAGGCCCCCCATGTGGTGTGGGGTGTGAACCGTTTGATTGCTATATCTAGGTCTCTTTCCATTTCAGGTAAACCTGGAAATATCCCTCTGAAAGGAAATTATATGGGATTTGGGGATGTTGATGGGAAGAGCTCTAAAATAAAAAAGGAGCTTTGGTAGAATAATAATTTTCACCGCCACACATCTCCCAAGGAAGGAGATGAAATATGATGACCATGATTGTAGCAAGGCGTTCAGTTTTTTTAAACAATGGAGGAAAATTAGTCAAATAAAGGGAGTCGTAATAAGGCGTGAGAAATACTCCTAAGTATTTAAATGATTTTGTACACCATGTGAAGGAAAAACGATCTCTGATTGAGATTTGCATCCAATTAGGTATATTAATGGGCATCAGAGAGCATTTGGGTATATTAACACTTAAACCAGATATAGAGTGAAATACTTCCAATTCGATGAGAAGTTGGGGTAAGGATATGTGGGGGTTGGACAGGAATAACAACACATCGTCCGCGTACATGCTGAGTTTATATTCTCTTCCTCCCTTCAGGTACCCATAGATTTTTTCATTATTTCTAATGGAACATGCTAGCGGTTCTATTGCCAAAGCAAAGAGCAGGGGGGAAAGGGGGCATCCCTGTCTAGTGCCACGTTTGAGGTGAAAGAATTCCGAATTGCAACCAGGTAATCGTATCCTTGTTTGTGGGGAGTCATACAGGGCTTTGAAGCCGTGAATGAATCCTGTTCCCAAACCAAATCTAGGTAGGATGTTTTCAAGGTATGACCAGCTAACGCTGTCAAATGCCTTATGAATATCAAGACTAACCAGGCAGGTTTGGGATTTAGATGAGTTGGCATCTTTGATAATATTTGCGGCTAACCGGATATTATCTGTAAGTTGTCTGCCGGGGATAAAGCCTGTTTGGTCTGGGTTGATTAGATGGGTTATACTACTGGCTAGTCTGTTCGCTAGGAGACGGCCGAAGAGCTTTAGGTCATTATTCATGACTGAAATAGGCCTATAGTTTTGGGGAAGTGTATGATCCTTATCAGGTTTGGGGATGAGGGACATGTTGGTAAGAAGCATTTCATCCGGGAAGGTGTCTCCACGTAGGACTTCGTTAAAAAGCTTGGTAAGTCTAGGGATCAGGAGAGAGGAAAATTATTTATAATAAAGGGCAGAAAACACATCTGGGCCTGGGGCCGTGGAGGTTTTTAAGGTTTTAATTATGGACAGCAGTTCCTCCTCTGTGCAAGGGGCGTCTATTGACTCTCTCTGTTCTGGGGAGAGCGATGGCAGATGCAAACCGTCCATCCATGTAGTAATGTTAGGAACTGGTTCAGTGGGGGGGAGGGTGTCTGTGAGTAAGTTTTTATAAAATTGAGTGAAAATATAAAGAACCTCTTTGGGGTGGGAAACAACTCTACCACCCTGTCTCCTGAGTTTGTATACATGGGTTTGTCTAATGTTCTGAGACAATTTTTTGGCAAACATGGTGGAAGTTGAGTTGCTACTGAGGAAAAACTTGGCCTTGGACCACCTGAGGGCCCTCTCAGAATCCTTCGAAAGGACTTCATCCAGGGACTTTCTTTTACTGGAGATTTGTTCTAACAGAGATGGTGAGGAGGAGGTCCCAAGGAGGTTATACAAACGATCCAAATCTTTTGTCAAAGATTGAATATTGGCCAGTCTAGCTTTGTTTTTAGCTGAGGCAAGGGCAATGATCTTACCTCTGATCACGGCCTTGTGGGCTGTCCAGATAGTAGAGGCAGGGGTGTCAAAGGCTTCATTAATTGTAAAATATTCCTCTAACGAGGTTGATATTTGAGAGGTGAGTGAGGGGTCATTTAGTAAAGAGTCATTAAATCTCCAATTAAATGAAGATCTATCCATCCCAATACTGCTTGTCTCCATCGTGACTATTTGGTGATCTGACCAGGGGCATACTCGAATATGAGCATCACTAGAATTAGCAAGGAGAACCGGGGTACAAAAGATATAGTCCAACCTCGCTGAACTATTATGGGGGTGTGAGTGAAACGTGTATGCCCGGCATCCCACATTATGTGCTCTCCATGTATCCACTAGTTGCATATCACTAAGGGAGCGAGACAGGCTTTTAGGAAAGGCCTTGGAGGAGGGGACTATTCTACTTCTATCTAGTAAGGGGTGTGCAGTCAGATTGAAGTCTCCTCCAACAATCATATGAGGTGATTCAAACCTATTAAGTACCTCAAAAAAAGATCTAAAGAAAGATGCTTGAGCATCATTAGGGGCATAAAGAGAAACAATAGTGATCCCCTTTCCTCCTATGCTTCCCCTAAGAATCAGGAATCTGCTCTCAGGATCGCAATAGGAGGATGTTATATCAAACATAATGCTATTACGTATGAAAATTGCAACTCCTCTAGATTTGTTATTAAATGAAGAACATCTATATTGCTGGAATGTTTTATCAAAAAACTTGGGGTGTTTATCTTTGGCAAAATGTGTCTCTTGCAGCAGTATTATATCTGCCCCCAGTCTTTTATAATGTTTAAAAGCCTTATGTCTCTTGTGGGGGGAATTGAAACCTTGCACATTATGTGAGATAATTTTAATACCCATGGTTAGTTACAAAAGAACAAGGGGCTCTGCAGGAGGATTGGTTTAAAGGTGAGAAAGAACCTATATGATTAAGGGTGATAGCTGGAATGAGGGGAGGAAGATAACATGTCAAATTAGCCACAGCAAAACTTAGATCTGTGAGAAGGCCGAGTGGGAGGGACTCGGGCCCAAAGAGGAGGGTCCCCGGAGGCCGCCCCACTGGGTAGGTGAGCATTGCAAACCACAGTGAAGATGACTTTCTGAAACACAAATTATACTTTTCTTTTGAAAAGAACGTCAGAAGCAAAAATATAACAAATAAAATGAACCACCAGTAAAGGTGCCCAACTAGGGGGATGGGCTGAACCATTAATCCCATCCAAAAAATTCCAATACCTATGGACAAAAAAGTCCAAAAACCGCCCAAGCCGGGACGCAGCCCGTCCAGCCGCGCTTCGCAATATTGGCGCAACAGCGTGGCCAAGACGCGTACCAGCACAGGCGGTCAAGTAGGGGCAAACCAGCGGGAGAGGAGAGAGAAAAAAAAATGAAAGTTATAAAACAAAGCCCTGGATCCAAATCTTCAATCCGTATTTCAAAAATATGCTATATGGACTGGAGAACACATAAAGAGTTATAAACTATCACACCCCAGATCACATATTCATTAGGCACCATAGGTATATATAAACATTTAACTGAGGTGGTATAACACTGCTGAGGTGTCTGACTATCCAGTCCCATTATGTCATCAGGTATGGTGAGTGCCAATAAAGCAAGGGGGGCAAAAAAAAGCCCATATATTTTTGGATCATTATGTCCACCATTTGACTAGGTCTAGGGTTCATAACTTGTGCATCACAAAAAATGATGAGCATCAAAGGCCAAGTCAGAGCGTCCTGTACTTGCTGAACTGGGCGACCATGCCACTCACTACAAACCGAGCAGCACGATATCCCCCAAAAAAAACCCCCACAAAACTGTTAAAACGTAATTAGTGTATTTGAAGTGGTCATCTTGCAGTGTCACAGAGAGCCGTCTCTGAAGGGGTTACGCCATCTGCGTTGGTCTCTCCTTGTCGCAGGGGTTGACCAGACGGGTGATGGTCTGGGAGTGATCTGTTGGCGGGCCTGTGGTATGGCTTCCATAAGGCCCAATTTGACAAGCAGCTCCTTGCCCTCTGCAAGATTGTAAACGACATACACTGAGCCATTGTGGGGGACCGTAAGCTTAAATGGAAAACCCCATCTGTACCGGATTCTAGCTGTCTGAAGCACCGTGGTGACCTCTTTCATTTTGCGGCGTTTCTCTAATGTAGCTTGTGAGACATCCGGATAGATTTGAATTCTATGGCCATCCAGCACAATGTTTGGGGTATTTCTGGAGGCCCGGAGAATGTCCTCCTTAACAAGGAAGTCCTTAAGACATAAAATAATGTCCCTAGGAGGTTTATCCGGGGGGGGGGGGGGGGTTTAGGACGCAGGGCTCTGTGAATCCTGTCACAGGTAAATGCTGAGATTGGTTTATCAGGGAGCAGGTCATTAAATAATTTGGAGACTGCAGGGAATAGCTCAACAAGTCGTCAAGGAATGCTGTGGCAGGCGGCCCCGTTGCTTCTTTTTAGCCGAAGGCATGCACGAAGGTTTCCTGCGGGGGTGATGAGTATTTTTTGCCAAGTTAGTTGTGATCTGGCCCCGAGGAAGCGGTATTTCTCTCTCCCCTCCGGCGGAGCTGTGACTCTAACGTCCGTCCAGCTTTGCGCCGTGCGTGCTTGCATAAAAGCCTTTAAAATTAGGACTTTTGATTTTTCCTGTTTGCTTCCCAAAGACTTTAATAGAGTTTGCATGTTCACTAGAACATTTTCCCTTTTCAAGATGTTCTTGTGCGAATCGAAAAGGGGGGTGTTCGTTCCATCCCTAGTGTTAATAACCAAGTTAACAGCAATTCCTCTTTTGGTAGAAAATTTTAACGCCAACCAGAATATACCACCAAATGATTTTATACAAAAAGACTGCACTCCTGAATCGCAAACCACTGAATCGTACACACCGTCAATTCAAACTTTTGCTACATTTAACCACTGCAGGCAAACAAACCATAGCAAAGGCTTGGAAATCCTCTACACCGTGTCTCTTGGCAATGAAAAACACAAGCCATGAAAAAATTATATACAGAGTATATTCCACGCGCCAAGGAGTTTCAGAAATAGTGGGTATATTTACTAAAAATTAATAAATAAACTCTGACTAAAGAAAGTGAACTTAGCAGCCTCTGTATATATGGGAAGTGATTGTGATATATATATATGATCTCAAAAACAAGATCAAATACAGCGCTTGCTTTAAACTCTATATTCTATATCTGGTGTGTATATTGCCAATGTATAATAAATATCAGAGCATCAGGTTATCACGAAACATCAACATATGTTCCACTAGTTAAATGGTTGTGCAAATCAATCCAAAATTGCGCAAATCAGTGCAAGGTGACACAGCATAAATATATAAATACCCAATCAATTCAATAAGTAGAGAGTAAAGAATCACTAAAATATTAAAAAAACTCTCTATAAATATATAAATAGCCCAAAAATGTCCCCAATATATAAAGTGGCTGCTGTGCTTCCAATTAATAAAATATGTATATATACATAGCCAGGGAGGGTTGTCCAAAAGTTTTTAAAGTGGCTTCTGTGCTTCAAATTAATAAGAGTGATATATATACATAATCATAAAAAAGTCCATTCTATGTAAAGTGACTGCTGTGCTCCAAATTAATAAAATATATCAGGAAAGATTGTCCAGAATATTTAAAAAGACTTCTGTGCTTCAAATTGATAAGGGTAAATGTCCTTAATGGCAAAAAAATCCTCAGTTCCAAGGTGTAAACACTCTAGCCGTGGCAGAAATATCCCTTGTAAATGAGTGAAATAAATCACTTACCAGATAAGGTGGGTTCTATATGCCGTATGGCACCAGAACCTTTCAAGCTTGTAAAGCCACTGGGCTTAAAAGGATGTTTCCCCTCTGTGTAGTCTTCCGAGATCCTGGGATGCCTCTATGCTCCGGGGTACTCGATCCCAAACATCATATGAGGGAGAAAGAAAAAGCTCCAAATAGTGTAGTAGGTTTTATCAGAGTCTTTATTTATCAATACGGTAGGTAAAGTTAAAAATTACAGCATCACTGGTGGTCTAGCGGCGCGAGCTGCCCCTCTTCCTCCCGGAGCAAACAGGGACAACTCACTTCCGGCTTGCGTTCCACCTCCGTCATGACGCAATGGCGCTGTGCGGTCCAACCTGACGCATTTCGTCACTTCCGGTGACGTCCTCAGAGCTCTCTAGATATATTTTATTAATTTGGAGCACAGCAGTCACTTTACATATGATGGACTTTTTTATGATTATGTATACATATCACTCTTATTAATTTGAAGCACAGAAGCCACTTTAAAAACTTTTGGATAACCCTCCCTGGTTATGTATATATACATATTTTATTAATTGGAAGCACAGCAGTCACTTTATATATTGTGGACATTTTTTGGCTATTTATATATTTATAGAGAGTTTTTTTAATATTTTAGTGATTCTTTACTCTCTACTTATTGAATTGATTGGGTATTTATATATTTATGCTGTGTCACCTTGCACTGATTTGCACAATTTTGGATTGATTTGCACAACCATTTAACTAGTGGAACATATGTTGAAGTTTTGTGATAACCTGATGCTCTGATATTTATTATACATTCACACAAGCCATGATTCATGCTAAGATGGAAGCGGTCCTACTAGACAAACTGGTCCCTTACAAAAAGCTCTGGAGACCTTGGATTGACAACAGCCTGCCTCCAGGCTTTGACGAATTGTACTTTCTTAAACCTGGATCCAAACTTTTATTCCCAACTAGCCTGCAAGAACCCAAAAAGGCAAACCAAGACTCTCTCCGGGAACCCACTATACCCAACCCTATCCTACCCCTCCCCTGGTTCCCTCCTTACCCCCCTTGCCCCCCTTTAATCTCCCGTCACCTCCTGCAGCTCTGTACCCACTCTGTATACCCTATGGGAATAGGCCCCTAACCTATGCGAAACCAGAGTCTTCTACCATACCCCACAATCTTACTTACTCATCTACTTCTAAATCCTGTGGTTTTCCTATGTCAATGATGTTCCTGCTTGCAACCATCATTTTTTCTGTTTTTACTGATTTTACTGTTACCAGCTTACCTGTTGTTATATTTTTATAAAATGTTCATAATCTATGTACATCCTTTGATGATATTCCGATCTAATTCTTTTCTTTTTTTTTCTCAAAATAAAAATATTTGAAAAGATAAAGTGCTAATGCCTAAGAGTGTGTCCAGAAAATATCCTCCTCCCACAAATACATAAGACACCCACCAAACAAGACCGCATGTATATGGAAAATGTCCCCAAGGAACAACAGTATTTGTGCCCAGGGAAACCATGAATGCAAAAAATTAAAAAATGCATAATGTAATATTAATGAAATAAAGAAAAAAATAAAGAAAATGGGGAAAGAAAAGAATCAGTAAGAATAATACATAAAAAATAATAAATAAATAAAAAAATATGTTGATAATAAAGCTGCTGCCAAAAAAATTTCAAAGGGTGAATTAGTTGGTGTACTGTTTTTAGTCCAGTAGGTCTCTAGTTAGGTTTAGCCTGGATCACAAAAATAAAATAATTGAAATACAATTATTATTAAACAATAAGAAGCTAAATCAGAAATGTAATTGTAAGCAAAATAGCTAGTATAATATATGTGACAGTGTGGAATGAAAGCATAATTTACAAAAAGGTGACATCGGAAAATAAGTTCCTGCAAGCCTGAACATGCAGGAGGTTGTACTGTATTACAACTAATTACATGAAAGCTGTAAATAACTCATTAATCCTAGCAGGGGTGTAGATAATTTAGCAACAAAACAGTGTACTGTTTACAGTCCCCAGGGAGCAGATTGGCGAGGAGAAAGTGTTCTATTGTTATGTTTCCATCACATAGAACATTTATAAATTATATATTTCATTAAATACAAGTGGTTAAATGTAGCTGATAAATTGCAAGCTATGCATTAAAAGTGCATCCCACTAACATCCCACTAACAATTATCTTTAGAATGACTGACCCTAATGCCACTAAAACTGTTCTCAAATGTTCCTATGTCTTCTTTCTTCTGGAGAACTTGTTAGGGTAATTTTTGTTGGTAATGCTCAATGTAGAAATAGCTGCTCCATTTGGCAAATAGATAATAACTGTCTGGTTATTTAGCTTTTTTCAATGCCAAAAGTGGCAGGGTGGGGGTTGCCATTTGGAATACAATGGAGAGATAGCCACTCAGGTGAAAGCAATCAAACAATCAGAGGCCGGGTGCATGTCTGGTCCGTTGTCCAAACAATGTAGATTCACAAAAGAAGATAGACCGCACTCCAACATGAAAGAATCAATCAATTTATTCAAATGAAGAAAATTCCAAAGTAACAATCATGAAGACATCATGGACAAGTTGACAAACAAGGGTGCAGTTGACACGTTTCACAAATTACATTCTATTAATCATTATGATTAAGCGAATGTAATTCGTGAAACACCTCAACTGCTCCCTTGTTTGTCGACTTGTCCATGATGTCTTCATGATTGTTACTTTGAATTTTCTTAATTTAAATAAATCGATTGATTCTTTCATGTCAGAGTGAGGTCTATCTTCTTTTGTGAATATACATTGGGGTATCCCAGTTACTTGTGGCTCCTTAGGGGGTGCGTTACATCTGCATACCCTTGGAATGTATTATTTACTTAATGACCAGGCCATTTTTTGCAATACAGCATTGCGTGACTTTAACTGACAATTGTGCGTTCATGCAATGCTGTACTCAAACAAAATTTATGTCCTTTTTTCCACAAATAGAGCTTTCTTTTGGTGGTATTTGATTACCTCGGCTGTTTTTATTTTTTGCGATATAAACAAAAAAAGAGCGAATATTTTGAGAAAAAAATAAATTTTCTACTTTTTCTTATAATTAATAACCAATAAACTAAATTTTTGTCATACATTTAGGCCAAAATGTATTTAGCTACATGTATTTGACAAAAAAATCTCAATAAGCGTATTTTTATTGATTTGCGCAAAAGTTATAGCGTCTACAAACTATGGTGTATATACTGGAATTTACGGAGCTTTTACTTTCTGACTGCCTATCTCATTTCTTGAAGTGCTAAAATGGCAGAGCAGTACCACCCCCCCCCCCCCAAATTACCCCTTTTTGGGAAGTAGACATCCCAAGGAATTTCCTGGAAGGCATGTTGAGTCCATTGAATATTACATTTTTTTGCCACAGGTTTTTGAAAAATGACCGAAAACCAATCACTGCCTTCAGGCTTTCTAAGGGTGTAAATTATTGATTTCACTCCTCACTACCTATCACAGTTTTGGAGGCCATGAGCTATTTGCTAAAAGGCATGTTGAGTCCATGGAATATTTTATATTTTGCCACAAGTGTCAGAAAAATTACAATTAATGTCACTTAAATGATATATTGCTCACACATGCCATGGCTATATGTAAAATGACACCCCAAAACACATTCTTCTGCCTCTCCTGAGTACAAGAATACCACATGTGTGAGACTTTTTGGCAGTCTAGCTACCGCCTTCAGGCTTACTAAGGGCGTAAATTGTTGATTTCACTCCTCACTACCTATCACAGTTTCAGAGGGCATGAAATTCCAAGACAGCACAACCCCCCCCCCCCCCCTCACAAAGTACCCGTTTTTGGAAAGTAGACACCCTAAGCTATTTGCTGAGAAGCATGTTGAGTGTTTTGCAGATCTCACTTTTTGTCACAAAATTAAAAAAAAAGAAAAAAAATGCATTTTCCTTACTTTTCTTAATTTTCCAAAATAAAGGAGAGCTGCAAAATACTCACCATGCATCTTAGCAAATACCTTGAGGTGTCTACTTTATGAAAAGGGGTAATTTGGGGGGGGGGGGTTGTGTTGTATTGGCATTTCATGGCCTCCAAAACTGTGATAGGTAGTGAGGAGTGAAATCAACAATTTACACCCTTAGAAAGCCTGAAGGCAGTGATTGGTTTTCAGGGGTCCTGTATGTGGCTAGACTGTCAAAAAGTCTCACACATGTGGTATCTCCAAACTCAGGAGAAGCAGCAGAATGTATTTTTGGGTGTCATTCATGGGATGTGTGAGCAAAAAGAAAACATTTGTAATTTTCCTGAAACTTTTTGGAGTGTCTACTATGAAAAATGGGGTAATTTGGAGGTGTTTTAACTGTCCTGGCTAGGGATGATCGAACGTTTGAAAAAGTCAGTTCGACCAGAACACCAGAACTTCCCAAAAGTTCGGGTCCGGATTCCAGAACCCCATATGAAATTATTTGCAGGCATAGTGCTCCGCTCCTATCACACCTATATGTGTGTATGTGTATATATACATATATGTGTGTGTGTATATATACCCCTATACAGAAGTTCAGATGTTATGCCTGCCTTTTTTTTTTTTATCTATTTTGCTTTTTTATGTTATTTTGACACCTTCCCTTCCCTTTCATTTTTTTTATTTTTTTATCATTTTTATTGTTATCACAGGGAATTTATATATCCCCTATGATAGCAATCTGTAGTGACAGGTGCTCTTTTTTAAAAAAACAATGGGGTTTATTATACACTAGATCTCTCCTCTGCCCTTAAAGCATCTGACCACACCAAGATTGGTGTGATAAGATGCTTTCCCAATTTCCCAATGGCGCTGTTTATATCTGGCGAAGCCGAAGTCATGAAATGCTCGTAGCTTCCGGTTTCTTAGGCCATAGAGATGATTGGAGCCATTCTCCTCTCCAATCAGCTCTATGGTCAGATGATGGAACTACTGGCTGCATTCTCCGGTTACCCGGTGGGACAGGAGAACCTGAGAAAGCCGTGGAAGGTGGTGGGAGGGGGGGGGGGCTTCCACTGCTTGGTATGACCACTCAAAGTCCAACGAAGTACCAGTACGTTGCTAGTCCTTGTTGGGCAAAACGAAAAAAAAATAACCTAACAGATTCCTTCATTCACATCGATCGATGTGGATGTAGAAATCTCTGCCAGAAAATGTGTGGTATGCCCACTATTAGACCTCCCAACATCCACCCACTTCTAATGATGGGCATACATGCAACGTTCTTTTTTTTTCATGCAGCCCATGGGCTGCATGAAAAAAAAAGAACATAGCATATTCCTCCATTTGCATCGATCGACGGGGATGAAGAAATCTCTGACAAGAAAAGTGTTAAAAAATATATGGCGAAGCATAGGGGAGATCCTCCCTCTGTGTCCACACCCCATCCCCTATGCTTCGCCATATATGCTCTATTTTTAACTGAGGTGGTGAAATCACCTTCTACAGTGCTTCCATCATAGATTTCCATGTATGCTGAGAGCAAAAGCTGTTGCTGCCAGAATATTTAAATCAATGCGGCAGCTGATGGGTGTGCCTGCAAGGCAAACAATGGTTAACAATGAAAAACAGTAAAAATAAAACATTACAGTATAAAGTACAGTAAAAGTAGAAAGAGTAGAAAAGTAGAGTAAGAACAGAAAATTAACTCAATAAAACAACAACTATTTTTGGCTTTTTTATTTTTTTATTTTTTGCAACGTTTTTTTCACACTTTTTTTTTGTAACTTTAAAATGTTCCAGGTTAGGGTCTCTCAAAAACTAGCATGTGGTAGCGACAGAAACAGTCCCCGATGCAGAGACCAGGTTGGCTAGGACAGGAGGGACAAACATAGCGACTGTCATGCCTATATCCGCATTTTCGACAGACACGACATCTTCTTTGGGGTGTTCTTTGGATAGAGGTACTCGAGAGGACATCAGATAAATGCCTCTCATACAGCCGGCTCACTGCATCTGGATTGTGATATTGGGCCACAGCACCTCCTGGATACAGAAAGGCTGTGATGATCTCTTCCTGGAATTTTAGAAAGGATCCACTTCATCCTGACACTTTGTTTAGCACATAAGCGTTCAGCAGAGCCAATTGAAAAAGTATACAGACACTTTTTTGTACCAGCGTCTGGCCTTATGGGTAATTAAGTTCAGTGCCATCATCTGGTTGTTGAAGTCCACCCTACCATGTTAAGGTTGTAGTCGTGGACACAGAGGGACTTCTCAACAACACCAGTCGTTGTTGGAATTTGTTCTGTCGTATCTGCGTGAATGGAGGACAGAACGAAAACATTCTGTGTGTCCCTTCACTTCACTGCAAACAATCTGTTAGACTTTAAGCAGGCTCTCTCCCCCCGTCTAAGTTGAGTATCTACAAGTCATTGGGGGAAGCCCCGGCGATTAGGTCGCACGGTGCCACATGCGCTAATTACAAATTCAGAAAGGTGACTAAAAAGTGGCACACTTGTATAGAAGTTGTCCATGTATAAATGGTACCCCACTAAGGGTGACACCAAGTCCCAAACAACCTTGCTGCTGCTCCCTATATAGTCTGAGCAGTTGGGGGGCTCCACACTGCTATCTTTGCCCTCATAAACATGGAAACTACATGTATAGCCTGTTGCCCTGTCACAGAGCTTATACATCTTGACCCCGTATCTGGCACGCTTGCTGAGGATAAACTGTTTGAAAGCAAGACGGACAGAAAACGTAATCAGGGACTCATCAACACAGACAGCTTGTTGGGGAGTATACAAGGCTACAAACTTCTGGTTGGAGTGGTTTGTGAGGGGCAGAATTTTGTGGAGCCGGTCATAACCAGGGTCACCCCGAGGACGACAAAGTTCATTGTCACTGAAGTGCATGAACCGCAGGATTTGATTGTATCTAGTCCTGGCCTTGCCAGCAGATAACACGGGCATATGGTGAATTGGGTCAGTGGACCAATATGACCGCAACTCACTCTTTTTAGTAATGCCCATGAGGAGGGATAGGCCCAGCAAGGTTTTGAATTCGGAAACAGTGATACATTTCAATGCAAATTCTCTGCCAAGGGTCAAATTTGGATTTGCGGTGAATACTTGATGAGCAAAAAAAATTGCTTTGGTCCACAATAGATCTGTACAGATCTTCCGTGAAAAACAGCTAGTAAAAGTCAAGGGAAGTAAAATTGGCTGTTTCCACCTGAATGCCGGGTTGGGGGAAGTACGGGCACTGTAGAATCGGTGGGCTTCCAAACAGGATTTGCCAGCACATCAGGAAGGACACTATGGGCTCTATGGGCCTGTCTTCGAATTCTT
The DNA here is from genome assembly GCF_965119305.1 of Pelophylax lessonae. Classification (NCBI taxonomy): domain Eukaryota; kingdom Metazoa; phylum Chordata; class Amphibia; order Anura; family Ranidae; genus Pelophylax; species Pelophylax lessonae. The sequence goes on along the minus strand of NC_138775.1, from coordinate 171,339,661 downwards.
GGTGGCTGTGGGACACTACTTGTGCTAGCCACCACACAAGCTTGAACTGCACTTATGGGACTCGCCACGTCACCAAGTGTTACTGCAGTGCTGGTTTGATTACGACCAGGATTTACTATGCTGCTGGTGCATGCCAGTTCACAAGAAGGTTGAGGGGCACTAGCACTGACATTCTGCTGCATATGAAAACCCTGCCATTGCTGCACCTCAGCAAAAGAAGAACGGGTCGGGTACACCTGACCTTAGCAGGGACCACTACTCGGTCACCAGAGCTATCTGTCAGAGTGCCTCTGCTATCTACAGGTTTGTATACTGAGCCTGATTCTGACTGTGAGGATTCCCTATCGCTCTCATCGGTCATGCTCAGTATCCTGTAGGCCTCTTCACTAGTGTACCTTTCATTTGACATTTTGGTCAATAAATTTACAGGTACCTAGTGTGACTCACAGATATTATACAAAAAATGTGCCACCACAGAGTGGCACTGTGGACACTAGTACTGTAGACGGTGCCTCATCCTGAATTAAATGAACAAATGAATGAAAAAATTGAGAGAGAGAGGATTCCAGCTTGGCGTTGTTTGGACCAGTAGGAACCTTGGAAGCACTAGTTGCTTCATTCTTGCGTGGATTACCTGTCGGTGGACTGATCTTGAGTGGCCTGGTCACTTTTCAGAGGACATTCATGATTATTACTATTATATCTACTAACAAATTTAAAAAGGAGAGGATTGGTTCACTAGCCTTCCCTGAATATAAATGGTTGACTCATTACAATCAATAATGCCTTACCAAATTTATGATATGTTCATTAATTAGTATAGATGTACCCCTATCTACACAATTGCTTAGGGCAAACGTCTCTGCACATATCCATGGTCCTTGATGCCTCCTGTGATCACTTTATTTGGCTTACTATAAGATTTTCGAAATAATACTCAAGCTTTAAGATAATATGCTCCTGAGGAAGCGCTATTGAGCGTGAAATATATTAAGCTTCATCTATCTTCTATCATTGGGACATACTATCTGGATACTGGCCACCACTACCTGTTCTATGGATTGGTCTTAGACCACTATAGTATACATGTTTGAGCGGGCTATTTTAATATCCAGGTTTGAAGGTCCATTTTAGTGCTAGGCTAAGTACTTATTCATTTAGAAATTACTGTTTTCTTTTTTTATAAATTAATATATTAATGTATATATTAAGTTTTATGAATTTAATAAAGAAATATTTTTAACAATTATTATTGTTATAGGGTTATGTTGTGCCACTAAAATCCATCAATTTTTTCATTAATATGTTAGTGTGACTCACAGGTAAAAAAGCACCTGGTTGTTGAGGACTGTTTGAATTGCTACAAAAACAAAACTGCTAGTGTTAGCAGAGATCAGGCCTGACTCTGCTAACACTGCGGTTTTGTGTATTGGAAGTGACAGTAATCTGTTGATTACTGCAGTTTTTCTGGATGGGCAGATGGGCTATTTGCAGGGGCTGGCAGTTGTCGTCGCCGATCCTGCTAACGCTGCCTTTGGGGAACACTAAACTTTTGATCCATTCAGACACTATACTAGTAATGAAGGTGTTTAGTGTGTGTATGTGTGTGTCACTGGCAATCAAAGGGTTACAATATATTACTAAATATGCAGTGGGGATCTGACGCTGTCCTAGATTGACGCTTACTAGCAATAACGCTAACTGATGTCACCTGTGACACCAATATAGTGATAAAAAAAAGATCTGTACACTATCCCAATCACGACACTACCTGCTTGGAGTTTGCATGTTCTCCCTGTGCCTGCGTGGGTTTCCTCCAGGTCCTCCGGTTTCCTCCCACACTCCAAAGACATGCTGGTAGGTTAATTGGATCCTGTATAAAAAATTGACCTTACTATGTGTATGTATGAATGTGAGTTAGGGACCTTAGATTGTACGCTCCTTGAGGGCAGGGACTGATGTGAATGTGCAATGTATATGTAAAGCGCTGTGTAAAAATTGACAGCTCTATATAAGTACCTGAAATAATAATAATAATAATAATAATATAAAAGTGACACTGTGACAGGACAATGAAGGGGTTAACTGGTAGTGATTAGGGGGTAAATCTTTATTGGGGGGGTGGCGGGTGCCCTAAACCTATCTGGGACAGAAACGAATGGTCTCTAACGCTAAATGAAGTCACACTATTACAGTAATCAGTAAAAAAGCTACATACTGTATATAGTGTGCACTGTGACAGGGAGTGAAAGGATTAACTGGGGGGTGATCATCAAGGGGTTAAATGTGAACTGGTGTCAGTGTTCTGATTTGTGTACTCACAGTTAGATGCTCTCTTCTCTCAAGCTGGAATCGAAAAGGACTCCACGAGAGAAGAGAGCATCATTTCCTGTGCCTGTGTGTACAAAACACAGGCACTGGATGGTCTGGCTTTGGTCAGAACCAATCACCAGGTCTAGGCCAAAAATCATTGGCCTGGACCAGATGACTGATCGGTTCTGAACCGAATCAGACCATCGCGGGGACAAAGGGCGCGCAGGAGAAGCTGCGTACTGCAGTAAATTTGTGGCGGGCGGTCGCTAAAAAGTTATTGTCATGTGCTTTCCAACTATAATATTATTACTGCCTATGATTAATAATTCTGTCTTGACAGATGAAATGGTGACATACTGTAGAACAATGTCATCACAAAACAGACAGCATTCAAAATTCAGGATAGTAACAGGATTCCCAGTATAATGTGCCAGGACATCTCTGAACCCCCAGCTGTATGCTATTTGTAAAAACATAACATCAAAAGATACCCTATAAATTAACGTATTTAGCAGCAAAGGAGAAGAGATAGCCCAATAATACAACATAGATTATAAGAATATTTTTGGCATGCTATATATTAAATACACAATTATAAGACAGAATTATCTATTAAGATTAAATCTTAGATCTCAGATTTGTACTTAAAACTTTACAAAAAGAACATCTAATATTAAAATAACATAAATGATCTAAAAATAGCTTCCAATAAGGTTTTCTTTATTTTCTAAGAAATTCAGATTTCTGTCTCTTTACTTCTAAGCACAAGAAGCATGTTAAAATATTACAGCAGAAATATTTGCTGTTTATCTACCTAAATCCCTCTGTCCTTTACAGATTCCCAACAGCCTCCAAGATGATCTGTATTCCTCCACTTCTTTGAAATGTCATTGCTCAAACAATTAAAAAATACCTCTTTCTGAAGGGAATTCTTTATGAAAACATTAGAGGACAGTGGGAATAATTTGCAATTCTGCATTTCAGTTTAGCAAATAGTCTACATTTCAACTGAAAGGGAACAAAGACCACATCAACAAATGCGTTTGGCATTGTTAAAGTATAAAAGGTAAAAAAAAAAAAACAATTATTTGACAGAACAAAATAGAAGATTTACACATCAGCAAATAATGTTGCTATTTTAACTGCAGTTATGCACTAAGGGGTCAGCCATTCTGTATTGTAAAGACTTAAAGGAAAATATCATTTATATATATATATATATATATATATATATATATATATATATATATATATATATATATATATATAAACAAACAAAGAAAGGTTTGGGGGAGCACACCCCAAACATGCATTTCTAAAGCTGGTGCTGCTATAAAGACCAATATACATAATATACTGTATAACCACAGAGGATAGCGCACACATACAAAAGGAGTAACTTTCAAATCCTACAAGGCTACTGAAACCTGAGCTTAATGAGTAAATATGGTGATTTTGTCACACCATATGGCCATATCATGCTTAAGCCCACCACTGTGTCAAAGTACCCCATTTTCAATGGGTCCTACACTTTCCATAAAATGAAGGATAAATCCTACTTCTCTTAACCACAGGAGACACTTACTCCTTACATGGGATAAATGTGCTAGCTGCAGAAAGCATTGATTAAACTACACTATAAAAGGACTACTACTATATCTACTTACTGGTGGACACTGATAATGAAGTACTGGTGTGGGAGAGTGGGGTACTTTGATGCAGTGGTGGGCTTAAGCACCATATGGCCATATGGTGTGACCAAATCCCCATATTTACTCATTAGGATCAGGTTTCAGTAGCCTTTTAAGATTTGAAAGTTACTCCTTTTGTATGTGTGCGCTATCCTCTGTGGTTATATATATAAATTAGTTTTTATAACAGCACCAGCTTTAGAAATGCATGTTTAGGGTGTGACCCCCCCAACCCTTTGTTTGTTTGTTACACATTGAGTCCTGACCTGACCAGCACCCCACTCTCCCACACCAGTACTTAATTATCAGTGTCCACCAGTAAGTAGTGTTTTCTGCAGTTAGCACATTTCTCCCATGTAAGGAGTAAGTATCTCCCATGGTTAAGAGAAGTGGGAATTTATATTTCATATTTTTGGATAGTGTAGGACCCACTGAAAATGGGGTACTTTGACACAGTGGTGGGCTTAAACATGATATGGCCATATGGTGTGACAAAATCCCCATATTTACTCATTAAGATCAGGTTTCAGTAGCCTTGTAAGATTTGAAAGTTACTAATTTTGTATTTGTGCTCACAACTGATTAAAATTGAATATTTTAAAAATTACTTTTCCATTTGAGTATGACATTTTTTTTTAAGTTTATAAAACTAGCAAGAAATAAAAATGTGACTTTTTTTGCCAGATGGCAACCTGAAGACATTCTGTTGGGATTACAAAACATACCTAGAAATCTATTTTCCTGTTTGTGACATTGCCTCACTGTTTTATCAGATGCCAGCATTGAGAAATGGGAGATAAGTAACATTTCAGGCAAAAGGTGCCTAATCTTTGGGGAGATACATTTTATTGCTCATTCTCAACCAAAGGGATGTGGGCATTGCAGCATTTCTTACTACATCACACATTGCACAAGTTGGCTATAATAAAGACAGACCATACCTTTAAGCCTGCAAAAATCCTAGTAAAACAAAAAAGTGGTTTGGAGATACGCTTAAAAAAGGATAACTTTAGTTTTAATATACATTTTATAATCTAGACCCCCTCAATCCATGTTACTAAATGTAGGTAGTAACTACACACACACACCTGGGCAGTGTTTATCGCTTCTTAGATCTCCTCCACAACTGCTGCAGCCCGTAATAATGATTTGCATGAGCAGATCATTATCACAGAGAATAATGAGTATCAATAGTGCAAGCCCAAAGCTACAGAGAACATAGTTGCACTTCAACTTCACTTTGTTTTTTGCATTGGTCCTAGCTGTCCCATTGGGCTATTACAGCAGATAAAAAGACAATTAGTGCATTTGAGAAAATGAAAAGTATTTGAGATTACCCTGCTAAATTGCAGAGGTGCTGCAATGGTGGAAACAGAGACCACGGCCTACTAGGATAAATGTTTTATTGTCTTTGAATAACTCATCATGGAAAGTGAGAGATACAGCAAGTATATATTTTTATCTGATCCCCTGTGTGCCTTTTGATGTATTTTGATGCATGTGAAACTACATGAAAAATGCATGATAAGATTTCCGTTTCTACTAGAAAAAAATGTACTTATTCCAGAATGAAGAATGTTGAGGATATTACAAATAATGCTAAATAGGTTTGCTTGTGGGTGGCATGTGCAGAAAGAAGTTCAGAAGGTCAGAAAGCACATTATGTACAGGGGAAGAATGCAAATGGCATGGCAGCAGAAGTATATACAGGAAAGAGGTTTAGAGGGTATGAGAACTTTCAGTATGTATTGCAGAGGATATAAGAGTGGGCAGTATGTACAAAAGAAGAATTCTGAGGGTATGACATGTGAGCTGTACTGAGGGTAATGGCAGTTCTTAACTTGTGCAAGGGAAAAGTTCAGATGGCAAACTCTGGGAAGGGAATAGGGGAGATGGGGGGAGTAGTAATAAACATGGATCCAGAATTTTCAAAATGAAAGAAAAGTCTGCAGAGCAGCCTAGTGAACACACATCTGTGAGTCTGGTGCTTACCCTAAAATTAAACTTGTATACATCTCAGCCTATAAACTTTAAGTATTCCATAACTCCTATGATAATGGTATTATTTTCCAAAAATGTAACCACATTAATGTATAAAAAGATACCAAGCAGTTAGGCACTAAAAATTTCTAATTTGCTTAGTTCAGAAGGATAAGACACTTTAGACGTCCTTTAAGAACTATACATCACATCTACTATTTATCATATTTGATATCCACCGAATAATGACTTCATTCTGATAAATAATGTAAAATGTTGTCACTTGTGAAACCTTGTCAGCTGGAAATATAGATGTATTCAGGATAGATGTCATTAAGTGTGTGACCACTGGAGCCCTAAAAACACACACCCCTCAGACCTTTTAATTGGGTAGGGTTTAATTCAGAAACATCTCATATTAGGTCAAGAAGCTGTTGCCTTAGTAGCTCTGGCTTTCATTTGACATTCAAAATACCAAGGAAAACAGTAGTCACAATTCTGAGGACCAGTGACTTTGCCATATTAGTTTGGTCCTACTCTGCATATGATTCAAACTCTGCACTCAACCAAAGCCCAGGCAGACTTCATTCAAGTATTTTTTCACTTTTAAAACCCTTTTATTTTACTCATGTTTATGTCTGTTTTGTTATATCTTTTCTGTAAATATTTCCTGCACCATTTTCCCTTACTTTTCATTAAAAAAGTATTTAAAAATCAAGGAGTTGAATCTCCTCGTGTTCTAAGTAGATATAAGGAACATCTGTAAAGAACTACCAGTGTAAAACTCTGTTACATTCCAGTCTGGCATGTCAGCAAGTGAAACAGACATTTTTTTAAAGGTCACAATTGCAATAGTGGAGGCTGGTAATAGTGCATGTTCTTGTTAAAACAAATGGTGGCTACCATGTGTGATTATAAAAGCTTAACTGTTTAGTTACCCGCCCCAGTGATGATCATTCTCAGTCTGCTTGTGTTTAGATTGCTGCTTGTGTTTAGATTGCTTAGATTAAAGCCCCGTACACACGCGTCAAAAATTCTGGTGTGCAGACTATACATTTTTTGTTGGCCGTAAACACAACGGCCGATTTTCGTGCAGTCAGTACAGATTTCGACAGGGAAAAATCTGATGAGCAAGTCTGGGCATGCTCAGTGAAGAAAAAACACGAAGAAAACAAATGAACACATGACATCACTTCTGAAGTAGAATTTTGTTGGCCGAAAAAATTTGTGTGCAGTCTAGGCACATTCCAACCAACAAAACACATCTTGGACAAAAGTCGGACGATCGGTCGGCCGATAATCGTTGCGTGTGTACGAGGCTTTATATTAGTTGACCATTGAGTTTGAAAGCCTCTTAGCAAGATAAGGCTGAGAGTGTTCTCATCACAGGTGTAACAAAGGGCAGTTTTTTCGGAAGAGCAAGGTTGAAGGTATGGCAGTGCAAAAAAAGTTTGAGAGCAGTGTGGATAAAGGGCTTCATGACAGCTTTCACAACGTACAGACACAGTGGGGTTGATTTACTAAAACTGGAGCATGCAAAATCTGGTGCAGGTCTGCATAGCAAAAAAATCAGCTTCCAGGTTTCTTTTCAAAGCTTAAAGTAGAACTATGGGCAAAACATTTTTTTTTTCATTTTGGATAGAGTAAGGGAGAGTTAAAACCCCTGTCAGATTTTTTTATTTTCCGCCATATGTGTCCCATTGCAGAGATTTCTCTTCACTTCCCTTCCAATAGCCAAAGAGAAAGTGGGAGGATATCCCTCCAAATTGAGGGAATTCCTCCGGGACCCCCCCAGGCCACCAGAACTAGTTTTCTGATGGGAAGATTTCCATGATATTACTTTTTTTGGGCACAGGATTTTCTTTTACTTTCACTTTCACTGATAATAGTAAACAGGACAAAGAGATGGGGTGAATCTCCCTAGCGGGGGGCATCGGCATCGGCAGCAATAAAAACTGACAGGTGTCCTAAGCCCTCTCTACTGTATCCAAAAAAGTTTTCACATTGGCTATACTTTAATTGAATAAGCTGTAGTAAGAAGCTAATTGGCTACCATGCACAGATGCACCAGATTTTGCATTCTCTGGTTTTAGTAAATCAACCCCAGTGTGTGTGTTTTCCTACATGTTTTTCCTTACTGTGGTTCTCTTTATGGGGACATCCGAAGTCTATTATACTGAGGAGGAAAGCAGACAGGAAGATGGGGATATACGCAATGAACATGCAAAAGCTAAATGGATGAAAGAGCTCCCCAGTGCTCTTTTTTTTTTGTTTGTTTTATAATATAAGAAATGTATAGGAAAGATAGCTATGTGTGCTGAAGGGGCTATCTCACTATTGGCATGGATACTCAGAAGTAAAATGTATGTTAGGGGTGGGTATAAATGAAAGACCACTGGACCCAGAAGCTAGTGGAGAGTAGTAAACTAATGGTGTCTACTTCAGTGATTTCCAGCTTCCAGTGTCATCGGTCAGGTATGGTGTATATATATTGTGACAGGAAGTCAGGTAAATCTATGGGTGTTGTCACAGATGGTAGATACATCTCTGCCTTGTTTAGACAATTCACCAATTACTATAGGGTGTCGGCTGCAGAGGTAGCCAGAAAGGTGTAAGGATGTTGAAAAGGCTGCAGCTATTCAGCATGAGGCAATTATGGCCTCTATAAGTTATCCATAGGATGACTGCTGATTGCTGCCTCCTGAGGCTGTGTGAGCTGAGGAGAGCAGTCAGCTGAAGACTTCTCAAGGTGAGGTCATGGACATTTTCTGTGTGAAGAGACAATAAATGGACTATTGATTGTCTGCTGCATGATCAGCAGTGTCTGCCCAGCAGTAGGTTGGGACAGACTCCCTAGGTAGGTTCCTGTGTGTGAAGGTAGACCAAGCTGGACCAATGTACCTATGTGTAAAATGCCAGATGCCTGTAATTATTCGTTAGGATTGGAAGTAGAATCCCCCCAAACACATGACAAAGCGAAATGGAAACAGCTTCAGTGCATGTTGACTACAGGGGTACAGATCTTTAATTAATTTTGTCTACAGTTGCAAAAATATTTAAACTATATGTGCACTCTCACCTTGCAAAACAACAAATCCAGTTCAAGTAGAAATTAAAGGAAAAACATTTGTGTAAACATATAAAACATTATAAACACATTTATTTTCTTTTTTTATATAGATAATCACATAATATTTGTTCTCAGCTGCATAAGGTGCTCAGAGAGCCAGAAGAGGGGAAACAGCAGTATACTGGTCTTCCCAGTGAATGGCTTTATATGGGGAAGGGGGGGCGTCAGCACAAGTCTAATCATTTGAAGAGTGCAGGAAAAGTTCGCAGCACAGCCAGAAAACTTACCATGCTGTGATCTCATGCATCTCACCAAGTATTTCACACATAAGGAAGCAATACAAAGAGAACAGGTTTTTTTTTTTTTTCATACAAGTACATGGTACAGCAGGCACATATTAGGAATTTGAAATGTTGGAGTAATACAGTACTTTATATTCTTTACCTGCATCTAAAATGTACAGTACATGTTAATGGGACCTATTATAATGAGAAAGATAGTTTAGGGAGGAAGTTGATAGCAGCAGATGCAGCATTGATGATCAATGGCCCGGCAATATGCATTAGCCCCAAGGATATCTACACAGATGTCATGGACATACACACCCATCTGATAAAAGCATGTATATGTGTGTACATTTGAGTACTAAAATTGCTAATTTTGCAGTCTGAAAAGTCTGCCACCTATTTATAATAAAAAACAGACTTGGAAAAATTAGTAAGATGATTGTTTATGCTTACATCTACATTATGAATGTATTTTTAGGCTTCCAGTACATCTATTGTCCTTCTTTTCCTCTGACTCATTAGAAGTTTTAAGTTATGCATCCATGGAAGGTTTTTTTTTTTGCATTTTATTACACACCATATCTGAATCTTTCTTGTAAAAAAACAACAGAAATATACTTTTTTGCAAACAAGCCCAGTCAGCTGTGTTGGTAAAGATATTGCTAATTTTTTTAGTCTTCTAATGAATTGTTTTTACTATGTTGAGCAGAGGTAAAGGGTAGTAGATGAGTAACAATGGAAGCTCAACAAGGCTGGGTACACGCAGGCTAAAAATCAGCAGGTTGGTTTGGCAAGAACTGGCAATTTTCGGCCTGTGTGTACAGCTGTCTAATCTGCAGAAGCCAGTCTGTCAGTTGGTTGAGCGAAAAAAACTTCTTGTGTGTACCCTGCATAAGAATCAGGATGCACTATTACACTTCCAGAAATGGATTGACTTTTGGCTGAGGCAGGTAAGCACAAAACCAGGATTGCCATGGCTCTGGATTGTATCTATTGTACCCCTGTTTTAATGAATCTTCTTTATTGTAGCAGATAAGCATGTTTGTCCCCATTAATTGTGAGTTAGGCTAGTCATACATGGTGCAAATCAATTTTTTGCAACCATGATTGCAGGGAAGAAATTTGCCTGATTTCTCCATCAACACAGAAAGTGTTGACAGGGCTATTAGCAATTGTCTTCTCCCGCCAGGGAGCGGCCGGGATTTGAACCGTGTATGGCCACCCTTTCTTCTCATGCTTTGAATAAAGGTATACTTTGCTCTTTATTGTGCTTTTTTGTAAACAATAATCCTTTTGTCTTTTGTTGGAATTATCTATAGAGATAAGTTACTTAAAGGAGGTTTGCAATTTCCATTGTGGGCAGATGGCAGATAAGATCCAAAGCTTTGGCAAGACTGATTTTTAATCTTACCTGCCTGAGCAACCAGTAAATTTGCATTTTCCTCACCAGCTGTGGCTTTACACCTGTGTGCTTTGATCAAGCCACTTGTGAGTTCAAATTCCAAAACTACCTTTTTTGTGACCTGTAGTATTGCCTTGACTCAGCCTGCAGACTGCATATTATTTACACATGAGCTGTACATCTGTCAGCCAAGTCATAAAATAGAAGACAGACTATTGATGTTAAATAAAGATTTCAATATCCCATGCATTCTTAAATTTCTCATTACAATCTAAGCTTTGTAATATTCTATTTCTAGCCTCATTAAAAGTTCAATTAATCAATTTAGTTTGTCATTAACTGAATGTCTACCCTAAAAGGGATGGAAACATCATATAAATGATAGGAACACAGCAAGGAAGTATCCTTTACATTCACTGACTCTCATATGATGTTTTCCTTAAAAGAAAATATAAAATAATGCTTATTTAAGTATATATGAATGTCTGCCCTTGAGTTTTCCCAGATACCCTAACTTTAGTAGTATACCTTCACTGATATACTAAATGTTGATAATATACTTTATTGCTGATGCTGACACCTCTTTAGCCCTGAATGTAGATGGTTTTATTTAATTATTTATTTATTTTTAATCCAAACATGGCTTTATTTATATTTTTGGAAAGTAGGACCTATAAAAGTCAGAGTTTTTAATAATTGTGTTAAACCGGTCTCAGACTGATAGAAGTCTAGGTCAAGATCGGAAGATGCAGACAACAAATTTAGGGAAAGGTTTCAATTTTGAGAACTTTAAGAAACCATTAAATATAACAAGGTAAACTTATGATGCCTTTAATTGAAATGTTAATTCTCATATCAAACTGTGATCTAACATGTTGTAAATACTGTATATATATATAAAATATAAAAAGGTAAAGATTCAGGGCAGGACACAAAACAAGACTCAAATTTAGAAGGCTCCAGTTTTCAAGTACTGGTATTCCTGAGAACTAATTGTGAATCTAACCTGGTTTAAATGTTTGCATTGTAACATCAGTGCTGAAATGTTCCTGTTGTATTCTTCAAAATGGTTAATGTGTCCCTCTGCAGTACCTTTGGATACTATGAGCAGAATGTCCATGAGGGTTTGAGTTCAGTTCAAGTTGATATTTAGGTGGAACAATACTTACCTCCTCTCCAATGATCCAAAGTCCCATAGGAGTCCCCTGCCAGCACCAGCATCCTCTCCCCAGCTTCCTTACAGTGCCGGCCTTTGGCCATTTTCATTGGCCAATGATGAAGTAACTCCTGCACATGTACAGGAGTCAGTCATCCTGGCACACAGGGATCAGGAAAGAAATGTAAACCGAGCTGTGCATGCAAATGTAATTGCAGAAGAGAGATTTCTTGTCTCTTTTCCAATAAACAGCCTACCCACTCATAATATCTTCTATTTTGCCTTCTGTTCCACTTTAAGTTCCGCCCTTTCCCTATGCTAAGTTTAACCTCCATGAATAATGTATCAGCCAATTGGCTGCATCGCTGATCAAATTTAAATTTTCAAAAATTAAATCAACTCCCCTCCAGCAGGAACAGTCATGGATGCATCTACTGTAAATTTGTCCAGTCCCTGCTGAATTAACCACATTTTGATCCATTTATTGCCAGGTTTATATACTTCAGGTTTATGTTGTTTTTAGTCTAGCAAACGTACAGCACCAAAGCTCAATATTGCAGGCACACTATGGTTCATTTTAAATTGGAACATTTATTTTTATCCTTTAAGGAAAATGTAAAATAAACTCAAAACAAAAAGCATGCCAATAACAATAGCGCCTAAATTGAGGTGGATTGATTGCATTGATTTTGTGGTGTAACAGGTCAAGTCTCCTTTTTTGCTTAAAACATGAAAAAAACACTTTTTGATCAATAACTAAAATGTTTTATTGTTAGACTTAGGTGTACTTTTATAAGACACTCATATCTAGAAAGCATAGCAGTGTGCTTTACAATTTTGCTTTGTGCTTGCTGTTGTAGGAGCACAGTAACAACTAAGAAGTATGTTATATTTGAAGAATAAGCATTGGATTCTCTATAAAATGCACAACTGTTTGCTTTTTTTAAAAAGTATAGAACTTTTTTTTTTATTTCACCTATGGTATATGCATTAAAACATGTTTTAAAACCTTCCGCTTATTTTAAAAATCTTAATAAAATTTCTACCATGTGTATTATTGTCCTATTCTACCCCATTGATCAGCTATTCACTATTTCATATCACACAAACATTTTGTTTCTTTATTTTCTTTATTTTCACTTCCTGCTAACTGGATTACTTAATTGGGTAAATGCTTTTTACTGTGCACATATGCTGCTTATTCAGAAAATGCAAATATTTGTGTGATGTACTTATACTCAGGCACATTACAGCATGAGTCACTCCCAATACTTGTCCTCCCAAACTGCACATGGAGTGACCAGAAGCAGGGCAGTTTTGCATCAGAGAGAACATAGACAGCCACAGAAAACTAGTTACCAATTTCTATTTGCCAGTCAAAGTGGGCCCATTACTCTTTGATGAAAATGCATGTGTTTCTGTTAATGCTGCCCGAATAAAATACTTTTCTTTAAACTAAAAATTAATTAAATTTGGGTGCTGAATGTAAGCAAAGCTCATTGTAAAATAAAAAATCAGTTCCAGAGCCAACTATGCTATGCCAGTGTGTGCAGTCACTAAGACTCTCTGCTTAAACGACAAGGTTCTGCAGCACAACACACAGCTTTAAAATTATTGTAAAGGTATTTTTTTTTTAATAACAACCATGTCTTTACTTACCTGCTCTGTGCAATGGAAGTGCACAGAGCATCCATAAACCTCCTCTTTTCCGGTCCCCTGCTGGTGCTCCTGGCCCCTCCCCTCTGTCTAGTGCTTTCCATGGGGGCACTCGTGCATGCTTGCAACTGAGCCCCGCTGCTGCGTCTATTGGCACAGACAGCAGGACTTGGCCCCGCCCCCCACTCCCTCATCACTGGCTTTGTTTGACAGAACTGGGAGCCAATGACTCCTGGTGCCCCAGCAAAGCCAGCAAGTGAGGGGAGAGAAGAGCTTCAGACGTGTATGGAGCTGCATTGAATGAGGGCTCAGGTAAGTAAAAGGGGGTTGAAGGGGAATGTTGACACCAAAACATTTCGTACCTTAATGCAAGGACTGCATTAAAGTAAAAAATGTTTAGGCTTTACAACCACTTTAAGGCATTCCACAAGCATGTTATTTAAAGAATTTGTGTATATTTATTGTTTCTCTTGAAGTCACTCTAAAAATACCCTCTCCTTGCTGTATGGTATTTTTTTTCTTTTGCATTGGTACAAGTCCCCATGGCAGTGTCCATGCCTTTTTTGGAGTTTAACCTACCAATTAGTCCAAAATAAATGGCAATTTAAACACAAGATTCACCATCCCCTATAGATTTCAATTAGAGTCACCTAAGACTTCCTATTAACCAAATTTTCAACATTAAGCAAACTCTTGATGAATCAAGCATGAGCTGATTTACATATCACGAATAATCAGCCCTAAAAAACATTAATCTATGGTACTTGATAAGTGGTATAGGAGCTAGAGGTATCAACTATGATTTTAGATTGATGTGAATTGGTTTCCTTGTAGAAGGCAGCTGCAGTAAATGGTTTTAGGTTATAAATGGGGCGTAAGAAAATACAAACTGAAATTGAGTTACTAAAGGAGTATAGGTTGTTCACAAAAGCTGGCTGAACAAAAAAGACTCCACTGCCAAAATACACAGATAACTGCTGCACCTGTTGGTTGCAACCACTGATCAATTAGCTTTGATCTTGAAAGGGTGGTTAAATAGAAGTCAGTCGCTAGATTGATTTCTATTTAAATGCAATATTCGTGCATTGATCGATATGTATCCAGTCCCTGCTGAACTGATCGACTTTCGATCCATGTACGGTCAGCTTTAGCAAAGTGAATGTTCACCTAGCTTAGTAGATAATATAAATCTGTGTTCCATCATCTAATTATGGGCAAGCAAAACATTTTTTAATAAAATTTGCAAATGATTGGGAATGAAAACGTAAACAGCTTATTTCCTACACTACTTATTTAGTAAATCTGCCCCAAGGGAGTTTATTGAGCAGTTGTGGGTAAACCAAGACTAAACATTTATGTTTAGCACAATGGCAAAATGGTGCCTGATCAAATTTTATCTGTTTAAATCCCCTAATCTGTTATATTGTCTGAAAATCTCAGTGGCAATTGGAGGAAATGGGAACAGAAATTAGAACTATATTTGGCTGCAGCTGGTGCTTGTAAATACCTAGAGGATCAGAAAATAGCCATTATGCCGTACAAAATAGGTCATGAGGCCTTCAAGTGGAATAACACAATGAATATAGCATATGGCAATCCCCAAGCACCCACCATATAAGAAGTATTGATAGGATTCAGAGGATATTGCAGTCCCCAGAAAACAATCTGCATTTTATTATTTTAGACATGCTTACTGTCAATGATATAGACACATTTCTGGCTAAAGCTGCCTAGAAATACAGTCTGGCCTATACTTCCAATAGCTGATTGTTCCACAAGCTTGCACATTCACAATGGACACCTTTGCATGCTTGTTTTTAAAGGGTAAGGAATTTCTTTGGAAACACCTCACCCTTTCTCAGGGAAAAACAAAAATAATTTTCTGAGAAAATCGATTTTGACTATATCCAGTTGTTCTGTCCTTGCTACACGTTAGCCTGTGGCATGTGTGCAGCTAAACCCTCCTATCCGCTAAAAAGATAGTCTATAGGTAGTCTTCAATCTTTACTAAAAAATACAGGGTGGGTAAAACTAGGAATAATGTAAAGATTAAAACGAAATTCAAACATATGCAATCAAACAGTGGTGCCTTAGTTTAGTGAATCTGGTGAAAATTTATTTGCAAAGAATGTCCAATTCTATGCAAAGAATATAAAAAACACTATATTTTTACTTGCACATAATTGGATGATGGCAGTCTGCAGAGCTTTACCTCATTCACTTAAATAAAGGGAAAATTCCCTTCCAAAATTAAAAATTTCTTTGCAAAATGAACAGCCTATTTGACTTTAGTAAATTAACCCTATCTTTGAGTTGCTGTTGGATGTAAAAAGGTAGGTACAAGTATACTTCTAAAACCCACCAGCAAAACTACCAAAACAGGGAAGATGGATGTGGTTTCTCACATATAGTCCTCAAAGTAATGGCTGAGCTTTCCAAGATACACCTGTTACCTCTTCCTTTGATTTAGGAATCATTGAATTTAGGAAAGCCTTGCAGGATTCGGAGCCAAAAACTGCTAAACAGCTTTATGAATGAATGTTGGCGCTATGCTCTTTTGATCACTAAAGTACAGTATAATAAAGAACTGAAATAAAAAAAATGGAGGTTTCAACATGATCAAAACCTAGGCACTCCTGTGAGTACAGTCTCATAGCTGTATCTGCAGTGTGACAGGCACTACTGCTTCTAATTGCTTTTTGGTGAGATTTGGAGCTTTTATTACTACTGTGCTACTCATTGTTCTCCTTGCTGGAGGTTCTCTAACATAAAGAAAAAAAAAAACCCGTTGCTTCTACCAGGATGGTCATTTACACACCATGCAGAACAAACCATGATAAGCCAACAATGGGGAAATATTAGCTGTAAACAGATCATAGGCATTGTTTGTCACTTGTTCTTTGCCCTCTGCCTGTCTTTTTTTTTTTTTTTTTTTTTAATTGGAAAACTTTCACAGTTAAGTTCCATTTTAAGATTTTTTCTCCAAACTGCTATCAGGCAGGCTTTCATTTCAGAAGAGACTCTGTAGGTCTCTTATGGCATAAACATTTTTTCCTTACCTGTTAGCAGTTTTCTTTAGAATACAAAGCCCAATGTACTCTTCTGGCATGCCTTGCGTGCAAGAATGAATTAACTCCCAGTCGCATGAGTGGAAGGCGCATCATCTAGGGTTGGCCAGTTAATATTGGTCACTAAAAGTCTAGATAAATATGTCAGCGGTAGTAATGGCATAACAGGGGAGATCTTGGGTGCCACATCACTAAAGGAGTAGACTTTGACAAGTGGTGTACAAGTATCTTTTACCTGCTTGCTCATAATAGCAAATTCCCACCCTATACAATGGTATCTTTTTTCCACTAAAATAAAATCCCTTATTCTGTAGACCTTCTTCTTCCTTTTTTTTCTTGTCAAACTTGTTGATTGAGGTTAAAAACAAGATGCAGACAAGTTCAGGTACAGTAAAAAATAAATAACATGCCAAGGTATAACAGTGGAGTAAGCTTCAAAATACAATGAAGAAGAACATACATAGGATTACATAATCATATGCAAAACAGCTGCAAAGATTGTTTCCTGATAATAGTCAAGAAAGACTGGAAAGTAGTGTAATCAAAAAGAGCATAACTCAACATTGAGCAATCAGTTAACACAAAAAATTGAGGATTTATTTTGTAGGAATTGTGGGAGATTACCCAGGTGGGTGGAGCTCATTGGAACTTAGGGGTGTGATACTGTGAATTCAAAGAGCATGGGTGTAAGTAGTGCAACCTGAACCAATGGAGAATGTAAAAAAGGAGGAGGGAAAGGAGTAGAAGAGAGGAAGAAGGATGGAGGTCAAGGGGGAGGGGGGGGAAACCCCTGGGGAAAGGTGTGACCCAAGCACATGGGATGCATATAAGAGGTATGATTGCAAAGAGAGTTGAGGGGCAAATAATGTGTCACCCAGGGATGCCATATTTTCTCATAATTACAAATTTTGTCTTGGCTGATAAGCTCTATTTTGGGGTGGATCATAGCCTGAATAAATTATATGCTTGGTTTTAGATAATATAAGTGTTGGGGATTTTCAGACTTTAGCTATAGTTTGTTTCACTGCTATAGTGATCTGTAGTAGGAATTTAAATTGGCAACAGGAAAGATTTGCAGGTTTGAGTTTAAGAGAACAGAAGGACCAGGAGAAATGAACACATCAAATAGTGTGAAGATAATGAGAAATATAGCCTTCCAAAAAAAAAAGAAAAAGTTGGTGCAACATTGGTTGCCCAACAAGAAACTGCGGACTTTAAAGGCACATACTGGACAGGCAAAATAGTTTGATTAAAAACGTTTATATTTTATTGAAAACATTATTTTTTAAAAGAAAAAAGTCAAGAAATTATATGTGCATAATACAACATATTAAAACCGAACTATTTATGGGGAAAAAAACCTCCATATAAGTTCAAAATGGATATACAAACATTGTACATAAATTGTTACAAGAGGTACGTGTGTTGTACTGGTCTGGAAAGGTAAGCACTTTATAATTAGTTTCTATTGCAACAGTGTTTTGTGAAGAGGATTTTGTTGCATTCCAAGTCTCATTCCAGTTGGCTGCTTTCTAACGTAAGCCCAAGATCAGGCTCCCATTTGCCTACATAGGAGGGTGGATCAGCATCAGGCTTAGTTATGAGATGGGCATAGAGTATCGAAACAAGTCCTTTTATATGAGGATCACGTTTGCCTATACCTTCAAATTCCGACAGATGATCGAGCCTGGCACCACCTCGGATGTAAGATGAAAAACAATTATTGATCTGAAGATACCAGAAATGTTCTGAGTTTGGAAGCCTATGGCTTTCACAAAAGGTGTGGAATGATTTGAATGTGGACGAAGTTAATTTATGTAATCAGAATAGGTTAGAGGCAGACCACTCTTGGAAAGATGCAGGAGAGTTCCAGGCTGGATAAAAAGAAGGGTTTCTAAAAAAACATAAAAGTGGGACATGTGGGGACTGCAGACTGTACACCATGTTAGACTTGTCCCAGATGGTAAGAGAGTGTTTAGTAATTGGGTTGGTAAGTCTATTGCGATCGGAGCGATGCTACCATAAGAGATTAGTCACAGATAGGGGTTTACGATCTATAAATTCCAGTGACACCCAAAGTGGTATTTTATGAACCGCATGATATTTAGGTAGTTGCACCAAATGCACCACATGGTAGTTGGTGGAAAAATTAGGGAATTCATGGCCCTGTCTGAGCTTCAGAAGGTAAAGGTTAATCTTAGAAAGGCAAGTTTTTAAGGTGCCCCATTGAAAGCAGTCGTCCTACGTTGTAATATTCTCAAAAAATATGCCAGGATTCAGATGGGTAAAATTTGAAAAGGGTAGAGGATTTTAGGTAATATAGCCCTCTTAATCACATTGATTTTTTTTTTTTTATCCAGGATAAGGGGAGAGAAGACCATTTGGCTAAAAGTATAGTTATTTAAGTTAGTAGCAAATAGTTCAGAAAGATTAGGCGTAAGAGTAATACCCAATACCCTAGTAATATAATAAGCCTATTAAAAGACCATGAAAATGGTAGAGCCACTTGCGCTTATTGTAAAGCAGGAGACGGTAAAGATATATTTAACGCCGTAGATTTTTTTGGGTAATGGTCAGACCAGAGGTACGGACAAAATTATCGAGTCTCTGGAGAAGGTTGGGGGCAGAGATATGTGGCAAGGACATAAAGACCAGGATGTCATTTGTGAATAGAAATAGTTTATGTTGGTGGCACGAAGATCAAGGCCTTCAATTGAAGAGTCTGAATGGATTAGTTGGACAAGGGGTTCAATAAGTAGGGCAAATATGAGCGGGGAGAGTGACAAGCCTTGGTATGTGCCCCTGCAGATATCAAAGGGGTCCAACTTATAACTTGCATATTTTAGTTAGGCTCTCTGCCTATTGTACAGTGATGAGAACCAACCAAGAAAATGGGGGTCAAATCCCCAACATTGCAAGACAGAATGGAGGTAGGGCCACACAACTGTATCAAAAGCTTTCTTTTTATATCAAGGGATAAAAAGCAAAGAGGAATCTGTTGTGATGTATCAATAGGCAGCCCTACGTACATTATCTCCTGCCTGACGAAGCCAGATAAAAATGACCTGGTCTTTAAGGATTAGGCCAATTAAGCAGCGAGATAGGTCTATAGTTGGACCAGGATGTATTGGAGTGGGGTTTGGGAATCATTGAGATTATGGCTGTTAAGGTTTCAGGATAGAACGAATGACCATAGAAGATAATCAAGGGTATTGGTCAACAACAGTGTAAGAATATTAGAAAATTTCTTGTAATATGCAGCTGAAACTCCGTCAGAACCTGGGCATTTATACAGCTTAAACCAGAGTTCCACTGGTTTTTGTGTTTATTAAAACATTCAAAAAGTGTAGCTGCTCACTTTTAAAAAACACACATTCACCTGTCCCACGTTCCAGCGATGCAGCTGGCGGGAGCCTCGGTTCTCTCCCTCTTCTCCCCGCGGTGCTGGCATCACTACTGTGAGCACCCTGTTGTGACAGCTTGCGACTTGGGCCAGACCTGAGTGGACGGCAATCTTATGGGACCTGTGACCAGAAGATTGCAGGGAGGGAGGGGGGGAGGAGAACTTCCGCCCAAGCCACCTAGATGGCTTAAGTGGAAGTGGGAACGGGTACCTGTCAAAACCAGGTACCTGCTTGCCCCCCCCCCCCCCCAAAAAAAATTTCATGCCAAATATGGCATGTCAGGGGGTCAGGAGGCCTTCCATTTTCCACCTTCCACATATGGCTGAAACTCCACTTTAGGAGCTTTGGTGGACGTCATAACTTTGTTGTATAAATGGGGCTCTCAAGACCGTCGCAATGAACCAAACAAATAGCAGAGAGTCTCTGCTGAAGTCTGGTCTAAGGAGCCTTCCACTTTGTATAGGGAAGAAAAGTGTTTTTTTTTTTTTTTAAAGTGAAGGATCTTTACAGAGTTACTGGTGTATGTATCTCAAAATCATTTCAGCTGTATTGGTTTGGTGGGACGATCCAAATGTTTGAAGGTACGGGCTAAGAAAGTATCAGCCTTATTTGCTTTGAGATAATACAGTTTGTATGTCTAGACTTATATATTTTATCAACAGAATCTGTTAGAAAAAGATCAAGTTCAAGGTGTGCTTTATCAAATTGCAATTTGGTTGCAGGAGTAGGGTTAGACTGATAGAACATATGAAGGTTTACATTCTTCTTCCAGCTAGTGTTGGGCGAGCAGTTTGGATGTAGCATAAGTTTGGCCCGAACATTGTCATTCAGTGAACACCCAAATTTGCAGGGCACTTGGCGGTATGTTTACCCTTCGAACACCCCACAATGCACTGCACAGTGCACTCTAAGCCCTGATTGGGCAAAGCGTTGCCCAATCAGAGCATAGTTAACAGTTGGTTTTTGAGAAGCGAGGCTAGGAAGCCGGCTGCTGCGTCCTTAACAATGGATGATCCTTCAGCTGGCAAGGGGCTTCCCTGCTGACATCTGAATAAAAAAAAAAAACATTGCCGGCAATAGGAAAAATGTAAAAAAAAAATGGTGTGGGGGTCCCCCAATCCATACCAGGCCCTTTGGGTCTGGTGTAGATTTTAAGGGGAACCCTACGCCAAAATTTAAGAAAAAAAAAAACAGCATGGGGCCCCCAAAATCCACACCAGACCTTTATCCGAGCATGCAGCTCAGCAGGTCAGGAAAGGGGAGATGCTGAATGTGAATGAGTATGGGGAACATTGCACCCATACTCATTCACCCAAAAAAATGTCAAAAAGAAAAAAAAAACACACGCTCCGATGCAGATCCATCGTCAATCAAGACGTTCGCTGCCACCACCGAACCTGAAAAAAAGAAAAAAAAATGCTCTGCCCGCAATAAAAGCTAACCGCCATGTGCCTGCTTCGCCATCTGACAGTTCCAAAATAGGTCCTTAACCACTTGCCGACCAGTCACATTGACTGTACTGCGGCAAAGTGGTTCGTTATCGTCTGGCGATGTAGACCTACGCCACCAGACATCCCCCCTCTTGGCGGCGCACGCACGCCGCCAGCGGCTCGCTCCCGCTGTATTCAGTTACAGCGGGAGTCGGGCCAGGGGAGGAGCAGCGGTGATCACCGCCGCTCTTCCCCGATCGTCAGGGAATCGAGTGTGGAGATCCGCCCGCTTGTGTAAACAAAGCGGGCGGATCTCCTAAGTGACAGGCAGGGTCAGATTGCAGGGTTCAGCATAGCTGAACCTGCGATCTGTCCCTGTGTCACTCAGTCACCTCCCCCCACACACGTCAGTAAGCACCAGGCATACATTAACCCCTCCCTATCCAATAAAATGAACCCCTTCCCCGCCAGTGTCATTTTTACAGTAACAGTGCATATTTATAGCACTGATTACTGTAGTAATGTCACTGGTACCCCCAAAAGTGTCAAAAATGTCAGTCAAGGGTCCGATCTGTCTGCCGCAATGTCGCAGTCCCGCAAAAAAAAATCGCAGATCGCCGCCATTACTCGTTAAAAAAAAAAAACACCAAAAATGACAGAAATCTTTCCCTTAGGTAGTAAACACAATAACTTTTGTGCAAACCAATAAAAATACGCTTATTGCGATTTTTTTTACCAAAAATATGTAGCAGAAAACAAATTGTCCAAAAATGATAAAAAATTTAGATTTTTACATTTTTTTTTTGGGGGGGGGGGGAATTTCATATAAAAAAATGTGAAAAATATTGTTATTTTTTTTCAAAATTTTCGCTCTTTTTTTGTTTATAGCGCAAAAAGTAAAAATCGCACAGGTGATCAAATACCACCAAAAGAAAGCTCTGTTTGTGGGAAAAAGAGGACGTAGATTTAGTTTGGGTACGGCGTTGCATGACCGCGCAATTGTCAGTTAAAGTCACACAGTGCCAAATCGCAAAAAGTGGCCTGGACGTAAGACAGCAAAATCCTCCGGTGGTAAAGTGGTTAATCAGTGCATACTGGGTGATGTCATGGACCAGTGCTTGCTGGATCGGTGACTTCGCCAGGTGATCCCCGCTCCTTACCTATTAAATAACTGTCTTATGGCGGAGCAAGCACATGGTACTTAGTCTTCATTGCAGGCAGAGCATTCTTTTTTCAAGTCCTGGTGGTGATGGCGGGCATCATGATTGATGATGGATCTACATATGGGACCTTGTTATTTCATTTTTAATAAAGGAATTGTCAAAAACTGTGCTTTGGGGACTAGGTGCTTGGGGGTGGGGGGCAGAGTATCCCCACCCTAAAGCAGCACCCTGTGTTGAGGGCATGTGGCCTGGTATGGTTCAGGAAGGTGGGCGCTCGCTCGCACCCCCCATTTCCTTACCTGCTGGGTTGCATGCTCAGATAAGGGTCTGGTATGGACTTTGGGGGGGGGGCCCCATGTCCAAAGGGCCTGGTATGGATTGAGGGGGAACCCTCACACCATTTTTTTAAGATTTTTGTATTGCCGGCAATGGTATTGCATTGCTGGCAATTTAAATTTCTTTTTTTTTCTTTATAAATATCAGTTTTGCTGCAACAGGTTCTATACATGGTACAGATGCGCCACTATACAGGTAGACTAAGGGGATCTTTAATTTTTATTGTTTTACTTTAAACATCAATAAAATCACTGCTCCTTTAAAAATTATCTTTTTTTAAAAAAAAATGCATTGATACATGTCCCCCAGGGCAGTACCCGGGTCCCCATAAACTTTTTATGTCCAAACACTTGCATATAATCCTTAAAAATTGGGACTTTTGATTTTTCAAGTTCAGGTCCCATGGACTTTAACAGAGTTTGAGGCTCGGGTCCAAACTTTTTACATATTTGGGAGTTCTGGTGCGAACTGAACCGGGGGGGGGGGGGATTGCTCAGCCCAACTCTACTTTCAGATTTTGTTGTAAAAAATGCTTTTCCTTCAAAGAAAAGAAGCTTGATGGATTCAGGCTTCTAGGAGTATGGGTTTATGGGCCTCCTAGTAGTCAAAGTGGTGAGTATGGATCTATGGTTAGTCCAGGTAAAGGGAAGAGTAGTTGAGGAGAGGAGTTCAGGAGTCATACCTACTGTGATCAGTATATGATCTACTTGGGAAAATGTTTTGTGAGTGTGAGAGTAATAGGTGTATTGGCATTTACTGGGTATTTTTCCCACTAGGAGTCTACCAAAGAATGTTGCTGAAGTAATTGTTGCAATGCAAGGTAAGGGGGGGGGGGGGGGTTAAACCTCCCTCAGCTTTTTTTGTTTTGTTTTTTTTGTTTATATATATATATATATATATATATATATATATATATATATATATATATATATATATATATATATATATTAATAAGCTTGGAGTAATAAAGCCAATGAGTCCTATATAGATTTTATTTTTTCATTATATTTAAAAGTGTATTCACAGACATATGGATCTTCACGAACAAGCTTTATGGAAACATTAGGAGGTCAGTCCCATTATAATGAAAAAATAATTTAGATGTATTTATCACCAGGCGCTCTGCACAGTAAAAACAATTCCAGGCAATTTATCTTCTTTGGTCTCAGGAGTATTCTAAAATAAGCTCTCCATTTCCACACTGTAAGGAACAAGCTGACGCTTACAGGTGGCACAGATATAGGTTTTCAAACAAAGCTGGCTGTAATTCTGTCTTGTTGTCATATTAGCAGGATTTTCACTTTGAAGTTCCTAAAGACAGTCATGTAAGAGTCTCAGTATATCAAGGCAATTTTGTTAAGAGATTGAGAGTAAATTACTTTGACATAGTCTGAGACGTTGCTGAAGATATGATCTGTGTAACTGTAACTTAGAAAACAGAGATGTTTTACTAGGATATAGTGAAGGTATCCCACATTTACACATATCTGTCTTTTGACAGTTGTTTATTTGATGTGTTCTTTCAAATCTGTCAATAATTAGGTATTACTAATTTGATGATATATAAGATATATGAATTGATGCTCAGTGCATTGGAATATTAGAACATTAGAATATGAATCTTTTAATGCATCCTGGACACTAGTTCAGAAATATAAATTAAGTTTAAGTTACAATAACACAAAAATTGGCCAAAAACAATTACAGAAACAATTGAGTACTGTTCATGATACTTTTTTTTATTTGCACTAACATAAAATTTTTCAGGACAAGCTTTTGTGGTATGTCCCCTTCTTCGGGGTCTGAGCAGTACTTGAAGAAGAAGGGAACATATCCCAAAAGCTTGTCCTGAAAAATTGTGTTAGTGCAATTAAAAAAAGTATCATGGACAGTACTCAATTGTTTCTGTTGCAAGT
The DNA here is from genome assembly GCF_965119305.1 of Pelophylax lessonae. Taxonomy (NCBI): domain Eukaryota; kingdom Metazoa; phylum Chordata; class Amphibia; order Anura; family Ranidae; genus Pelophylax; species Pelophylax lessonae. The sequence continues at coordinate 171,314,789 of NC_138775.1, read as the reverse complement.
GCACTAATACAACTAAAATCAACCCATACACATTTAAAATTTTGTGCGAAAACTGTAACTTTTAAAATGTTTGCTTGATTTTCTAATAATTATGGGGGAAATGGATTATTATTTTCATCACCAGTAAATCGAAGAAAAAGGATGGATTTTTTTTTCTCATTTTTCATCTGATTGAACAAACTTCTTACTGTTGTCATCAGTTAGAAAAAATTGTATTAATGTAATGCACATACAGTATACAAGAAAAATTTCCATCTGATGTTTGTTTAAACAATTATTTATGGTATTTTTTAAAAGAAGCATACAAAGGTTTCTGTATAGTATATGGAAAATTGGATTTATAAGTACATTCTAGTAGATTGTGTATGTAGTATGCTTCTAAATATACAATATACTTTTATCTTTAAATAAATTTTGCTTTGCGTTATTCTTTCATTAATTTCATGAGCAATAAAAGAAGCCCAACTAAACTGAAGTGAAACATTTAACCACTTCGATACTGGACACTTTCACCCCCTTCCTGCCCAGGCCATTTTTTTGTTTTCAGCGCTGTCACATTATGAATTGCAATTACTCAGTCATGCAACACTGTACCCAAAATGAAAATGTAATATTTTTTTTTTTTTTGAGACAGATAGCACTTTCTTTTGGTGATATAAAGTCACCACTGGGTTTTTTTTTTATTTTTTGCTAAATAAAAAAAAAATATATATATAGCGAAAAATAAATTTAAAAAATGTTTATTTTTCTGTTATACATAGTCTTTCTTCATAAATGTAGGCCAAAATGCATTCTGCGACATTTCTTTAGTAAAATGTAACCAAAATCAATATTATTTAATATTTTTTGATATTTTTTTGTCTCTGTAAATGTTATAGGGGGAGATTTACTAAAATTGGTGCACACATGAAAGTTGATCAGTCATGATGTACTGACATCTCATTTCTTGAGGGCCTAAAATACCACGACAATACTTACCCCCCCCCCCCCCCCCCCAAATGACCACATATTTTCTAAGAGGCATAATCAGTCTATTGAAAATTTTATTTTTTTACAACAGGTTGTTGGAAAATGCAGGAAAGAAAACTAAAAAGTTTTTTTTTTTATTATTATTTTTACACAAAGTTGTTAATAAAGATTGTTTTAAACACATTCCTTTACTCCTCTGGGGATACCACATGTGTGAGACTTTTTCACAGCCTAGCCACTCAGAGGGGTCCAAAATCCAAGACATGCCCTTTAGGCTTTCTAGGTGCACCAGGATAGTGGAAACACCCAATCAAGAAGACATGGTGAGTCTTATGAAGACTTTATTTTTTTGCCATAACGTTTGGGAAAATGCAGAATGAAAATGAATATTATTTTTTTTTTTTAATAAACGTGTTCTCACATACAACATGGGCATACTTAGAATTACAACCCAAAACACATTCTGCTACTTCTTCTGAGTACGACAATACCACACGTGAAAGACTTTTTTTTCATGCCTGGACTGATTATGTACCAGACATTGTGTCTTGTGTATCACAGAAATTAACCAATTGTATCAAAAGCAATGTACTGTAAAGGATGCCTCTATACCAGTGTTCAGAGAATATAGCTTAGTGTAGCATCACCTTTAACAGTCCCAGTTCCTATAAGCCAAGCAAGCCTAGCATACTGGTATGTGGTTGCCCCCAGTAATGCCATGTTCACAGTCAGGAAGTACAGGAGGCTAAAGGGAGCTATAAGGCATGAAGCTGAACTTCAACAACTTAATAACTTTGAATAATTATGAAAAATGCGCAGCCAATTAGCAGCAACTTTGGGCACAACAATGGTTAAGAAATATATGCCACATCCTGATTAATTGTCAAGAGAATTTGGAGGGAGATAAATGGACTTTATAGGCACAGATAGCAGCTTAGAATAAAAAAACTTTTTTATTGATTGTCAATCAATAAAAAAGTTTTTTTATTCTAAGCTGCTATCTGTGCCTATAAAGTCAATTTATCTCCCTCCAAATTCTCTTGAACTTAATAACTTTGTAAAATGTGCTGGCATACTATGGGTTAAGACCAGCAAGGCACGTGCCATATCCTGGACTTTTTTTTTTTTTATTTACTGGCATTTAACACTGTGATACGGCTTCATATTTCCCCAGAGATGATGCAAAAATAAGCTAATGCAATTCAGCTTTAAATAAGCAACTTCTAGTGTAAAATACCATACAATTGCAGGTTAAACTCAAATTTAGCTAAAAATAATTAAACAGTTCCCTCAGTAGGGTTTTGTAGCTCAGTGGTAAGCCAAAACAGTGGGTTCTCACCATCAATATGAATAAACATAATACTCAGCCTCCTGGCTCTCTTGGTAGCTTTACTGCTCAGATTAGTAACTTTTGGTCCACCTGACCATCAAACACATTCTAGTGTTCGTGCACAGGTGCTGTACCTCAGTTCTGTGTCTTTCCTAGCAGCTTCCTGCTGCTCTGTCCCTCACAGACTCTCTGTCAGGCTTGGGCCTTGGTCTGTCCTCTAACTCTGGCTCCAAGATAATATATATATATATATATTTATATATATATATACACAAATTGTATTGCAAAGCTCTACCTGCCTCTGTTCTCTAGATACTGAGATATGTCAATCCATTAGGGAGAAAGTGCAGTTAAATTAATAACTGGACCACATTCCATACAAGAGGATTCCTGTTATTTGGCCTTAACCTCTAGGCAGTGCTCTCGGAGAGGTAGCGATCCAGCTACAACATAAGGATAACGATTGTGTGAAATAGATTTGTCAATGGTGCAGGTAAAAGATAAATGAAATGTTATAAAAGTTAAAAAATGTTGGGAATGGGTGGAAAATGATTAAGTTAAAAAGCTAATTTTCTTAAAATGAAAGCAGAACTACAGGCAGATACAAAAGATGAAGGTTACTCTTTTAGTATTGTAATCAAAGTACGTACCTGAACTTAAAAGTAACTCAGCTGTGCTGTCATGCAAAAAAGCATGCTGATAGAAAAAGAGAGAAAAGTGGCAGAGATCTCATCAGCAGTCTGCTGATTCTACTTTCCCTGTCCAGTACTAGAGTAATGTAATGAGAATTGGAATTGGAATTGAAGTACCACACAACTGCTAAGAGGTCCAAATACAATTTTATTCCATTAAAAATCAGGGGTACAATCGTAAAAAAGCACCAAGGAGACTGCAGAAATCCTCTGGGATGTAGAAGCTGCTTGCCCAGGAACCAGATCATTTACACCAACACTGATATCTTAAGTTATCAATACCAGTAGGATAGCCCTACAGGTCCAGTGCTATCTTTCCACTTTCTAGTTATAGAGTAAGGTAGGGACAGGATCAAGTATTTTGCATTGGTAGACAGGACTGTGTCATGTGACAAAGTTGCATAAAGCTCTGGGCTGAATGGATAGAAATACAAATCCTTTGTCAGATAATACATCTCTTATATATATGTATTTAACTTTGCATCTAGTTGTTTGCCTGGGGTTCAGATTTTAAATAAAAAAAAGGGGGCGGGGTGGGGGTATGGCCGGTGCACAGAGAGTATAGCCATAGCTGAAATCTCTGCATGAAGGCAGCCTGCCAAGGCACTTTACAGCTGCTCAGAGCATTGGGGGATGGTGGTTTTGCCCTTCACAGCTTCGAGCAACACTGGACAACATGTCCAAGCAGTGAAAAGAGTGTGGGTGGCTGGGCCAGCTAACTAATTTTCCCCCAGCCTCTCTGTATCAATAGCAGCACAGACACATTGTGGGGACAGAGGAGAAATGGCAAAACATGATTGGCTCACATATTAAGCAGCCACTGCACAGCAGCTCTGCTTCCCAGGCTTCTTCTTACACCACAAGCCCAGTTAAAGCAAGGCAGAGGTTGTCTTCTGCTTTTGCAGCTCCACTACAGGTGAATACCTCAGACTTCTCTATGGATGACGTGGGGGAATTACAGGACTGTATACTTTCCTTCCCTACCACCAACCAGCCAGTTCTAGACACTATTTTAAAGGACAAATTAGTATCTCTGAGGATTGCTATTCACTCTGACATTCTAACTTTAATGCAACAATTAAATTTAATTTAAGTGATTACAGTTACAGAGTGCTGCATATTGAAAACAAAGTGGGGGAATTTGCGACAACCTTTAATGACTTAGCTGATGCTCATATTGATTGGGAAGATGACATTGCTTGGATTAAGTCCAAATTGGTGGACTTATCAAGTATCACGAACAACATTAAGATCCAGGGTATCCCACAATCTGTTAAGCACCATAAACTATGTGCTTACTTTTCTAAGATACTCTTGGAGGCATTACCTGATTCCCTATTAGGGGAGCTCACTATAGATTGTACCCATAGGGTCCCTGAACTTCTTCCCAGGGACACTGTAGTCCGCATACACTTTTACCAAACTAAAAACAAGGTACTGACCCTCACAGGAAATCCTGATTGCCTCCCAGAATGTATGCAAACCCTCACCCTATATGCTGACCTGTTGCAATAGACTCTGCAGCGCAGAAGAGCTCTAGCCACGGTGACCAAACTGCTCCATAATCATGACATCCCTTACAGATGGAATTACCCAGCCAAACTGCAAATTGCACATGATGGTGAGATGTTCAATGTCAAGACGGTTGATGAGGACCTCAACTTGTTAAAGGATTTGCAAATCCTGGATACTGAGGGCACCACATCCAAAAATCCTCACTCTTCGCAACCAGAGCCTACCGACTGGCAAGATTTAGAAGCTGGCTGATATGCTTTGAGCATGCAAAACCAACATTTTTTTAGGATAAACCCCCGACGGGCTCCTGCAATACTATACATACCGTAGTTGTTTTCTTGTTTGAACCCCAAACTTAAAGCAGATACTTCTCTTGTCAAATTCTTTACAGAATAATTATTTTTAGCGTCCAGTTGGTTATTACACCTGATTTTCAACTTGGTGTATCACCAAAACGGAGTACATTTTCTGCCTATTTTTTGTCAACTTTTTCTTCTTGTTACCACTTTAAAGGTGCACACGAATAAGGAACTACAACCCCATTTTCGTCCAAGACCTTTTTCCGCGTGACAGTATTCATCAAATTCCTCTCCAACACTTGGACATGGATGGATAAACAACATCCTATTATCCTTAAGGTACTGTCCACACATTTTTTTTCACACAATTACAAAATGCAGTCACACTTCAATACCCTCCCACATCTATCGATCAAGAAGATGTAGGTTAAGCTGTCATAATTAAATGTCAAAGGCCTAAACAGCCCAGCTAAGTGTAATATGCTTTGTAGGAAGCTCAGGCACTTACCTGCGATGTACTGAGCCTCCAAGATGCTCACTTCAGTGCACAAAAGCTGCCTATGTTCTCCAATAGACACTTCATTCAAAAAGAGGGCAGTATTATTAGTGTAGGGTACAGTTGTTTTCAAATTTCTCTCTGAAATCACAGATGATCAAAGTCACTACGCCATCTTATTCTGTGAAATTATTAATTCTGTTTATACTTTGTATATGTTTGCCTACACAATGAGAAACCTCTCTTCTATTTGAAAAAAGTTGGAAGAAAATGAAGTCCATCAGCCAAGGCCACATATTATGTGGATACTTCAATGCCATCCATGACCGTACTCTTAACTTGTCAACCGCACTTGCAGAGGAACTTTGACTAGCTTTATACTTTTTTTGACAACTCTTGGATGAAGTTGAGTGTTCAATTTTGATATTCCCAATATTACCTGGTCCAACCATGCCCCTGTTTCTATCATGGTGGTGGTGGGGGGGGGGGGGTCGTAAAGAGACTAAAGCTAACAGATGGATTAATGATGTATTTCTAATGACTTGACCCGAAAACAAGAGCAAAATTGCTCAGCAAATTGAGAAAATCCAATAAAAACTATTGATTCAAAAATTGCTCAGCACATCAAGGAATTTTTTTACTCGAATGAGCACTCTGTCTCCGACCCCTTTTCTCTGTGGAATTGTCATAAAGCCTTTTTGAGGGGCATCCTGCTAAAAATGAGCAGTGTGGCTAAAAGGCACATGACACAGGTTGCTTGACAAACTTCTTACCAAGATTCTAGAGCAGATGAATAAGAAACAACCCACAGCTTTTACCTTCTTAAAGTTGTTTCAGGTGAGGCAAGAACTCAGAACACTCCTACATTCCCAACATAATGACTATTTAAGGGCATTGAAGGCAAATCATTATTGCCACGGCAATAAAGCGGGTAAGCTTTTGGCCAACCAATCAACCAAAGCATACCTTTTTTGCTGCAACCCACTAATGGTAATACATTGTATAATCCACAGAATATAGCGGATGCTCCAGAAGGTAGGGACTTAATTTCTTTATCTAAAATAACACAGGAAGATTTGTCAGCTTTAAACCAACCCTTTAGCATCAAGGAGATCAATGATGTCAAAGCTACCTTGCTAACAAATCACTCGGCCTGACAGCTACTCTTCCAGATACTATAAATGATTCTTTAACTTACTGATGCCTTGTCTTGAGTATATGTACAGTGCAGCTGTGTCCTTTAACACATATTCTTCTGAAATGCTAACTGCTACTTTAATGATGCTTCCCAAACCAGGGAAAGAACTGTTTTCTCCACAAAATTTCAGGGCAATCTCATTACTGAATGTAGATTTTAAAATATATGCTAAAGTTATAGCTAGTAGGCTTGCATGTCTCATACCTTCCTTAATTAAAAAGGCCAGGTGGGTTTTGTCCCAGGGCAACAAGCCCAAGATACCACAAGGCGCATCTTAATCTCCTTCACCAGATGGAGACTTCATGTGAGCCTTCTCTGTCTCTTGCACTGGATGCAGAGAAGACCTTTGACAAGATCCATTGGGGTTATCTGTCTCAGGTGCTGAACAAGTTTGGCTTTGCTGAAAAAATATATGCACCCATCTCAGCGCTTTATATACGTACATGCCCTACAGCTTTTATATTCTCAGAAGGCCCAATCTCCAAAGTTTTCTCCATCTCTAGTGGTACAAGGCAGGGGTGTCCCCTCTCCCCTTTAATCCTTGCACTCCTTATGAAACCACTCCCAGAAAAGCTCCATACACATTCACACACTTTAAGTCTAAAGCTTTGTGATAGTTTCAAAACCATAATGTTGCTATTGGTGTAATTTTGACCTTATCAAATCTGGCTTTTTCCCTGCCTAATGCCTACAAGGTGCTCCAGTTATTTAATGAAGTGTCTTACTACATGGTCAATGAAACTAAATCTAGCATATCAGGTATGAATATAAAAACAGCACTAAAATCCTCTTTACAATCGTTTTACCCTTTTTCATGGACTATGGGGTCATTGCAATACTTAGGTATCTCCCTTACTTCCTCTGCCTCTAATTTATATAAAGCAAATTGTTATTGATCCTTATTGACTCGGTTTGTCAAACAGTTCTCTAGCAATGCTGGGAACTCAGTATGCTCTTTGTCAATGATCAGACTTGCCCTGAAACTCCCCCACTGCACAGCCATTTACTGGAAAACTCTGTGTACTGCAGCTTTTCCTCCCCCAGCTCTTATGCAGCTGAGAGCAGAGGGGAATGTGATCACTTATAAAAAAGTTAAAAAAAGGTATTTATAATGTATTTTTTTATCTATACAAAAATATTTTGCCTTTCATTTCTATTTTAAACTGAATGTGTTGTTTTACAAGGTGATCGTTTGCAATCACTTTAAAGCATGGAAATACTACCTGGTGTAATCCCTTAAATTCTTACTTCAGAACATCTCTTTTAAACACTGGGAGGCTAAGGGGACCAATACTGTCTCAGACCTCTTGAAAGATGGAAAATTGATTTCCTTTGTCAAACTTACTTTGAGATTTGTTTTACTATATGCTAAGTGGCTGCATGCCTTACCCAACTCTCAGTCTTGGACCCAGTCTTATCAGACACAGCCTGGTCTTTCTGGAACTCTTCCCTATGCAAAAAGGAAAGGATAAACCTTTTTTTAAAATCTACTCCAATCCAAACTATCATTTACTAAAACCTCCCGCTTGATTAAGTGGGAGAATTATTATTATTACTAATATTATTATTATGATTATTATTATTAGGAGAGAAGGAGCTAAATGTTTCCTTTCCAGATGCTCAGTGGCAAACAGCTATCACGTACAATTATTCCTTCTCAAAATGCACAAATCATTGGAAGATGATACAGAAAATTCATCTTAGATGGTACTCCGTATATGATAGCTAAATATTTTACAGGCAGTTCCAAAGTCTGTTAGAGATGTTGTGGGCGAGTGAGAAAGCTAGTCCATATGCTATTGGCCTGTCCCCACCAGTGGCGTCACTAGGGTTGGTGTCACCTGGTGCGGTAAAACATGGTGTCACCCCCCCCCCCTATATTTGGGCCGGGCAGCAGCTCAGCGTTCGAGTTTTTTGAAGCAGGTTGCGACGGTCAATAAGGCCTACAGGATAGCAGGTTAGGCACTTCCTAATGGCTCAGTCCCTAAGAGCGGTAACGGATAATGGCTGACAGGCCATCCTGCCAGACCCAGCAAAATTGCAGCAGTGATCCCTCCGGTTATACGTTCGCTTCCTCTGGGTTAACCAGGCTGACTTTGGTCAGTAGTGTAGCCCATCTGTACCCTGGCAGTGACACAGTCTTTCTCTCTCTGGTGGTGCTGGGAAGTGTGGCCCTCTCTCTGGTGGTGCTGGGCAGTATGGCTCTCTCTGACTAACCCCAGCACAGTCCTCTTTATGGTGGAGCACTCACTCCCTCAGCTTTTTCCCAGGTTCCCAGTCCTCAATCTCTCCCCCTAGCAGAGTGCATTCTGGGGGCTGTGGTCTGCTCCCTGTGGACAACAAATGGGGCCACCAATCTTCCGGGACTACATGTCCCATGATGCCCCCTAGTCTCTTCTGATTGGCCCTCCGCGGTGGCCAGCGTGAAGGGAAACAGACCGGGCAGTAAGCTGGGCGGCAATCAGATGAGAGCCGCTCTCTCTTCTCCTGCACTGATGACAGGAGAAAAAGGGGGGAAGTGGGGAAGATAAACTGACAGCCCGCAGCTCGCTACCTGTTCTCTGGTGACTGAGCGAGGAAAAGAGCCTGCTGTCACTGCTTAATCATACCTCCCTACTTTGTGTAACTCAGTGTAGGGGTAAGGAAAGGGCAAAATTCCTCCCACATACAAGAGATGGTCAGAGACTACAGACATGATACAAGAGATGGTCAGAGACTACAGACATGATACAAGAGACTGTCAGAGACTGCAGACATCATACAAAAGACTGTCAGAGACTGCGGACATTATACAGGAGACGGTCAGAGACTGCGGACATTATACAGGAGACGGTCAGAGACTGGGGACATTATACAGGAGACGGTCAGAGACTGCGGACATTATACAGGAGACAATCAGAGACTGCGGACATTATACAGGAGACGGTCAGAGACTGCGGACATTATACAGGAGACGGTCAGAGACTGCGGACATTATACAGGAGACAATCAGAGACTGCGGACATTATACAGGAGACGGTCAGAGACTGCGGACATTATACAGGAGACGGCCAGAGACTGCGGACATTATACAGGAGACGGTCAGAGACTGGGGACATTATACAGGAGACAGACAGAGACTGCGGACATTATACAGGAGACGGTCAGAGACTGCGGACATTATACAGGAGACGGACAGAGACTGCGGACATTATACAGGAGACGGACAGAGACTGCGGACATTATACAGGAGACGGACAGAGACTGCGGACATTATACAGGAGACGGACAGAGACTGCGGACATTATACAGGAGACAGACAGAGACTGCGGACATTATACAGGAGACGGTCAGAGACTGCGGACATTATACAGGAGACGGACAGAGACTGCGGACATTATACAGGAGACGGTCAGAGACTGGGGACATTATACAGGAGACGGTCAGAGACTGCGGACATTATACAGGAGACAATCAGAGACTGCGGACATTATACAGGAGACGGTCAGAGACTGCGGACATTATACAGGAGACGGTCAGAGACTGCGGACATTATACAGGAGACGGTCAGAGACTGCGGACATTATACAGGAGACGGTCAGAGACTGGGGACATTATACAGGAGACGGTCAGAGACTGGGGACATTATACAGGAGACGGTCAGAGACTGCGGACATTATACAGGAGACGGTCAGAGACTGCGGACATTATACAGGAGACGGTCAGAGACTGGGGACATTATACAGGAGACAGACAGAGACTGCGGACATTATACAGGAGACGGACAGAGACTGCGGACATTATACAGGAGACGGACAGAGACTGCGGACATTATACAGGAGACGGACAGAGACTGCGGACATTATACAGGAGACAGACAGAGACTGCGGACATTATACAGGAGACGGTCAGAGACTGCGGACATTATACAGGAGACAGACAGAGACTGCGGACATTATACAGGAGACGGACAGAGACTGCGGACATTATACAGGAGACGGTCAGAGACTGGGGACATTATACAGGAGACGGACAGAGACTGCGGACATTATACAGGAGAAGGTCAGAGACTGCGGACATTATACAGGAGACGGTCAGAGACTGCGGACATTATACAGGAGACGGTCAGAGACTGCGGACATTATACAGGAGACGGACAGAGACTGCGGACATTATACAGGAGACGGTCAGAGACTGCGGACATTATACAGGAGACGGTCAGAGACTGCGGACATTACACAGGAGACGGTCAGAGACTGCGGACATTATACAGGAGACAGACAGAGACTGCGGACATTATACAGGAGACGGACAGAGACTGCAGACATTATACAGGAGACGGTCAGAGACTGGGGACATTATACAGGAGACGGACAGAGACTGCGGACATTATACAGGAGATGGTCAGAGACTGCGGACATTATACAGGAGACGGTCAGAGACTGCGGACATTATACAGGAGACGGTCAGAGACTGCGGACATTATACAGGAGACGGACAGAGACTGCGGACATTATACAGGAGACGGTCAGAGACTGCGGACATTATACAGGAGACGGTCAGAGACTGCGGACATTATACAGGAGACGGTCAGAGACTGCGGACATTATACAGGGGTTGTTTGAGACTGGGAGCATGCTTCTGTAGTGTACAAGAGACTGGATGCATAGTACATGACATATTACAGCAGCACTCTCCTAAATGTAAAATACTGTTGAAGTTCAATTTTTTTTTAAGTTAAAAAGAACATGGATGATCCCTTCCAGTGATAATGTGCCAGCAGTGGAAGGGTTACCTGCAATTTATCTGTCCCGGCTTCTCTTATCTTGACGGAGAATGCAATTCAAGCAGCGTGGTGTGCCTCCTCCCCCCTTCTGCTCTGTGTACAGTCAGGAAAGGAAGTAAACATCACAGCAAGAAGGGGAGGGGCGGCTTCAGTGTACTCCGAGTCCGTACACACAGTGACAAGAGAAGACTGCAGGCAGCTGGAGAGACATCCCGGCCAACATACAAAGTGTTGCCGTGGCGTGTAGACAACCCGCTGCCTGCACACGCTGCCTGCACAAGCTGCGGGCATTTCAGGAAGGTTGGGAGGAGGTTCAGGCTTAGGTGGTGTCACCCCTCTGGCAGGTGTCACCCGGTGCGGACCGCACTCCCCGCACCCGCCCAGTGACGCTACTGGTCCCCACATCACAAGTTACTGTAAATCGGTATCATTGCTAGTGTAAAAGTGGAACAGGCTCTCTTGAGTGTAAATATGGACAAATGCCCTCAGTCAGTAAGAGCTATACCTTTAACAATTTAATTCGTAGCTTGACTCATAATTGTTAGGAAGTGGAAGTCTTCCTTAGTCCCTAACATATTAAAGGTTAAGCAACAACTAAATGTAATATTTGGATACAAACAATTGATAGCTTACAAAGATGGAACTGCTGATAAATTCCATTGAAGATGGGATCCTTGGCGACAGTACAGGCTACTATCAAAGTGAATCTGTCTAATTCCTTATCTTTAAATACTTTTTGCACCCTTTATTGACACTATATCTATAACTCTTGGATGTTTAGCTGTACATCTGTTAATGTGATAGGTATTTTGTGAAAATGTATTATCTCTTCTATTCTCTTCTTTTTTGAAACTCAATAAAAACATATTTGAAAGACTTTAAAAAAATATATTAAAAATTATATACTGTATATCAGTTTTTATAATGATTTGAGTGTTCTGTTGTCCCCTTACACAATAAAACAACATTTAAAAGCCTAGAAACAAATGATGAAAAGATTAGTGATGTACTAACAGGAGACATGTGTGACTGGCGTAAGGTTTCCATCCCCATTTGCTGGGTCTTCATATTAAAGGGTCTTTCTATGGCAAACAAACACCTTCAGCAATGGCTCTGGTGCTTGCCTAGGGTCCCATAAGCTCAAAAGCCACCTTTTTTTCTTCAGCTTCTGGCTTCTGTTCTAGCCCACTGGCCCACCCATTGCTTATCAGACCTAAAGCACAGAGCAAAGGAAGAGTTTCAGAGGGTGAGTCAGGGGGTGGGGATAGAAGTTGGCAGGTGTTTAATTTATATCAAGAGGAGAAAAAAACAACAGGGGTCGTAGGGTCAGTAGCCAGGTCACTTGCCAGCAGAAAAGCAGATGCAACGCAATTCTAAGCATATAAATGCAGAACCTTGTAATAAAGCAGTAATGATAAATGTCTATAAAAGTCCCAATCATTAATTTGTGAACATCTCTAGCATCCCCAAATGTGTTTAAAAAAAAAAAAAAATTGAAAATGCTTCAAGTGAAGATGCCTCACCAATAAGTATGATTCTTACCAGATAAAATCCATCACACACAGAGGTATGTGCTCAGTGTTATCAACTGAGATCAGATGAAGGCAAGCTAGTTCTTAGTAGTAGACTAAAGTCTGTATAAGAATGCCAAATGACAGGCAACTGTCTCCTGCATGCATCAGAATTATTATTATTATTATTAAGGATTTCTATAGCGCCAGCAGTTTACGCAGCGCTTTACAATGTTAGAGGGAGACAATACAGTTACAATACAATAAAATACAAGAGGATTAGGAGGGCCCTGCTCAGAAGAGCTTACAATCTAATGGGGTGGGGCAGGTGTTACAAGAGGTTGTAACAGTAGGGAATGAGCTGATGGAAGATTAGTTGGCGGTGTGATAGGCTTCCCCGAAGAGATGAGTTTTCAGGGATCGCCTGAAAGCAGCTAGAGTAGGAGATAGCTGTACAGGTTGAGGTAGAGCATTCCAGAGAATGGGAGAGGCCCTGGAGAAATCCTGGAGACGAGCATGGGAAGAGGAGACAAGGGAGCTTAAGAGTAGGAGGTCTTGAGAGGAGCGGAGAGGATGGTTTGGGTGATATTTGGAGATAAGATTAGTGATGTAGCTCGGGGCAGAGTAGGGATTGGCAGAGAGGGGAGGCAGACACTGAGCTGTTGGTAAGGTGGATAAGCCTGGCAGCAGCATTCATGATGGACTGAAGAGGGGATAGCCTATGAAGTGGTAGGCCTATAAGAAGGGAGTTGCAATAGTTGAGGCGAGAAATAACAAGGGAGTGAATGAGTAGCTTGGTGATTTCAGTTGTTAAAAAGGGGCGAATTTTAGAGATGTTGTGGAGGTGAAGTCTACAAGTTTTTTTTCAATGATTGGATTTGGGGCTGAAAGGACAGGTCAGAGTCTAGGATTACACCTAGTACCCTGGCATGAGGGGAGGGCTTGATGGTTGTATAACTAATTTTGATGAAAACGTCATGGAGGGGGGCACGTGCCTGGGGGGGGGGGGGGATAATTATCAGCTCAGAATGGCATTGATACTAAAATGGCAAGGTCTGGTAAGTACAATTCAGAAAGAGAGGATGAATTTGTACTGGTAATAGTTGTGTCTTGGGGGGTAGAGGGAGTTGTATTAGGAGAAGAGGGTCATTTTGGCTTGAGGGGCATTACTTACTCTTGACCTCTGCACTATGTGCATTAAATGAGCGTTGTCTATACACTCCTTTGCATTGCATACTCCTGACCCCTGTACACTGTGTATTACACCTCTAACCTCTGCCATCTGTACATTATATATTCCTGATCTCCTGAATGTTAGGCTCTCTTAACCCATGTCAGAGTAGGTTCAGGTTTTATTAAACTACATTTATTCCCATAGGTGTGGCAATTTGTCAAACCTAACATTTGTATCATTGTTCACTAATAGTGCCAAAGAGTGCCCCAGATCTTTCACAACCCTAGAAACTGTACCTTGCTAACTTGAGCTGCTGGGTAGTCTTCTTATTTAGGAATGGCACCAGAAAAAAACACAGTCACAGCAATTGCCTCTTGGACCAGGTTTCTATATGTTCCGCAGCCATATTGATATTTGGTGATTTTGTGGACATGGTCAGTTGAGTGTCCCTGGATTCCATTTTGAAAATCGAATAACTTTTAGCTGGTGCATTCAACTTAAACATATTTGAGGTAGATACTGTATAACATAATAAATGTAATGTTATATATACAGTTGTAGAGTTTAAAGATAGCTGGTGAGTACATTAAAACATCTATTAAATATGGTGATAGTTAGGGGATTGATATTTAATTACAATGATCTTTATTTACTTTTACTTCATTTTTCATTCGAGGTGAAGCTCTCTTCGGTTATTGCATTAACGTGCCTTTTCCTGTTTGTCATTAATACCCAGCTGTTCTCCTACATCCAGCCAGCCTTATAACAGTCTGCAGGATTCTGGCATTGCGGATATTATTTCTCATATAGCGCAAGGTATTTTACAAACAGCCTGCTGAAAGAAGAAATGTCTGATATTTCCTGTCTGGCTTTGTTATTCCCATTAAGACCTTTAACCTCCTCAATACTGGACACTTTCACCCCTTCCTGCCCATGCCAATTTTCAGATTTCAGCACTGTCACATGTTACATGACAATTACTCATTTAAGCAACACTGCAACCAAATCAATTTTTTATTTTTTGAGACAGATAGCTCTTTCTTTTGGTAGTATTTAATTACCACTGGGTTTTTATTATACTGAACATTTTGAAAAAAAAAATGTTTTTCTTAGTTTCTGTTAAAAAATTTTGCAAATACGTATGCTTTCTTCAAAAATGTAGGCCAAAATGAATTCTGGTTACATTTCTTTGGTAAAACAATAACCCAAATCAGTGTATTTTTATTAAGTCTGTGTGAAAGTTATAGTCTACAAACTATGATATATGTATACTTGAAAATTGATCTGTCCTGATGTACTGACTACCTATCTAATTTCTCGAGGCCATAAAGTACAAGGACAGCACAAATATCCCCAAATGACCCTCTTTTGGAAAGTATATAGTCAAGGGTATTTAGTAAGAGGAATGGTGAGTTTTTTAAAATTCTAATTTTTTTTATTACAATTTTTTGGAAAATAAAATAATTACATTTGTATTGCCAATTGTACACAATATGTTTCACACACAGCATTGGCATACTTAGAAACACTCCCCGAGTATGGGGATAACACATATTTGAGACTTTTTTTATAGCCTAGATGCATAGAGGGGCCAAAATCCAAGGAGAATGTTCAAGGCTTTCAAGGAGTATAAATTTCAAATTTAATTTCCTGCCTGACACATTTTTGGAGGCCCTGAAGCACCAGGACAGTAGAAACACCCACAAAATGATCACATATTGGAGAGCAAACACCCCAAAGCGTGTTTTAGGAGGCTTGGTGAGTCTTTTGAAGACTTAATTTTATTGTCATCAATTTTTGAAAAATGCAGAAAGAAAATTTTGTCATTGAAACTCCAGTGCACCACAACTGCTAGGCACTCCTTAGACTCAAATTCAAAACACCCAGAAAACAACATACTCTTCAGCATTTGGTGACATATATAATAATAATAATAATATAGCTGCAGTAATTATGATATATGTCAATAAAGCATAATACAGATTAAATACTGCAATATTGAAACGTGTGATCAATACAGAATGTAAAAGTTGAAAAAAGTGAAACAAAGGTGCAACAAATTCTTGTGCTCACAACAATTGAACATGTTAGCTAAAAAAATTAATATAAAGTGCATAAAGCAAAAAAATATATAATAAAAGTCCAAGACAAGTGTGCTAAGTGAATATTCAAATGTGAGGAAAGAAATATGAAATCTTCCACCACAGCTATATTCAGTCTTCCTCCGCAGTGTCTCCGTTAGACAGACAAGCTCACACCTAAAATTTGTTCCCACACTTCAATGCAAAGGAAAGTAAAAAATAGTAGAGTGCGACTCCTAGCTAATCATGAAAGTGTGAAAAAAAAGGATAAATATTAATAAAAAGCAACAACACAAAAAAATTACACAGAACCAAAAGTGTCCAATATTGCTATTAGACACTTCATTCACTTGGTGGACATACTTTGTGTGCTGAGAAAATAAATAACAATAATGTATAATGATATGTGATTTTACAAACCCAGTGCTTCAACAATAAACATGACTTATAAATATACATTCCACAGCATTGGATACTGCCCAATGTGTAATACAGTATTAACACGTTACAACTAGGGTTGAGCGAACACCTAGATGTCCGTGTTCGACGGGTTCGGCCGAACTTTAAAAAAAAGTCCGGGTCCGTGTCCCGGACTTTTACCGAACTTTTCCCGGACACCGAACCCCATTGAAGTCAATGGGGACCCGAACTTTAAGGCACTAAAATGGCTCTAAAACACCAAAGGAAAGGGCTAGAGTGCTGCAAATGGCAGCAAAACGTAATTAAGAGCATGGCAAGTGCTCTGCAAACAAATGTGGATAGGGAAATAACTTAAAACAACAAAAAAAAACAGAAAAATAAAACAATGTTCTTCTTCATCTCTGAAGGACGAGGCCCATATGGAGTAGGAGGGAGGTTAAGGTGGTGGTGGATGTGGCGGTGACATAGGCGTGCGCACAGGGTGTGCTGGGTGTGCCTGGGCACACCCTAATCACCTAGGGCACATAGCATTGCCAGTGAGGAGATGGGAAAGATCTCCCTGGGACCTGCTCTGCTCTATTTCTCCTTGCCTACAGGTACATGGCCCCGATACATTACTCTCCCTGCTGGCAAACACATGCATGTGTATTTCAACTTTGGGGTGCACACCTTAATGCAATAGGCTGCGCACACCTATGGGCGGTGTAGGTGGAAGCGGCGGTGGAGGAGGACCAGGGCCGGATTAACAGCATCATGGGCTTGGTGCTGAGGATTTTGAAGGGCCTTAGGGCCGTGCCTTGCCATGCACCCAGAGGAGGAAGGGTGCAGCCATGCATGCCTAATTCAACATGGGATGCTGTCTCTGAAGCCCATAAACACATCCATGCATCGCCAACTGTCCCTCCTTGTCCGGCCTTCACGCTGTGTGGGGAGGTTCTGAGGGTGCTGCCTGGGGAAGCGAGCATAGAAGCCAGACTTCTGTGTTTACAAGTGACAGAAGAGCGGTAACAGTGAATATGGCCAACCCGGGGCCTATATAAAAGGTAGGGGCCTGCAGCTGCAGCTCCAATAGCCCCTACATTAATCTGGCCCTGAGGAGGAGGACGAGGTAGCCAACACTGCTTCTTTTCACAAATTTTAAATGAGGGTACACCCCAAAAGAGTGAGAAAGAGCAAAAATGGAACAATGGGTGGGTAAGGTCGGTATCCATTGCTATTCTGCATAAGGTACGGAAAAGTCCCGTGGGATCCATGCCTGGTTCATTTTAATGAACGTGAGCTTGTCCACATTGTCTCTGGACAGGCGGCTGCGCTTGTCTGTTATAACGCCCCCAGCCGTGCTAAATACCCGTTCAGATAATACACTGGCTGCAGGGCACGCCAGCACCTCCAAGGCGTAAAGGGCAAGCTCAGGCCATGTGCCCAATTTGGAGACCCAGAAGTTGAAGGGGGCAGACCCGTCATTCACTACATGTAGGCGTGTGCACACATACTGCTCCACCATGTTGGTAAAATGCTGCCTCCTGCTAAGACGTTCCATCTGAGCTGCTGGTGCTGCTGTTTGTTGTGGCGTGCTGACAAAGCTTTTCCACATTTCGGCCATGCTAACCCTGCCTTCTGAGGTGCTGGCGGTGCCCTGGTTGCGTTGGCGACCTCCTCCTCCTCCTCCTCTGCCTTGTGCTTCCACTGTGGCCCCGCTGTCAGATGGGAATGCCAGCAGCATGGCGTCTACCAGCGTGCGCTTGTACTCGCGCATCTTGCGATCGCGCTCCAGTGAGTGAATTAAGGACGGTACGTTGTCCTTGTAACGGGGATCCAGCAGCGTGGCCACCCAGTAATCAGCACAAGTTAGAATGTGGGCAACTCGGCGGTCGTTGTGGAGACACTGCAGCATGTAATCGCTCATGTGTGCCAGGCTGCCCAGAGGCAACGAAAGGCTGTCCTCTGTGGGAGGTGTATGGTCCGTGTCCTCTGTATCCCCCCAGCCACGCACCAGTGATGGCCATGAGCTGGCCTGGGTGCCACCCTGCTGTGAACATGGTTCCATCTCCTCCTCCAGCTCCTCCTCCTCCTCATCCTCCTCATCCTCCAGAACTGTGCCCCTGCTGGACAATTGCGTCCCTGGCGTTTGCGTGTGCAGGAACCCACCCTCGGAGCCCCTTGCGAATGACTGCCCTGAAAGCCTTGGAAATGTTACCTCTTCATCCTCCTCCTCCTCCTCATCCTGTGCCACATCCTCTTCCATCATCGCCCGAATTGTTTTTTCAAGGAGGCATAGAAGTGGGATAGTTAAGCTGAGAACGGCGTCATTGCCACTGGCCATGTTGGTGGAGTACTCAAAACAGCGCAACAAGGCACACAGGTCTCGCATGGAGGCCCAGTTAAATTAAATAGCGGAATAGAAAATATGATCCAAAAAAAGTGTATGTATATCACACGTACACAACCACACTAGGCCCCAATTACTATTGTTTGTACCCCTAAAAGGCTAGATGAGGAGTAGGGGGAGTATGGAACAGGCAGCACCCTCAAACCTTCAGAAGTATGAGATGAACCCCAACAACTTGGAAAGGTGGATCTCTCTCACACGTACCGACACAGACTATCCCGCAATTCAATTGATCCTCAAAGGTTTTTATTGAATAGCGGAATAGGAAATATGATCAAAAAAAGTGTATGTATCTCGCACGTACACAACCACACTAGGCCCCAATTACTATTGTTTGTACCCCTAAAAGGCTAGATGAGGAGTAGGGGGGGTATGGAACAGGCAGCACCCTCAAACCTTCAGAAGTATGAGATGAACCCCAACAACTTGGAAAGGTGGATCTCTCTCACACGTACCGACACAGACTATCCCGCAATTCAATTGATCCTCAAAGGTTTTTATTGAATAGCGGAATAGGAAATATGATCAAAAAAAGTGTATGTATCTCGCACGTACACAACCACACTAGGCCCCAATTACTATTGTTTGTACCCCTAAAAGGCTAGATGAGGAGTAGGGGGGGTATGGAACAGGCAGCACCCTCAAACCTTCAGAAGTATGAGATGAACCCCAACAACTTGGAAAGGTGGATCTCTCTCACACGTACCAACACAGACTATCCCCCAATTTAACTGATCCCCAAAGGTTTTTGATTAAATAGCGGAATAGAAAATATGATCCCAAAAAAGTGTATGTATATCACACGTACACAACCACACTAGGCCCCAATTACTATTGTTTGTACCCCTAAAAGGCTAGGAGTAGGGGGAGTATGGAACAGGCAGCACCCTCAAACCTTCAGAAGTATGAGATGAACCCCAACAACTTGGAAAGGTGGATCTCTCTCACACGTACCAACACAGACTATCCCCCAATTTAACTGATCCCCAAAGGTTTTTGATTAAATAGCGGAATAGAAAATATGATCCCAAAAAAGTGTATGTATATCACACGTACACAACCACACTAGGCCCCAATTACTATTGTTTGTACCCCTAAAAGGCTAGGAGTAGGGGGAGTATGGAACAGGCAGCACCCTCAAACCTTCAGAAGTATGAGATGAACCTCAACAACTTGGAAAGGTGGATCTCTCTCACACGTACCAACACAGACTATCCCCCAATTTAACTGATCCCCAAAGGTTTTTGATTAAATAGCGGAATAGAAAATATGATCCCAAAAAAGTGTATGTATATCACACGTACACAACCACACTAGGCCCCAATTACTATTGTTTGTACCCCTAAAAGGCTAGGAGTAGGGGGAGTATGGAACAGGCAGCACCCTCAAACCTTCAGAAGTATGAGATGAACCCCAACAACTTGGAAAGGTGGATCTCTCTCACACGTACCAACACAGACTATCCCCCAATTTAACTGATCCCCAAAGGTTTTTGATTAAATAGCGGAATAGAAAATATGATCCCAAAAAAGTGTATGTATATCACACGTACACAACCACACTAGGCCCCAATTACTATTGTTTGTACCCCTAAAAGGCTAGGAGTAGGGGGAGTATGGAACAGGCAGCACCCTCAAACCTTCAGAAGTATGAGATGAACCCCAACAACTTGGAAAGGTGGATCTCTCTCACACGTACCAACACAGACTATCCCCCAATTTAACTGATCCCCAAAGGTTTTTGATTAAATAGCGGAATAGAAAATATGATCCCAAAAAAGTGTATGTATATCACACGTACACAACCACACTAGGCCCCAATTACTATTGTTTGTACCCCTAAAAGGCTAGGAGTAGGGGGAGTATGGAACAGGCAGCACCCTCAAACCTTCAGAAGTATGAGATGAACCTCAACAACTTGGAAAGGTGGATCTCTCTCACACGTACCAACACAGACTATCCCCCAATTTAACTGATCCCCAAAGGTTTTTGATTAAATAGCGGAATAGAAAATATGATCCCAAAAAAGTGTATGTATATCACACGTACACAACCACACTAGGCCCCAATTACTATTGTTTGTACCCCTAAAAGGCTAGGAGTAGGGGGAGTATGGAACAGGCAGCACCCTCAAACCTTCAGAAGTATGAGATGAACCCCAACAACTTGGAAAGGTGGATCTCTCTCACACGTACCAACACAGACTATCCCCCAATTTAACTGATCCCCAAAGGTTTTTGATTAAATAGCGGAATAGAAAATATGATCCCAAAAAAGTGTATGTATATCACACGTACACAACCACACTAGGCCCCAATTACTATTGTTTGTACCCCTAAAAGGCTAGGAGTAGGGGGAGTATGGAACAGGCAGCACCCTCAAACCTTCAGAAGTATGAGATGAACCCCAACAACTTGGAAAGGTGGATCTCTCTCACACGTACCAACACAGACTATCCCCCAATTTAACTGATCCCCAAAGGTTTTTGATTAAATAGCGGAATAGAAAATATGATCCCAAAAAAGTGTATGTATATCACACGTACACAACCACACTAGGCCCCAATTACTATTGTTTGTACCCCTAAAAGGCTAGGAGTAGGGGGAGTATGGAACAGGCAGCACCCTCAAACCTTCAGAAGTATGAGATGAACCTCAACAACTTGGAAAGGTGGATCTCTCTCACACGTACCAACACAGACTATCCCCCAATTTAACTGATCCCCAAAGGTTTTTGATTAAATAGCGGAATAGAAAATATGATCCCAAAAAAGTGTATGTATATCACACGTACACAACCACACTAGGCCCCAATTACTATTGTTTGTACCCCTAAAAGGCTAGGAGTAGGGGGAGTATGGAACAGGCAGCACCCTCAAACCTTCAGAAGTATGAGATGAACCCCAACAACTTGGAAAGGTGGATCTCTCTCACACGTACCAACACAGACTATCCCCCAATTTAACTGATCCCCAAAGGTTTTTGATTAAATAGCGGAATAGAAAATATGATCCCAAAAAAGTGTATGTATATCACACGTACACAACCACACTAGGCCCCAATTACTATTGTTTGTACCCCTAAAAGGCTAGGAGTAGGGGGAGTATGGAACAGGCAGCACCCTCAAACCTTCAGAAGTATGAGATGAACCTCAACAACTTGGAAAGGTGGATCTCTCTCACACGTACCAACACAGACTATCCCCCAATTTAACTGATCCCCAAAGGTTTTTGATTAAATAGCGGAATAGAAAATATGATCCCAAAAAAGTGTATGTATATCACACGTACACAACCACACTAGGCCCCAATTACTATTGTTTGTACCCCTAAAAGGCTAGGAGTAGGGGGAGTATGGAACAGGCAGCACCCTCAAACCTTCAGAAGTATGAGATGAACCCCAACAACTTGGAAAGGTGGATCTCTCTCACACGTACCAACACAGACTATCCCCCAATTTAACTGATCCCCAAAGGTTTTTGATTAAATAGCGGAATAGAAAATATGATCCCAAAAAAGTGTATGTATATCACACGTACACAACCACACTAGGCCCCAATTACTATTGTTTGTACCCCTAAAAGGCTAGGAGTAGGGGGAGTATGGAACAGGCAGCACCCTCAAACCTTCAGAAGTATGAGATGAACCCCAACAACTTGGAAAGGTGGATCTCTCTCACACGTACCAACACAGACTATCCCCCAATTTAACTGATCCCCAAAGGTTTTTGATTAAATAGCGGAATAGAAAATATGATCCCAAAAAAGTGTATGTATATCACACGTACACAACCACACTAGGCCCCAATTACTATTGTTTGTACCCCTAAAAGGCTAGGAGTAGGGGGAGTATGGAACAGGCAGCACCCTCAAACCTTCAGAAGTATGAGATGAACCCCAACAACTTGGAAAGGTGGATCTCTCTCACACGTACCAACACAGACTATCCCCCAATTTAACTGATCCCCAAAGGTTTTTGATTAAATAGCGGAATAGAAAATATGATCCCAAAAAAGTGTATGTATATCACACGTACACAACCACACTAGGCCCCAATTACTATTGTTTGTACCCCTAAAAGGCTAGATGAGGAGTAGGGGGAGTATGGAACAGGCAGCACCCTCAAACCTTCAGTATGAGATTGTGTTCACTGTACCCCACAAAGATTGAGTTCACTGCACCCCACAATGATTGTGTTCACTGCACCCCACAAAGATTGTGTTCACTGCACCTCACAAAGATTGTGTTCACTGTACCCCCCAAAGATTGTGTTCACTGCACCCCACAAAGATTCTGTTCACTGTACCCCACAAAGATTGTGTTCACTGCACCCCAAAAAGATTGTGTTCACTGCACCCCAAAAAGGATGTTGTTCACTGCACCCCAAAAAGGATGTTGTTCACTCCACCCCAAAAAGATTGTGTTCACTGCACCCCACAAAGATTGTGTTCACTGCACCCCAAAAAGATTGTGTTCACTGCACCCCAAAAATGATTTTGTTCACTGCACCCCAAAAAGGATTTTGTTCACTGCACCCCAAAAAGGATGTTGTTCACTCCACCCCAAAAAGATTGTGTTCACTGCACCCCAAAAAGATTGTGTTCACTGCACCCCACAAAGGATTTTGTTCACTGCACCCCAAAAAGATTGTGTTCACTGCACCCCAAAAAGGATGTTGTTCACTGCACCCCAAAAAGGATTTTGTTCACTGCACCCCAAAAAGATTGTGTTCACTGCACCCCACAAAGGATTTTGTTCACTGCACCCCACAAAGATTGTGTTCACTGCACACCAAAAAGGATTGTGTTCACTGCACCCCAAAAAGATTTTGTTCACTGCACCCCAAAAAGATTGTGTTCACTGCAGCCCAAAAAGATTGTGTTCACTGCAGCCCAAAAAGATTGTGTTCACTGCAGCCCAAAAAGATTGTGTTCACTGCAGCCCAAAAAGATTGTGTTCACTGCAGCCCAAAAAGATTGTGTTCACTGCAGCTCACACACAGAAAAATGGATGTGGATCACTGACACCTGCCTATCTCCAATCCCACACCACACAGCAATATCGATTGTAGTTTGTAGAACACAGTTTCCCTAAAATTCAGCAGACTCTGTCCCTAACAGGATTGAGAAGAGATCGTAGATCAGGATTGAGTGCAGACCCCACCCCCCACACAGCAATATCGATTGTAGTTTGTAGAAGACACTGACCCTATATAATTCAGCAGACTCTATCCCTAAAATGCCTACAACTCGCCCTGCCTAAACACTCCGACCTGTCCCTCAATTCTATCCGGACACAAATGGTTTTTTCCTGCCTATCTTTCCCTAATCAGCAGCCAGCACGTTGATGTGTGCTCTGTCCCTGAATCTAAGCAGCATAATGACGCCGCTGCGGCTGCCTCGAACTTATAAAGACTTGGTCACATGCTTCAGACGGCCAATCACAGCTACTGAGACATTTGCAGGCATGGCTGGGATGGCTTAAGGCACACCAGTTAAACGATTGTTGATTGGCTGTTGAAAGCCCACCATGAAAAGAGCGCCAAAGCATGCAAAACCCGGAAATAAAACGACCGAACACGGATTTTTACCCGAACATACAGTAAAGTGTCCGTGTCCGTGTTCGGGTACAAAAAATCCAATTATTCGGTACGAACACGAATAATACAGTCCGTGTTCGCTCAACACTAGTTACAACATTGTACTAACATATATTGTAATGAAAAATACACAATGATTAGTGATCCCACAATCCCAGAAGAGAAGAGTTTAGTAGGAGACAGTCAGACAGGTTTGGTTTCGGAGTTCCATAGGATAGGGGAACTCCTGGAGACGTGCATGGGAGGAGGTTAGGAGGGAGCTCAAAAGCAGGAGGTCATTGGAGGAACAAAGAGAATGATTTGGTTGGTATTTTGAGACTAGGTTTGTGATGTAGCTGGGGGCAGAGTTTGGATGGCTTTCTAAGTTTTTGTTAGTATATTGTATTTACTGTAATTTATTGGGTAAACGGAAGACAATGGAGGGACTGGCAGAGAGGAGTAGCAGACACTAAAATACTGGTGAGGTGAATAAGTCTGGCAGCAGAATTCATGATGGACTGAAGAGGGGACAGCCTATGTAAAGGTAATCCAATGAGGAGGGAGTTGCAGCAATCAAGGCAAGAATTGCCTTAGGAGTGAATTAGAAGCTTTGTGGTGTCATTGCTTAGGAAAGGGCATATTTTGGAGATGTTGGATAGGTTGAGCTTGCAAGCCTTCTGTAGTGACTGGATTTTGGGGTAAAAGAAGAGTTCAGAGTCCAGGATAACTCCTAGCTCCTTGGCATGCGGGGAAGGACTGATAGTTGTTCCATTGATCTTGACAGATAAATCGGGGGAAGAGGCACATTGGGGAGGAAATATGATGAGCTTGGTTTTGGATAGATTGAGTTTCAGGAGGTGGTGTGACATCCTGGCTGATATGTATGCTAGTAGATTGGTAATGCGTGTGGAGACTGATGGAGTGAGCTGTGGGGTAGAGAGATAGATTTGGGTGTCATCAGTGTAGAAATGGTTTTGTAAGCAATGGGAGGCTATAAACTGACCCAGGGATGAGGTGTAGATCAAGAATAGAAGAGGTCCAAGAATAGAACCTTGGGGGGGGGGCCCGGACGGAGAAAGGAAGAAGAGAGGAGGAAGCAAAATTGTAAGTGACGCTGAAGGTGTTGTGGGATCAGTAGGATGTCATGCAAACAAACCCAAAAGCATATACATGTAATGGAGGTTGATGCCACAACCTCAGTGCTGCAAGTCCAATTAAATTACTCAAAAACACTGCACACTCTAATGTGGGTCCGTGAAAAAAGTTCTCAGTAATCACTCCACTCAAAATGATTCCTACACTATATCAGGCAAGATCCCCAAGAGGACAACCAGCAGGCGTTCCACCACCATGCACCCTATGTGCTCACCTTTAGTACTGGGCCCATATAATAATATTCAAATGGGTCTAATAACACTTATATTCTGCCATTCAGGTCTCTTGTGGGCTGACTATTCTGGGATAGTTATCCACGGGGGCAGATGTAATGTAAATGGAGCCCTTTAAAAGGTCCAAGCCATTTTTCACACTTCAGTGTAATAAAAGATTTATGTTCTCAAACAGAATGTTCAGTGTCTGAAGAAGCTGTCCACAAACATAGCAACTTGTCTTTGACTTGACTGCCATTATCCATTAATAAATTGCAATTTTGATTTTTGACAGTGGTGTTCTTTGTTAAAACACGGTACATGTATATTTCTGTGAAATGCACTGAAAGGAACTATCCCGGGATGTATGAGCCTTATACATTTCGGGATACGTAGTTCAATTCAGTACAATCATTGACCGTTATTGTGTTGCTTAGGAATACTACATTACCTACCTTTTTGCATTGTTGTGGGGTGTCCCTGTTGGTTCCATGATCCAGCTATGAAGTTAAATGTAACATTTAAAGCACAATGCATTTCTTTCCCTTGGATATTGCTTTATTTGGAAGTAGGATTGAGACCGATAACTGCTTGAAACCAACTAACATAAACCAATTATTGTTGTATGGTTCTACTCACAACTTGCATTTTTTTTGCTAGTAACAAGTCTGCTTGTGAGAGTACCTAATTATAGATTGTAACGGAACCGTCGACCCACACCGTTCTTGTGGTCTTCCGTCAGTATGTGGCTTCCTCCAGTCTGGTCATAGATGGAGATATTCCAGCCGCCCTACATACAAAAACTAGCCTGAACTTAGCTTGTATGTCTCTGAAAGCAACTCTCTCTTTATTGAACACAGGCACAAAAGATAACAACTCAGGGGACAATCCCCCCTCCCCCTCTTTGCATAATAACAACACACTGGGCGGGGAACTACATTCTGTAACATGACACACAGGTGTATTCAACTTTCCAACAGTAGGTAGTCCCCAGGAAGGGCTGCTGGAGAAATCCCCCCTCCCCTCTAGAAGCTAATACACATACACATGTACATGATAGGTTGATCTTAAGGCAGACAGAAGAACAATAGAACAAAGGAATGCAGGTACTTAACAATAACAAACCCCACCCCATCTCAACCTTTCTGGCAGAGGTCTATGGGACATCATTTCCAATATCATAACAGTCTGAAAGGTGAAATTGTTCATCTTTATATATTTCTTTGAGGAATATTGTTCTTAAATATTGCTGTCATAGATTCAACACAAACCACACATACAGAACCCAGGATAGCCGGGATAACACCAAATGCTGAGTCCGGTGTGGTTGTACAGTGAGTCTGGTTAGTGCAGACCCAACTGGGGTTCTTGGTCACCCTGTGCCCCTAATAGACACAGGGGACATACACATAAGAGGAGACTAGGGGGCAGAGAGAGGGTTTTCCCAACCCCTCTAAGGTAAGCTGAGTTCCACAGGACCTCCAACCAAAGTGACTCCCGTCACATAGGTTACAGATCAGATGTTTCTGAAATGTTTGAAAAAGTCTATACACTAAAGTTTCCAATGAGGCTATTAAAAGAGGAATTAGGACATATGACATAATTGAGAGGGTAAGTGTTGATTAGAAGACCAAAGCCAAAAGGGATCTCTTTAGTTACAGAACTTCATTTGCAAAGTAATAAAGACTTAGGCAGCCCGTACATTAATCTTTTTTTTTTTTTTTTTCAACCAGTGGGTTGATCAAGAAAAAAATATTTGATTCCCCCATTCACATATTCGAGGTGGATGGGGAAATCACTCCCACTGTGCTATTGTATTCTAATGACGGAGAGCCTTCCTTGCTGTCACAATACAGTGATTAGTGTTGACGGCACTGATCGATCAGGAAAACCCTGACAGGCTGGTTGCACAGAAGTCAATTGGTAGATGAATTTCGATCCATGTATGGCTGACTCAAAATAAACAAAATGGCTGACACAAAATTAAACAAAAGCAGACAGTTTTCACAAAAAAAAAAAAAAAAAAACATTTAATGAAAGATTTATGATTCTGGATGATATTTTAAAACTGCACAAATGATGACCAAAATATGTCTTTGAATTTCTACCACACTTTACTTCTTTTTAATGATTCACTTTGCACATTGAGGGTAAACAGAGATTAAAATTCATAAATGGGTATATATAAAAATTGTTATACAGCTTGTTGTTTAATGCTAAAATTCAAGAAAAGCTTCCCACTCCACCTGCTGCTACCTATTCAGTAACTGATTTTTTTTTTTAACCACTCAAGTGCCAGGTATCATTTTAAAATAGGACGGGATCAGTGGCTTTTTCACATACTGCCATCTTAAAAAGGCACCCAGACTCAGTGGTTCTCTTGGGTCCCAGCAGCTTCTGATAGTAGAACCATTGGCTGTTAGCGACAGTCAGTGTCCTATACTAAGTCTAGGAGCTAAAGTGATCAGCTTTTGAGCTTCCAGTTCTTCTACAAATAACTCTATAACAGCATGCTATTAAAGAGAATGTATACACAATGCTTCCACATTGTGTTACATTAAGAGTGTAGTAACAGAAAGAGTAATGACAGCCCACTTCCTGTTTGTACAGAGGTTCAGGAAGAGCTCATGTAGCTCTGTTCTAGATTGCTAAAATGGTGATATTGATGGCTGACTGCAGACAGAAATAGATCATTACTAGAAGTGATCTGTTGCTGCAGAATCACTTCACAAATAATAAAAAAAACTCCCAATCTGAACTCAAAAAGTTAGTAAGTATTGCTGGGTCAATAGGTCTTGGGTGGGAGATTTTTCTCTGCAGATACACATATAAAAAGGGGTGGGGATGCTTGTGACATCATTGACCTAACATGGCCACAATTACATTTTAAATCAATAAAAATGACATGTTATTCAACATGTTTTGAGTGTGTTGGCAGCTTATTATTTTTAATGGGATTCCTTAATGCAACATACGTTGACATGCAACATAACTCACAAAGAGAAACTGTGGTTTTAGCAAAAATACTTTTTTTTTTAGTGCATTAGGCATACAGGGTTTATGTCAGCCTCTAGAAGAAGAATATAGGGCAATGAATCTACATTGGTAAGAAAACAAAACAAATGTTTCCTACTACTCAGATAGGGATCTGTGACTAGTGACCAACTATGAGGTCTGATTTATTTTATTTTTTTTTTTAAATATGTTTATTTGGTTTTTCACAATAAAATACAAAAGTATAAAAGTACAAATTGCTGTTATTTCTTATTTTTTTTTTAAACAGTGAGTTGTATTAAAGTTTTGGTACAATAAAAAAATAAAGTAAATTCTTCAAGAGTACAGAAATTATAAGAAAAGTCATTCAGGAACTGTACAAGCATATACAGAAGAATAACAGTCAAGCAACATGCAGTAGGTTACACAGACAGTAGTGAATGTTGCCATTAAAAGGTGTAAGTATATCACACTATTGGCATGTATCGGGACATTGCACCCATCTATCCAAAATCTTGTTGAATTTATGGGGACATCCTCTATGTTTATATAGAAGTTTATGGAAAGGAAAGATATTGTTTATTTCCTTGAGTCAAAGCCCAAAAGTGGGGGGATCATTCCTCATCCATTGTCTAGCTATTAATTTTCGAGCGATAAACAAAGTTTCCTGTAAAAATGCTGTAGTGGATTTATTCATGTCCCCGTCTGGATATACAGCCAGGAAACATTCCTTGGGGGAGAGCTGTAAGGGGGAACCCATTTTATCATGAATGAAAGTGACAATCTGTCTCCATAGAGCCTGCAGTAGGGGGCAGCTCCAAAGCGAATGGAAAAAGGAGGCCTCCGGGTGCCCGCACATTGGACAAGAGGGGGCAAAGTCAGGTTTGTATCTTGCCAGTCTAAGGGTAATGAGCAATGCCTGGTGAAGTATAAAGGTCTGGGTCAGTCGGTCTGATAACTTCGGTAAAACTCATTGACACCTCTCAAGTACATGCTCCCACTCCTCGTCCTCCATAGCGCCCACATCCCGTTCCCAGCGAGTTTTAAGTGCATACACTATCGTGGTGGAAGAGGGTGTGTGAAGCTCGGAATAGAATATGGAGATGAGGTGTTTGGGCTCTGTGTATTTAACAATATCTAATGTTGTAAGTGATTCTAGTCTCGGTGGTCCGTCCGGGAATTGAGATCTGTATGTGTGTGCAAGCTGCAAGTACCTGTAGTGCATGAGGTCGGGGAGAGAGAATTGCTCCCGTAGGGTTTCAAAAGATTTCAGGCCAACGTCTGTGGAAATGTGACTCAGTAGAAAAACGCCCCTCCCGCTCTACACGGAGGGGTCAGGGATGGAGTGGAACTCCTGCAGGACCCTGCTGTGCCATAGGGGGGTGAGGTCATGGAACAGAGAGCTCTGAAGCTTTTCCACCACCACCTCCCAGATTTGACTATAGTGGTACAAGAGGGGCCGAGGGCACAGAGACTCCTCCAAGCCCCCTACACCTCTAAGTATAACCGACAGTGGATCCCCGGAAAGTTGGGCCCACCCAGGGAAAAACAGGGTCAGAAACCGCTCCCTGTCCATCTTATCAATATGAAAAAACGGAGACAACTGCGCCGCCATATAATACAAGTTGAAGTCCGGCAAGGCCACCCCCCCCCCCCCCCCAGGTTTGAAGGGTTCTTAAGTTTGCACCAAGAAGTGTCGGTTAGGTCCCCATACAAAAGCTTTGAGGAGCTCCTTAGTACTTAAGCGGTAAGTATATAGGGGAGTACCACACTGCATAGAGAACTTTAGGAAGGAGGACCATTTTGATCAAATTGACTCTTCCCATCACTCCCAAGGGCAATTTGGACCACACTTGAATTTTGGCCTTAAGCAGAGGGAATAAAGGCTGGATATTTTCCTGAATATAATCCCGCAAGTTAGCAGTCACCTAAATCCCCAAATATTTAAAACGAGAGACACATTGCAGGGCCGGATACGGGGGGGGGGGGGGGGTAACCGCCGGGCTCTCATTTAGTGGGAGGACCTGCGATTTGTCCCAATTTATCTGAAGACCGAAAACCGTCTGTAACGCTCAATCAGAGAAAGGGCCGTAAGCAGAGACCGGTCAGAGTCTTCTAGGTAAAGTAAGGTGTCATTAGTGTACATACTGATTTTCTCTACAAGCGACCTCCTGCAAAGACCACGGATATCAGGGTGTGATCTGACAGCTATCGCTAGGGGCTCTGCGGCAAGGGCATAAAGCAAGGGGGATAGGGGGCACCCCTGATGAGTACCTCTAGAAAGGGGGGACTCTGTTGACTGCCAGCCATTAGCCAATACCTTCGCCACTGGGGCGTTGTACAGAAGTTTAACACACTTGATAAAGTTAGGCCCGAAGCCATAGTGCTCAAGGCAAGCCCACAGGAAGGGCCACTCCACCGAGTCAAATGCTTTAGCCGTGTCCAAGGAAACCACTACTCTGCCACCGACTCCCCCAGGACACGCCTGGAGGTTCATAAACCACTTCGTTTTCGCTTTTTCATAGTCCAGTTGGGTCACCACACTAGAGGTTACCTTATACAAAGATTAATTTGCTGGGGTCGGGTCTGCCATAAAAGCACGTTCAGCTGTAGTCAGGTTGGTAGTTGCCCTGGAGTATGCCTCAGTCGCCCGTGCCTTAATGGCTTTGACACAAGTGATCATGACGGTTCTAGCAAACAATCTGAATGCCTCCCATACCGCAGCCGGGGGAGCCGTGCCATCGTTGTCAGAGAAAAACTGTGACCAGTCTTTCTCAATACCATCTTTGTCTGACATCGAGGCGAGCCAGGCAAGGTTCAAGTGCCAGGCTGGGGGAGGCCGACTGCAGGGCAAGGACGGTGTGATCCAGTATGGGCAATGGTCAGAGAGAGTCTTGGGGGAGAGGCCCGCTGCCCGTAGTCTGGGGAGCAGGGTCCGGGACAACAAAATCAGGTCAATGCGAGACATAGAGTGGTGGGTGGCTGAGAAACAAGAGTAAGCTCGCTGGGTGGGATATTTAGTACGCCAGTAGTCGGCCAGACCAAAGCCCTCCAACAGTCGGGAGAACCTGGTGTGTGACGACGTTGGTGGCGCCTGGGACGCACCATGGGATCTATCAAGAGCAGGGTCCAATACGTTGTTAAAGTCTCCCAACCAAATTACCTGGGCCCCCGGGTATTGTGTCATAAAAGCTAGTCCATCTAGAATAATCGTACTGGAATAAGGTGGGGGCACATAAAAAGCCATTAGTAGCAGCAATTCCCCATAAATAGATGTTTTAAGGAAGACATATCTACCTAGAGGGTCCACTTGAGATCCCAGGAGCTGAAAATACACTGTTTTGGCCACCAGGACTGCCACACCCCTAAAAAGTGAGCTGTAGGCTGAATGAAATACCCAGCCAACCCAAGGCCACTTAAGAGATTGCTGCATGCGGCTTTCCAAATGTGTTTCCACCAATACCAGGATATCAGCCCGGATATGGCGCATAATGTTAAAGACAGCCGTCCGCTTAATTTTATCGTGCATACCCCGGACATTCCACATCATGAGTTTAAGCGTGGCCATGCCAAGGGTATTGTGATAAAAACATTCACATAGCAATATACCCGTAATAACAGCTGACTGCATGAAAATAAGAAGGAAGTGCCTGAGTCAAAAGCATTAAGTAGATAAGTAGTGCAGTGAATGTACCAAAAAAAACATGTAAACATTTCTAAGATCCCATTCCCCCCACCCTGCCCTGCACCAACCCCAACTTGTGCGGGCATTATCCCAAAAATGCGCCCTGAACAAAACAGGCCCTCGTGCGACCAGAGGGAGAAAGTTCTACAGGAAAGGGGCCCCCGAGGCCATCCAGCAGCAGGGTACGGAGCAAAAGGAGACACAGGTGAAAGATCCAAGGTACCCAGGGGGCATAGGTCATCCAAGGGTTGCTGAGGGCAACAGGAGGACAGGGCACAGACACTCACTGGAGCGGGTGAAGGGGCGAAAACAAACTGGTGAATCACTGGGCAGCAAAGCCTATGGACCAGTGGTGTATTTAGGTTTTGTGCTGCCCTAGGCCTGACTAAACTTGGGCACCCCCTAATTTAAATATGACCCACCCCTTCCTGTAAAGGCCACACCCCTTGCTGTTTATGACCCACCCTGTCATCTGTAAACCACTGACCACAAACACATACTATCAGTGCAGTCTCATCAGTTCATATAAGTTCAGCCTCATCAGTGCAGCCTTAGTGCCCATCAGTGCAGCCTCATTACTGCCCATCAGTACAGCATATCAGTGCGGCCTCATCAGTGGCCATCAGTAGCCACCAGTGCAGCCTATCAGTGCGTCATATCAGTGCCCATCGGTGAAGCTTATCAGTGCCACCTCATCAGTGGCCATCAGCGCAGCCTCATCTGTGGCCATCAGTGCAACATATCAGTGGCCATCAGGGCAGCATATCAGTGCAAACCTATGAGTGAAGCTTATCAGTGCTGCCTCATCAGTGCTGATTTATCAGTGCAGCCTCATCAGTGCAGTTTATCAATACCCACCATTACCGCCTCATCAGTGGCCATCAGTGCAGCATACCAGTGCCCATCAGTGCAGCATATCAGTGCAGCTTATCAGTGCCACCTCATCAGTGCAGCCTTATCAGTGTCCATTAGTACAACCTTATGTCACTGGATTAGTAAAATCACTCCTTTCTTTCAAGATATTTGAAATTGTGTTTGCTGACACTGATTGTAATCATAGCATTATTTCACTTATTTATATAATAACTAGGATGTCCAGAGTCATTCTACAAATAAGTGAAATAATCAGTGGCAGAAAACACAAGTCCAAATATCTTGTAAGATTGGAGTAATCTTACTAATCCAGTGACATATTGCAATAGCATATATGGAGGTGAGCAGGTCCAAAATATTATTGCCATCATACACAATTAAAAGTCTTAATTGTATATGATGCAATTCAATATGCTCGCTCAAGGACAAGGATGTTTAAAGAAATGAAATTATATTATTGACATGATGCCTGCATACCTGGGGGCGGAGGAGGGTAGGCGGAGCATTAGGCTGCAGTGCCACACTTATTAGCATTTGCGGCCGTCGGGCCAGTTGTATTAAGTGTGGTCGGCGGTCTGCGGTCTGTCTAAATGTCCTCATCGGCCGGTATTATCATACCAGGAGGTAGCAGTGTGACCGCTTTATGGGTCTGCCAGAGTGATTTGCCTACTGGACCCTGATCTCCAGCCGAATTCATCCCATAAGACTGGCACTATACTAAAAGTGTTGCGAAAGCCGGTGGGGACCCTTTTCGTGCTGGAGCCTGGAGAAGGCTGTTTTTTTTTTCTTGCGGGGTGCAGCATTTTTGCTGCCCCCCTGCAAAGTTCTGCCCTAGGCCTGGGCCTTGTTGGCCTAGGCCAAGATACAGCACTGCTATGGACAGGTGGAAGGACATAGGGGGAAGGAAGTTAGTCCCATCCATGGAGCTGGGGTGTTCTGCCGGTACAGCATGTCGGTAGTAGGCTCATTAGACACTTCAGGGGGAGGGGGGATGAAAGTGTCAATGTCTCCTGTTCCAAAGGATCTATAATACCCCTCCACCCAAAAACACTCGCAGATAAGCCACAGGCAGGAGTCAGATGAAAAACTTGAAAGTGGCAGGCTGAGGTGATCAAGCTCTGGCTTCCAGGTGTTCTAACCAGGTGACGACGGACTCAAAAAAGTGTGCGCGGTCCTCTCCCTCCACTCTGAGGCGGGCTGGATACAACATGGAGTACTTGATATTTTTAATGCGCAGACGGCGTTTGGCCTCCAAAATGCTCTTGCGGAGCTTCTGAACTTCCTCAGAGAAGTCTGGAAAGATGGCCACTCTGTGGTTTCCAAGTGGGATGTTCCCTTTTACTCTGGCTAGGCGCAGTATTGCATCCCTGTCCCGATAGTTCAGGAATTTTGCAATGAAGGTGCGGGAAGGTGCTCCCTGGGGTGAAGGGCGCCCCGAAAGGCGATGCGCATGCTCCACCGCGAAAGTAGGTGAGAAGGAATCCCTGCCATAGGCCTGTATGAGTAATTGCTCCAAATAGGATGAAGGGTCTGCACCCTCAGAGCCCTCTGGAAGGCCTATAAACCGCAGATTGCATCGGCGCAGCCTATTTTCCAGATCATCTTGCTTTTGGAGAATACAATTCGCTTGGTGCTGTAGCCTGTCTGAGGAGTTTTGCAAGGGGGGGGTCTTCCACCTCACTAATCCTGTGTTCAGTCTCAGTGACCCTGTCCCTTAGCTTATGCATATCCTGCCTTAACCAAGAGATATCAACTTTTACCTCTTCAATTTTGGTTGTCAGAGTTGCCTGGCATGTAGAGATTGCCTCCAGCACCCTGGTTGTTGCAGAGCAATCAGCCGCCCCCCGCCTCTGGAGTCGGATCGGCGCCATCTTGGGTTGAGGCCTCCTTATCCTGTCGCCAGAATGAAACCAGTTTCGCCGCGGCTTCAGAGCCTTTCTTCAGTGGGGACATGATGAGGTACCTGTCAAGGATCCACGAGAGGTGTAGGGAGGATTATTGTGCCCGCAGGGCTGCAGGGTCAGCGGTGCAGGAGATCGGTCCGGCGGAGCTCCGCTCACTGACGTCATTTCACATGCCGCGCCAGGCCACACCCTCTCACACATTGCTGTTATTAAGAGTAATGTATCAACTATGGCAGAAATACTTGAGTAAGGTATTGGTCTTAACAGAGTATAGCACTGAGACAAAGTCGTCAAAGGGAACCACCATGTCTCAGAGCAAGTACGAATTCAAGTAACAATAAACAATACAGTATCTGGATTAAAGTGTGTCTCATATCTAAGATTTTTCCCTGGGTAATAACCTGAGGAACGGAAGCCAATATCTGTTTTTTTAGTGAGAGATAGGGAATATCAGGAGAACAGGAGGTAATCAATGCACAGTGTAATGTTAAGAAGAGAGGAAAGAGACCAATTGGAATGTCCAGGGGTTGTTATGGAGTTATGAAGTTGGCCTGGTCTGGATCTTGAGTTTGCCCAAGATATTGGAGATTTTTGCTTAGAGATAGCAGGTAGTGTATCTGAAGGGCGTCATGTGGAGAGAGATTTCCTCTGGGGAGAAGGAGTGCTCCATAGTGACACCATCTGGCAATGAAGCATTTTAGGGGTTTGGATTGTTAGGTGACAATATAGGAGTGCTTCTTTCACCAAAGCGATTTGTGGTGGGGAAGGGTGTATCTAGGCTTGCATAACTGCTCTGCGTGCAGTCAATAGGCAAATGTGGGCCCCTTATGGGAATGGGCTACTGGTATGAGATGGCGATGATGCTATCAGGTTGTCACAGCAGAAGAGGCATAACTCAGGATCTTTGGGGAGAGAAATTTGGTGTATTTTGTTGATCTATCTCAGAATCTGGTCCCAAAAATTGGATATAGTTGAGCACTCCCATAGTCTGTGAAGAAGAGTTGGCCAATGGGCTGTGCACTATGAGACATGTAGCGGTTGTGGGGTCCATTTTGCTGTGGTGAAAAGGGAAGTATACTCTATGGGCAATTCTGAATTGGGTTTCTCACCAGGTCTCGTTGATCACCAGAGAGCTGATTTTTCGGTAGCCTATAAGGATCTGTTCCGGAGAGACTTGGCTGTTAAGGATAGAAATTCAAGGTTTGAAGGGAGTTATGCTGTATTTGGTGGTCTGGTGGTTGATGAGGTTGGAGTATATTTTTGAAATAGAGTAGTGTCCCCGATCAATTAGAGTATCAATCTAGGAGCTTTGGCAGGGGTTTTTCCTGGGTTTGAAGCAAGATCTGAGGTAGCTGGATAGCTGGTAATAGTGGAACGACTGTGTGTAAGGTTCTGGCACTCTCAGTGCCTCCTATCACATCATTTCCGGGTGTTTTCCATCTACCTAGATAGATGAAGCACATATAGGTGTGTTTCCCTTTAAGAGTGCTGACATCATCACTGAGCGCCGGACTGAACAGCTATTTAAATCACCAGCTCTCACTCACATGTGTTCGTTCAACCTGCTGTGTGCCTAGATGTGCCTTGATGCTAACCTGTCTTGAAGCTCTCATGCTTGCAAACATACCTCGCTGTCGGAACCACGCTGCGCTGATCCCTGTATCCCGCTACCGGATCATCCGCTCTTGTCGAACCTCTTCTCTGCTACATTGCTACTAGTGATAAGTACCCCACAGGGGAAACCTCAATAACCTTCATACTAAAGCTTACACTGTCTAGCTCTGCATACTAAGGACTGTTACTACATCTGCACTATCTAGATTGCTAGCTCTTGAGCCTACTATCATCTGCTCTTGCACTGGGTTAGTCTCTCCTGTATGTCATCTGCTATCCTATCATCTACTACCATACATAATTGCTAACCTATCTGCATCCCACCTGTTACTATCTCATTCTCAAGTGTCTGTCACCTATCGTCTCAACTCAACCTGTCTCTTCATCCTATCACCTCTATACTTCTATATACATAGATCACTCCAGGAACTTCTTATTGAGTGTGTGTATTTACTTGCTGAATTGAGATCATCCACACATGATGAGTCTTTGGGAGTTGGGATTGGTGTCTCAGCGTTTCTCTACATGACTACTGAAGTGGAATATTTCTGCAGCTGTAAATCCACATCATACATAAAACGCAGGAGCGTTACACTGTGAAGGTGAGAGGGAATATAGTTGAATGAGATCAGGGAATGTTCGTAAAGTCCCTCGAGTTCAAAAATCTTTAAAGCATTCATTAGGCTGGATGTTGACCCGAGATTGAAAGTTTTATAAACCATAGAGGGTGGAAACATTGGGTTGCCCATTATGGGTAGATGACATGAAATGGCATAGGGCAGAGCCAGGAGTAGAGATGTATAGAACTGTTCGCCGGCGAACAGTTCCCGGCGAACTTAGCATGTTCGCGTTCGCCGCAGCCGGCGAACATATGCGATGTTCGGTCCGCCCCCCATAAGACATCATTGAGGCAAACTTTGACCCTGAACTTTACAGTCAGCAGACACATTTCCAGCCAATCAGCGTACCTCCCTCCCACACCCTCCCACCTCCTATAAATAAGCAAGGGCAGCATCCATCTTAGATCATTCTGAAGCAGTGTGTGTAGTGAGAATAGGGAGAGAGCTGCTGCTGCTGCTGCTGCTGTTAAGCTAGGGACAGTTAGTCAGTGTTCCTGGTCTTGCAGTGTTCTTGGTCCACTACTGCTGTAATATCAGCACCCCAAAAAGCCCTTCTAAGGGCTGGTATTTGTGTTTTTTTTTTTTTTTATATATATATATATATATATATACCTAGCGTCCCCAAAAGCCCTTTTAAGGGCTGGTAATTGAGTTGTTTCTTCATATATATATATATATCTATATCTATCTAGTGTCCCCAAAAGCCCTTTTAAGGGCTGGTAATTGAGGATTTTTTTATTTTTATATATATACATATATATATATATATATATAGTGTCCCCAAAAGCCCTTTCAAGGGCTGGTAAGGTAATAGATTTTTTTCTTTATATATATATATATATATATATATATCTATTGTACACTGCAGTTGCCTGCCCGCTGTGTGTGAGAGGCCACAGACCTACCACAGACTGTACTGTGTGCACACCACACTCATTTCGGGTGGCACAGGCACAGTACCTGGCATTTTAAAAAATATTTTTTTTTTCTCTGTCATAATTGCAGTGAGTGCTGTGTCAGGTCCACAGAGTGCACTGTACCCACTGCAGTGCACTGCCCACCACTGATATATATACGTTGGCACAGCATCTTGTTGCAATAAATTGAAAAAAAAAATATTTTTTATTATTGCAGTTGCCTGGGCTGCCAGTGACTGTCAGGTCCACAGAGTGTACTGTGCCCACTGCAGTGCCACTGTGTGCCCACCCACCACTGATATATAAGGTGGCACAGCAGCTTGCAAAGTAAAAAAAAAATATATATTTTTTTAAATTGCAGTTGCCTGGGTGCCAGTGACTGCTGTCAGGTCCACAGAGAGTGTACTGTGCCACTGCCCACCCACCACTGATATATAAGGTGGCACAGCAGCTTGCAAAGTAAAAAAAATATATATATTTTTTTAAATTGCAGTTGCCTGGGTGCCAGTGACTGCTGTCAGGTCCACAGAGAGTGTACTGTGCCACTGCCCACCCACCCACCACTGATATATAAGGTGGCACAGCAGCTTGCAAAGTAAAAAATATATATATATTTTTTTAAATTGCAGTTGCCTGGGTGCCAGTGACTGCTGTCAGGTCCACAGAGAGTGTACTGTGCCACTGCCCACCCACCACTGATATATAAGGTGGCACAGCAGCTTGCACTCATAGTACAACAGTAACAACACATTAAAAAAAAAATGACAGGCAGAGGCAGGCCACCCCGCAAGGGCCGTCGTGGTCGTGGTGCTGTGATTTCCTTAGGCTCTAGAATAATGCCCAGTGTTCAGAGGCCACCACAGCCCCTGAACTCAAAAAATTCTGAGGCCATAGTTGACTGGCTTACACAGGACACCCAATCGTCTACAGCTTCCGCTCGGAACCTTAATGCACCATCCTCCTCCAGCTCAGCTTCGGGCACCTCTCAATTTACCACTCGCCAGCTTGCCGGCACCACCACCAACACTAGCACCACAGCCGCTTCACTTGATCCGTCAGAGGAGTTATTTTCACATCAGTTTGAAGAAATAAGTGATGCGCAACTATTAGTGCCAGAGGATGTAGATAACGGGGATATGTCTCAGTCAGGCAGCATTATACACATGGACGTACATTGTGATGATGATGATGTTGTACCTGCTGCTGCTGCCTTTGCTGAGTTGTCAAGTGAAGCGGCTGATGATGACGATGTGTCTGTGGATGTCACCTGGGTGCCTGCTCGAAGAGCAGAAGAAGAGGGGGAAAGTTCAGATGGGGAGACAGAGAGGAGGAGGAGACGAGTTGGAAGCAGGGGGAGGAGGTCATCGCAAGGAGCTAGTGGCGCAGTCAGACAGCATGTAGATTCGGCACCCGGGGTCAGCCAGACAGCACGCCAATCAACGCAAGCTGTTGCCACCACCAGAATGCCGTCCTTGCAAAGCTCAGCAGTGTGGCATTTTTTTTGTGTGTCTGCCTCTGATATCAGCGATGCCATTTGTAACCTGTGCCAAAAGAAACTGAGTCGTGGGAAGTCCAACACCCACCTAGGTACAACTGCTTTGCGAAGGCACATGATCTCACATCACAAATGCCTATGGGATCAACACATGAGTAAAAGCAGCACACAAACTGAAAGCCACCATCCTCCTCCTGGTCCAGCATCTTCAGCCACGTCAACCACTGCTGTCCTCCATGCCCCCTATCAACAACCCGCCCCTCCGCCTCTCACCTTCAGCAGTTCCTGCTCGTCACCTGCCCACAGTCAGGTGTCTGTGAAGGAAATGTTTGAGCGCAAAAAGCCAATCTCGCAGAGTCACCCCCTTGCCCGGCGTCTGACAGCTGGCTTGTCGGAACTCTTAGCCCGCCAGCTTTTACCATACAAGCTGGTGGAGTCTGAGGCCTTCAAAAAATTTGTCGCTATTGGGACACCGCAGTGGAAGGTACCCGGCCGAAATTATTTTTCACAAAAGGCAATCCCCAACCTGTACTCTATTGTGGAAAAAGAAATCATGTCACGTCTGGCACACAGTGTTGGGGCAAGGGTCCATCTGACCACTGATAGCTGGTCTGCAAAGCACGGTCAGGGCAGGTATATAACGTACACTGCGCATTGGGTAAACCTGCTGGCGGCTGCCAAGCATGGAATGCGTGGCTCTGCTGCAGAGGAGTTGGTGACACCGCCACGACTTGCAGGCAGGCCTGCTGCCACCTCCTCTACTCCTCCTACTCCATCCTCTTTGCTAACCTCCTCGGCTGAGTCCTCTTCTGCTGTTGCGTCTTGCTCCACACCAACTGCACCCCCCAGCTCCCCAGGGGCTATTCCACATGCCGGATACGACAGTGTCACGCTGTCTTGGGGTTGACTTGCCTGAAAGCAGAGAGTCACACCGGACCAGCACTACTGTCCGCCCTGAATGCACAGGTGGATCAGTGGCTGACCCCGCACCAACTGGAGATCGGCAAAGTGGTGTGTGACAACGGGAGCAATTTGTTGGCGGCATTGAATTTGGGCAAGTTGACACATGTGCCGTGCATGGCACATGTGTTGAATCTGATTGTGCAACGTTTTGTGCAGAAGTACCCAGGCTTACAGGACGTCCTCAAGCAGGCCAGGAAGGTGTGTGGCCATTTCAGGCGTTCCTACACGGCCATGGCGCACTTTGCAGATATTCAGCGGCGAAACAACATGCCAGTGAGGCGCTTGATTTGCGACAGCCCGACACGTTGGAATTCAACACTGCTAATGTTCGACCGCCTGCTCCAACAAGAAAAAGCGGTCAACGAGTATTTGTATGACCGGGGTGCTAGGACAGCCTCTGCGGAGCTGGGTATTTTTTTGCCACGCTACTGGACGCTCATGCGCAATGCCTGTAGGCTCATGCGTCCTTTTGAGGAGGTGACAAACCTAGTGAGTCGCACTGAAGGCACCATCAGCGACATCATCCCATATGTTTTTTTCCTGGAGCGTGCCCTGCGAAGAGTGCTGGATCAGGCCGTAGATGAGCGTGAAGAGGAAGAGGAAGAGTTGTGGTCACCATCACCACCACCAGAAACAGCCTTACCATCGATTGCTGGACCTGCGGCAACACTGGAAGAGGAGTGTGAGGAAGAGGAGTCAGAGGAGGAATGTGGCTTTGAGGAGGAGGAACACCAACCACAGCAGGCATCCCAGGGTGCTCGTTGTCACCTATCTGGTACCCGTGGTGTTGTACGTGGCTGGGGGGAAGAACACACCTTCAATGACATCAGTGAGGACGAGGAATTGGACATGAGTAGCTCGGCATCCAACCTTGTCCAAATGGGGTCTTTCATGCTGTCATGCCTGTTGAGAGACCCTCGTATAAAAAGGCTGAAGGAGAACGACCTGTACTGGGTGGCCACGCTACTAGACCCCCGGTATAAGCAGAAAGTCTGTGACATGTTACCCAATTACCGGCAGTCGCAAAGGATGCAGCAGCTACAAAATAAGTTAAAAACTATGCTCTACACAGCGTATAAGGGTGATGTCACAGCACAACGGGAATCCAACAGGGGAAGAGGTGAAAGTAATCCTCCTCCTACCACCACAACCACGCCGGCAAGGACAGGACGCTTTACAGACGTCTTGTTGATGGAGGACATGCGGAGCTTTTTTAGTCCTATGCATCGCCACAGCCCTTCGGGGTCCACCCTCAGAGAACGACTCGACCGACAGGTAGCAGACTACCTTGCCTTAACTGCAGATATCGACACTCTGAGGAGCGATGAACCCCTTGACAACTGGGTGTGCAGGCTTGACCTGTGGCCTGAGCTATCCCAGTTTGCCATTGAACTTCTGGCCTGCTCCGCTTCAAGTGTGCTGTCAGAAAGGACCTTCAGCGCAGCAGGAGGTATTGTCACTGAGAAGAGAAGTCGCCTAGGTCAAAAAAGTCTTGATTACCTCACGTTTATTAAGATGAATGAGGCATGAATCCCGAAGGGACTGACAGTGGGGGATGCATTTGACTAAAAAAGGCCTGGTGATGACTGAGATGCCTTGGCCTAAAAATGGTCCACACGCTGCTGTATATAATCATTCTCTGCATGCCGGATGACTTACGTGACGTCTCCGCCACCAACTACGGTTCAAGCAGCAATGTTTTAGTGCACTTTCTGCCTTAAAACCTCAATTTTTCAGGCCGCTGCTACAGCAGCGGCTGCAACAATACCTACTTTTTCATGCATGTGTACATGCCTAATTTTTCTGGCCTCTGGTGCTACACTGTGGCTGCAAAAAAACAAAAAACAAAAAAAAAGGCACATACATGTGTCAATTCCCCTTCGTGATCGTTACCTTGTCGTGGTGAAGGGGCTTGCGTATCACAATGAAGCGATCACCTCTAGGATTGTGTTGGCACACCCCAGATGATAAGGTCGTTGCTTCATTGTGTACAGACCAAAAGCGATCCGCAGGATAATTTTTCATAAAAAAAAACATTCATTTTCTTTCATTCTTTCTGCGGAGCTGGGTATTTTTTGGCCGCGTTACTGAATGCTCATGAACAATGGCTGTAGGCTCATGCGTCCTTTTACGGAGATGACAACCCTGGTGGTCAGTCGAACCCAAGGCAACATCATCGACCTCATCCCATATGCGTTTTTTCTGGAGCGTGCCCTGCGAAGAGTACTGGATCAGGCTGTAGATGAGCATGAAGAGGAAGAGTTGTGGTCCTCATCACCACCAGAAGCAGCCTTGTCGTTGTCAATTGCTGGACCTGTGGCAACGCAGAGAGAGGAGTCTGAAGAAGAGAAGTCAGAGGAGGAAGGTGGCTTTGAGGAGGTGGAATACCAGCCACAGCAGGCGTCCCAGGGGGCTTGTTCTCACCTTTCGGGGACCCTTGGTGTTGTATGTGGCTGGGTGGAGGAAGAGACCTTCAATGATGTCAGTGAGGACAAGGAACGGGACATGGCTAGCTTGGTATCCAACCTTGTGCAAATTGGGAGTTTGCGGTTGTGCAAATGGACTGACTGACTGTTAAACGGGGAGTTTGGTCTGTCAGAGTTTGGTCTGTCACTGTGAAGCGGGCAACGGGCGTAACCCTTACACTACTTGACCGATAAAACATCATACCTGATCGTATTCACACACTGGATGTTTTAGTGCTGGTTTACACTGCCGCTACCACTAAAGTAGCGTCGCTTCCAGTGCGACTTTGGCGCGACTAAGCGCGACTTTGGCGCGACCT
The DNA here is from genome assembly GCF_965119305.1 of Pelophylax lessonae. Classification (NCBI taxonomy): domain Eukaryota; kingdom Metazoa; phylum Chordata; class Amphibia; order Anura; family Ranidae; genus Pelophylax; species Pelophylax lessonae. Next base: position 171,271,159 of record NC_138775.1, on the reverse strand, counting down.
CATCGCGAGGTGACTTTTTATTTGTCCAATCACAATATCATGTTTTGTTACCGTCACCTAATTTCCTTTTCCTGTTTTTTGTTTTACATATTTCCCCATGTGTGCAGTGTTGTCTGTGTCATAGCTCAACTGATAGGCATGTTTGCCTTGGCATATCATATTTCAGCTTGCCAGAAAGAAAAAAAGACAGCTGGAAAGACACTGCATTAGTTTTCTACTAAAAATCATAAGAAAAATGCTGTTTTTTTTGGGTTGTGGACATACTACGGAGCTGAAACTTGACAGGTACACTTTTTAGACCCCCCAGACACTAAATACAAAAAATGACATGCCTGCCTAAAAAAATGCCCGATAAATGCCTGCAAGAGAAAAAGACAGCCGCAGAGAAGCCGTATTCCTGAAAATATAAGAAAAATGCTGTTTTTTAGGGGTTCTGGACATGCTACAGATCTGAAACTTGACAGGTACACTTTTGTGACCCCCCAGACACTAAATACAAAAAATGACATGCCTGCCTAAAAAAATGCCCGATAAATGCCTGCAAGAGAAAAAGACAGCCGCAGAGAAGCCGTATTCCTGAAAATATAAGAAAAATGCTGTTTTTTAGGGGTTCTGGACATGCTACAGATCTGAAACTTGACAGGTACACTTTTGTGACCCCCCAGACACTAAATACAAAAAATGACATGCCTGCCTAAAAAAATGCCCGATAAATGCCTGCAAGAGAAAAAGACAGCCGCAGAGAAGCCGTATTCCTGAAAATATAAGAAAAATGCTGTTTTTTAGGGGTTCTGGACATGCTACAGAGCTGAAACTTGACAGGTACACTTTTGTGACCCCCCAGACACTAAATACAAAAAATGACATGCCTGCCTAAAAAAATGCCCGATAAATGCCTGCAAGAGAAAAAGCCAGCCGCAGAGAAGCCGTATTCCTGAAAATATAAGAAAAATGCTGTTTTTTAGGGGTTCTGGACATGCTACAGAGCTGAAACTTGACAGGTACACTTTTTAGACCCCCCAGACACTAAATACAAAAAATGACATGCCTGCCTAAAAAAATGCCCGATAAATGCCTGCAAGAGAAAAAGCCAGCCGCAGAGAAGCCGTATTCCTGAAAATATAAGAAAAATGCTGTTTTTTAGGGGTTCTGGACATGCTACAGAGCTGAAACTTGACAGGTACACTTTTGTGACCCCCCAGACACTAAATACAAAAAATGACATGCCTGCCTAAAAAAATGCCCGATAAATGCCTGCAAGAGAAAAAGACAGCCGCAGAGAAGCCGTATTCCTGAAAATATAAGAAAAATGCTGTTTTTTAGGGGTTCTGGACATGCTACAAAGCTGAAACTTGACAGGTACACTTTTGTGACCCCCCAGACACTAAATACAAAAAATGACATGCCTGCCTAAAAAAATGCCCGATAAATGCCTGCAAGAGAAAAAGCCAGCCGCAGAGAAGCCGTATTCCTGAAAATATAAGAAAAATGCTGTTTTTTAGGGGTTCTGGACATGCTACAGAGCTGAAACTTGACAGGTACACTTTTTAGACCCCCCAGACACTAAATACAAAAAATGACATGCCTGCCTAAAAAAATGCCCGATAAATGCCTGCAAGAGAAAAAGCCAGCCGCAGAGAAGCCGTATTCCTGAAAATATAAGAAAAATGCTGTTTTTTAGGGGTTCTGGACATGCTACAGAGCTGAAACTTGACAGGTACACTTTTGTGACCCCCCAGACACTAAATACAAAAAATGACATGCCTGCCTAAAAAAATGCCCGATAAATGCCTGCAAGAGAAAAAGCCAGCCGCAGAGAAGCCGTATTCCCGAAAATATAAGAAAAATGCTGTTTTTTAGGGGTTCTGGACATGCTACAGAGCTGAAACTTGACAGGTACACTTTTTAGACCCCCCAGACACTAAATACAAAAAATGACATGCCTGCCTAAAAAAATGCCCGATAAATGCCTGCAAGAGAAAAAGCCAGCCGCAGAGAAGCCGTATTCCTGAAAATATAAGAAAAATGCTGTTTTTTAGGGGTTCTGGACATGCTACAGAGCTGAAACTTGACAGGTACACTTTTTAGACCCCCCAGACACTAAATACAAAAAATGACATGCCTGCCTAAAAAAATGCCCGATAAATGCCTGCAAGAGAAAAAGCCAGCCGCAGAGAAGCCGTATTCCTGAAAATATAAGAAAAATGCTGTTTTTTAGGGGTTCTGGACATGCTACAGAGCTGAAACTTGACAGGTACACTTTTGTGACCCCCCAGACACTAAATACAAAAAATGACATGCCTGCCTAAAAAAATGCCCGATAAATGCCTGCAAGAGAAAAAGCCAGCCGCAGAGAAGCCGTATTCCTGAAAATATAAGAAAAATGCTGTTTTTTAGGGGTTCTGGACATGCTACAGAGCTGAAACTTGACAGGTACACTTTTTAGACCCCCCAGACACTAAATACAAAAAATGACATGCCTGCCTAAAAAAATGCCCGATAAATGCCTGCAAGAGTAAAAGCCAGCCGCAGAGAAGCCGTATTCCTGAAAATATAAGAAAAATGCTGTTTTTTAGGGGTTCTGGACATGCTACAGAGCTGAAACTTGACAGGTACACTTTTTAGACCCCCCCAGACACTAAATACAAAAAATGACATGCCTGCCTAAAAAAATGCCCGCTAAATGCCTGCAAGAGAAAAAGCCAGCCGCAGAGAAGCCATATTCCTGAAAATATAAGAAAAATGCTGTTTTTTAGGGGTTCTGGACATGCTACAGAGCTGAAACTTCACAGGTACACTTTTTAGACCCCCCAGATGCTAAATCCAAAGAAATTTTTTATTTTTATTTTTTTTTAATTTTTCCAATAATTGGCTCTCTATCAAAAAATTATAATTTTTAAGAACTTTTTTTGCGTGATCCCTCTCCGGCATGCCACAGTCCAGGTGTTAGTCCCCTTGAAACAACTTTTCCATCACTATTGTGGCCAGAAAGAGTCCCTGTGTGTTTTAAAATTCGCCTGCCTATTGAAGTCTATGGCGGTTCGCCCGGTTCGCCGGTTCGCGAACATTTGCCGATGTTCGCGTTCGCCGTTCGCGAACCGCGAATTTTAGGTTTGCGACATCACTAGCCAGGAGTTTCCTCGCTTCTCTCCAGACAATGACCATGTCTCAGAATAATGAGTTAGACCTTAAGGGCTAGGGTAGGGCGCAGAGCCTAGAGTGGATAATTGCCTGGAGAATAAGTGGGGAAACTAGAGCATCATCCAATTCGTAAATTTAGAGCAGTGGGAATTTTTGGCCAAAAAGTGCATACCCTATCTCAGTGATGGCGAACCTTGGCACCCCAGATGTTTTGGAACTACATTGTCGGGATTATTGGGGATTAAATAAAAGAAATAAAAATGGAATTATTATAGGGATTTTGAACAGCATAGCTTCCATCTTGTTTGGAGGTGAATGAAAGTTCATATGTGTTCCTTTGCAAAATGTCTGTTACAAAAGAGTCTAGAATATCAACAGAGATCTGTGTATCTATATAGTCATAAAATAAGTGGTACATGACATCTCATCAGATAAGACATAATGGTAGTGCCAGACGTTAGTCTGTCTGTAAGTATTGCAACAATGGACAATGGCTCAGTGTACTTCATCAGACATTTAAACTATGTGTTAAAGATACATTATCATATGTGAGAAGATATTAGCAATAATTATGTCATATTATGTAAGGCATATACATATTTAGAAATTATCTGTATATCATATTTTGGGTTTATATTCTTACAGTAGTAATCTTACTTAGAATCCTTTTCTATTAAGTGTAAGGACATGTGTATCTTGTAACTAATTACCTCATTTCAGAGATGTTTGTGTGTAGGTCTAGTGTAAGTTTTTATGACCGCTATAGATCTTCCAATCCTAGCCTAAATGTCTGAAGTGTGTGACAGAATCTAAATAATTAATGGATCTTCACTGGCCAGACAGGTCAAAGGTCATCAGATAATAAGGGTGGTCTAATTATTATATACACTGAATTTAATGAATGGTACAATACTGCCTCCTTTGGACATACTAATAAATGCAGTCTTGGGATAATGAGATATTTTCAATATAAATATATATATTGTATTATTAATAATTATCTTTATAAATGGTTTATCAGATTCAATAACTGCCAAGATGAATGATGGAGATATAGATGGACATTTATTACTGATTACTGAGTACTGAGAGTATGGACAAGTTTTTATGTTGCTTTTATGGTTACTCTTAAATATAGAGAAATCATCCTTTAACTTTATTATACAAAATATTGAGTTAATTATTAGGAGAGGTGTCACTATGACCTCACCAGTTAATGTATAGAATATCCCAACCAATGGGGATAATGTTCCTCCCTCTGGGTTTAACTTATGGTAATTTTAATAGTCCTTTGTTCATACCATATAAAAAGAAGAACTCAGATGTGAGACATGATTACACATTACATACTGACAACACCTATTACACTTGCAGCATACACACTACTACATCCATTTATATACTCATCCAGACATACTCCATCTTACTCCATCATTTATCTGAAACTTGGAGGGAAGCCACCATCTTGGGAAGGCATCCATCTTAGGACTCTGGTAACGACCATTTGAAGCTAGCAGCCATCTTAAGTGTGGTAAATATAATCTTGCTGTTTATTTGATTATTTAACAATTGTCTTGTTTCATTTTCACTTTCATTATTGAGCTAAACATATCGCATCACATTTATCGTTTGAAGTTTGTATTTTATGTAGAGTTATCTTTTTGTGTCACTTCCTGTTTGATCATTTATTGTGTATACATGTCTTGTGAATACATATTTTATATATATTCCATACTGTAGACTGTACTCACTAAGATTGGTATATGCTTTTAAAAAGAAATTAATCAATTAAAAAGAATTTGCTACATATTGATCTGTGGAAATAAGTTGAGATTCTCCTACCTCACAGATCTTTGCTTATTGACATAAATAGACACTGTTATATTCAGAGCTGTATAAATATTCTGACAACATTTCCCATGATGCTCAACTACACTGCAGAGTGCATGAGCATCATGGGAAATGTAGTTCCAAAACATCTGGGGTGCCAAGGTTCGCCATCACTGCCCTATCTCAATAGGCAGGAAAGGTTATAAAATCTAATATTGGGTAGACCTTCTCCATCTTCGCTCTTTGGGAGACAGAGTTTCTGTAGCACAAGTCAAGGTTTTTTGGCATGCCAGATACATTTTATCAGGGCTGCATGAAGTTTTTGAAAATCAGCAATGTTTGAGCAATAGTAGGAGCATCTGTAAAGGGTATAGTAGTCTGGTGAATGAAACCATTTTGAAAAGATGATATTTACCAAATAGCGAAAGGGGCAGGTCTGCCCATGCTTCATGATGTTCCCTTTTTATTAAGCAGGGGTGCGAAACCCTAGTTGTTTGTGGATGGTGACTGAACATAAAGTATTAAGAGAGGAGAAGGAATAGGTTTCTGGGAGTCCAATTATATGTAAATTATTGCGTCTTGACCAATTTTCCAGGTCGTTTTCTTTTTACTGGAGATCTTTTTGTATAGCGGAGAGCCCAGTTATAGTGGCAGAAATTGCAGCAGCCTCATCTTCCATGGAGGAGATCTGCTCCTCTGCTTGGTCTATTTTCAGGGATTGGAGTTGCATCTCCTTGTGTAGTGTTCTAGCCTTTTAAGGACTGCTTGATCTACCACGTCGGGGACCATGGGAGTAAGGAGAGCCACCACTGCTTGGACAATGCTTGCTGGTAAGGCAGGGTCTAGTGTGATTGTTGGTGCTGCTGGAGAGAGAGAAGGTTCCTGTTTGCAAGTAAGCTTAGAAGAGGGAGTGGACGCCATGTTGGCTGCAGCGTGTGCTTTGTCTCCTATTGTGGAGAGGGAAGCGGAGACGGGCCTCAGATCGCTCCACAAAGCGATCCATGTGTGTTTCCCAGGCAGGGAGGGTGAAAGGGGAGGGGTTACCTCAGATGCTTGCAGGCTTATAGGCAGTATTAGAAGAAGCGTGGCAGGAGCTGATGTCTCCTAGCTCCTCTCCATGAGGCGCTGGAACCAGAAGTGAGGTCTGATTTCAACCTCAGTATGCTGAAAGGTCATAGTTAATTTTACTAAAAGCTTTCCAAATGGGTGCCCTTTCTATCCTAGTCCAGATAGCAGCTAAGTGGACTACTTTGCCTATTGTTATTCCTATTGTTATTTCTGAGAAGGTTAGATAAAAACCTCATAACCACCTAGACTGGAGGTTCTGTGTAGAGTATTCATGCTTGCAAAGTGTATAGTTTGAAAAAAAAATGGAGAAACTAGAAAGGCATAGCAGGGGGGATAAACACTTTAAAAGGGACCTAAACCACTTTTTTTTTTTTTTAAATAATATGCATGAGAAGATGGTTAATACTGCATTAAGTAAACCCATCCTGAAAGAAACACTGGGCTGCTTTTTAACTCCTGAAAATACTTCCAAAGCCAGACTGACCCAGAGCAAGAATACAGATCAGAAAAGTCAGAGCTTACTTGTCCTGGGTTATCAATTTAACATTTTTAAGTAAGAGGATCAGCCTAGCAGTCAGGCAACTAGCATTTTTAGAAGAACAGTGGTCAGACAATATAGCCTCCACACTGTCTTATAAAGTTTAAGGATTTAACAATGCAGCAGCAATATTTGGCAAAAAATGATTTATAAAACAAACCTGTGCTATGGATTTTACAGCTCAGTCCTAACTTATGCTGATTCTATGTTTAGGTCCCACTAATGTTTAGCTATATCTCTGGAAATTATAAAAGAGAGTGAGAGAAAGGTCATAAATTTCTTGTGACATTTTAGGTACAAAATTTCATTTTAGAACTATGCCTCATACAAAAAGGTCTCTTAGCAACACTAACATTACAAGACAAAATTGAAGTAAAGGACCTTTTATATGCTGCCCGCTGTGGTTACTGTCCATGGCACTGAATGTGCATTTACCGTGGTACTTCATCCATTGTGCAACTATATGTATAGACAGCACTCCAACAGAGAGGGCAACAGTGAAGCTGCCCTAAATATTATGACATCGAAAAAAATGTAGATTTTATTTGAAGCACATTTTTAGTGTGCACTACAATTGTCTGCCTGGGTTACAGATCACAGAGGCCCTTTATACATACAATAGATGCTACTAGAAAAAGAAGAAACATATAGTATATATATAAATATATATATTAATTTCATTTTTCCATTTAAAAGAAAAATAAAACATCTTTTAATAGTTTTAATAGGCCAAAGTTGTTACCTTCTATGCGTCCCTATTAGGGAGGTTCACTCACCAATGTCACAGAGAATTCTAAGTTACTTTCAGAAATAGAGGGGAAAATCTTTGAATAGGGACACTCTGGTGCTAACAGACACTGGGTGGGAGGGTCATTAACTGACACTGACTTTGCTATTGACACTAATCCAGTGATCAGTTATAATACTGTACATTGGCACTGTACTAATAACACTGGCTGGGAAGGGTTTAACACATAGGGGAAATCAAGGGGTTACCTGTGTGCTTACCTAGTGTAATGTGTGCTGTTTTTACTGTCTAACCTGGCTGTTTTTCGGGGAGAAGAAACAGCCAGATCATTGTTCACTGCACACAGAGTTTGCAGTCTATGCATTTGTAAACAGAGAACTCTGCTGCCAAACTAGTGCTGTGTCCACTTACAGCACAGGTTGGCAGGGGGTGTGAGCATGCGTGCCCCAAACCTGGAAGCAACCCGGCAATGTATATGTACGTTACTGTGCCTGCACCTGCCGCCCACTTTCAGTTTATTTATTGTGAGGGGTCAGCAGGAGGTTAATATTTATCTATATACACACTGATCACCTTTATGACCACCCACCTGATATTGAGAAGGTCCACTTCTTGCTACCAAAACAGTGCCTATTGCCACCAAAACAGCCCTGACCCATTTAGGCATGGATGCCACTAGACCTCTGAGGGTATGCTGTGGTATATGACACAAAGTCATCAGTTGAAAGGTGAGGCATCCATGGACCAGAATTGTATTGTGTACAGAACAGCTCCAGGTAGCCATATTGCACTGCATTTTCAGAAAATTATAACAGCTACAGATTGAAAAGGAAAGGTAATTTTTAATAATATTCAATTACAATATGATTTGTGTCACAATTGTATATGCTATATTGATTTTTCTTTATTTGCTGATGTTTTTCCCTCCCCACAAAAGTGGAGTTACTCTTTAAAATAATTGCTTTTTTTACATACAATACAATAATTGTTATTGGTCCATTGATTCAAAGGGGTCTCTGTTTCACCTGATTTCTGAACTAGCAACAAGAAATATGCCAACTTCCTCAAAACCATCTGCTGGCGACTGGCCAATTTGCTTCTCTGTTCCACTTTCTTGTTTTAGTTCTGCCAATCAGACAGTCATGTTTCTGCTTAGTGTATCTTTAAAACTTTCCTTTAAACACAAAAAACCTCTTCCTTAAACAACAACATATTGCAACATTAAGCAGCGGGGCTGGTATCCTTTGCAAATAAAATTGTAGGCCACATCATTTGAAAGACCAACCCTTGGCCCTTCAACAGTATACTCCTGTTCAATGAAGGGACCCAAAATAACAATGCTTGAGTTTACTGAAATCTACCCTAGTTTGAATTTTGAGGGGGAACCCACACTTTTATTCTTGATGGGACAGCACACAAACTGTGCGTGCTGCCCCTTTAAGAAAATAAAAATGTTGTAGAGTCATCCTCAAAAGCTATATTAGACCTTTATTCAGACATACAACTTGGTTGAACAGAAAAGGAGGGGCAGTGAGTGTTCGCCCCCTTCCTTCTAAACCATACCAGGCCACAGCCTCCTAACTTTGGGAGGGTACCTTTCAAGAGGCAGGTGAAGCCTCCAACTCTTGTAAGGTACCTTATTCCCATGTCGATGGAGATAAAGTTCTCATTCGCACATTCTGTCCCTCAAAAGGTATAAGTGGGTTTGTGGGGGGAATTATCAGTATCTTGAAGCCCCTTTATAACAAAGGGGCCCACGATATCCAGTGATACTCATATGGGAATAAGTATGGGATGCATACTACCCCTTGTTACAAAAAAATGTAAATAATAAATAAAAACACAGACACCATGTGAAAAGCCCTTTGCCAGAAGAATTTCCCCCCAAAAAAACAAAATGTTTGAAATGTAAATGTAACGTCAATCACGTCATCTAGTGATGTAGATCCAGTGCCTAACACAATAAACTTCAATATACTGCACTATACAAAGCTATCATGCCGCTTCCTGACATGGCTAGAAATGTGAACACAGCAGCAGGGCTTCCAGGTGGCATTGTGGACCATATATGGTCATGACTATGAATGATGTACCCCTTACTCATTCTTGTATGGGCAGGTGCCAAATATCTAGGGGCCCCTTTTTTTGTATCAGACCTCTCCCGCAGACCTCCATATCCCTTTTGGGCAAAGTATTTGTCCCTATCAACAGAGAGACAAGGTGCCTTAAAAGGGGGGGGGGGGAATTTTGCCCCCCACAAGTTAACCTCTTAAGGCTGAGGGCATGTGGCCTGGTATGGTTCAGTAAGAAGGGGAAATGTTTGATGCCCTCCCTTTCCTGGTCTAGTTTGAAATGTAGGGGAATTCCACACCATTTTTTCTCTTAAAGGACCAGCACAGCATTAAAAAAATACACAGCATGGTGCCCCCCTCAAAATCCTTACCTGACTTATCTGAGAATGCAGCTTGGCTGCTCATGAAAGGTGAGTGAAGTGTACATGCACCCTTTCCCCCTAAATCATAAAAGGCCACATGTCCTCAACATGAGGAAAAGTATAAAATGGAAATAAAAATACAGACACTGTGCAAAAAGTCTGCTATGTTCAGGTTTTGTGGATACTTTATGGATTTTTTTCAAGTATACAGTGAGCATCCAGTTACAAACTTTGCTTGGTTCACTTGTAGGCAGGTGCAGTCTGCTGTCTCCACTGCTGGTGATGCTCAACCGCAGTGGCAATGCAGAGGAAGAGGAAGTCATGAGGAACAGGGTTCCTCTATGGTCTCCTGAGTCACTGGTGCAGCGATCCAGTTATATGCTGGCCGCTCATGTGACTTTGGTAGCCATCTTAGGAGAGGCAGAATCTATAAAAGAACCTGGCCCCTGGGTTTGGCACGCTTTGGGTAGTGCAGGGAAAGGTATCTCACCTGTTAAGGACAGTAGTAGTGATAGGGAAAGGTTCCTGATGAGGAGGGAAAGCGTCGCTACTCTTCTGGACATCTCCCCAATTGGGCATGAGATGGCCAGGCCACATTCTGCCCCTCTCAACAGATGCTGTCATTCCAGCTGGTACCAGCTCTGTCTACATTGTTGGAAATAGTGAGTGCATCCGATTAGGAAGCCTGCTACCCAGGTTTCTATTGCACCTGTCTGTGTGAATTATTGCCTCCGTACCATGCTGCACCCCACTTTCACACTCATCACTAAACTTTACAAACAACAACATATTTAAAGGCACACATGGCTCCTGTCTAATAATATACTAATAATAATATACTGTATAGTACGTGAATACAACTGGATAACCAAAACTGGTTCTGGCCAGAAGGTAAACACATTGATGAAACTGGCCAGCCAAACATGTATTGCAATATGCGGAATATGTGATAACGTGAATATACATATTCTTATGTCTTCCTGGCAGTTTGCCCTTTAAATGAAACCTCCGGTCAATTTTACCTAGACATACAGTACTAGGTATGTATAATGTAGGCATATAATAATTCCAATTCCAGTCTGAAACTGCATATATTGAAGGTTATCAGCTTCCAACAGCTGTGTATTTTAAGTATCATCATGCATGTCCATAAAATACATAGATTGCTACTGTAAATCTCTGTTTGCATTTTTTATTCTTACAATTGTCTTCAGAAGACCTTGCATCATACCTTTTGCAAACACTTGTTTATATATACAGTATATACTGTATATATGTGTGTGCTTTTTTTTGTATATGCAAGAAAACGTATGTGAACCCATTGGATTTAACTGGTTTTCTGCAGTAATTTTCCATGAAATGTGATCTGATCCTCATCTATGTTACATCAATAGAAAAACGCAATGTGTTAAAGTGGCTCTAAAGGCAGAAGGCTTTTTATAGAAAGGCATTCTATGTGTAGCACCCTATAGTTAGTTAATGTGTGCTACAGTGTATAGGTTTAGTTGCTAGTGCAGGCATATTGGCTTGGCTGAGAGCCAGGCCTGGTTTGTGAATCAGGGTCCGGGATCAGTGACTCAGGGAGGCTGGATGACTCATTCCGTCAGCTCTTCTGGTGCCTCCCCCTGTTCTCTGGAACATTGGAGAATGTTGAGAATGTTCTAGACATAGTGGGTGGAAGCTAGGAAGGGCTCTCGAGTATATTTTTGAGGGCCTCAACCAATACCCAGCAAATGGGCTGGCAGGGGGCAAATTTTCGTTATACTGTAAATGAGCATGAGTCATGCCATTAGGTGTAGTCAGGTGGAAGATGGAGAGGAAGTGGTGAGTAAAAGACATGGAAGAAGCCCTACCTGGAGGCACAGGAGCAAGGAAAGGACAGTGCAAGTAGGTCAATACATCCGGGAGACCTTTTGAGACCCAGCCAGGTAGGCTGGTGAGTGTCAGTCTGGAGGACTGTGGAGAGAGTGTCATTCTGGAGGACTGTGGAGAGAGTGTCAATCTGGAGGACTGTGGGGAGAAGTTGGCCTGGAGTGCCACTCAAAGGGGAAGCTGCAGCCAGGTGGGTTGGCAGTGCCTGAAGAGGTTGTGCTGGGATCAATAGCCACAGGGGAAATGTAAGTTTGAGACTAAACTTTTTGCTGCACAACCAAGGGGCCTCAGGTTCCTGCTTATAAAAGGCTATTGCTCTGATCAGTACTGACTGTAAATAGGACTGTATATAGGAAGAGTTGTCCCCGAAGTTGTTCTGAAGTCAAATGGGCATCTCATAATTTCCAATTCCTATCCAAATTATTATCCCTCAATAAAACAAAAAAAAAAAAAAAAAAACCTAAAGTCACGGACTGTTCTCTGGCTCTGCGTGCCTGTGGAAATTCAGTGTGCCTGACTGTGCAGGGTGGGGGGAACCCATTCTTCTTGCATCTCCTTAGGAAGTGTGCTACATTTGGGGTCTTTGTCTGTTATATCACCCACACAACCTTCACAGCTGCTGCTCCTAGCAACCATAGATTCATTGTGCCAGGGGACTGTGCTTTGCTTCAGGACCACTGTGAGGATTAAAACCAGGGAAACGCACTTATGTGTTATGCCTATTTGTGACTGTGTGATCAAGTCAAGTGTTGTTGTCCATAGAAACCAGAGGGAGCTGCTATTGAGTTAGTGCTGCACCACATACCCAGTTGCTTCTCCTTAGGGGGTGTCCTACATATGCATTAATGTAAAAAAATATTTTGTATTCAGCTCCCCCACTCACACTTACTAAGGTCCAATCTCAATCCAGTCCTGTGCCTGAGAGCAGCACTGTGCCCAAGAGCATTGGCTCTCTTTTCTATCTCCCTTTGTTAGGACCTAGACTTGAACCTGGGCCCTCTGCTGTGTCTGGCAATGACTCTTCTCCCTGAGTTACATGAGATGCTGGACAGCACCCTGTCTGGTCCATTGGAAAACCCTGCCTTGTGCCTTGACTTCTGCTGAACCTTGAGCTCTTTGCTCCTCCCATGAACTTCCTGATTTAATCCATATCTCTGCACTTCTTGTTTCCCAGACTATTTTGCTCTCTCCAGCCAAAAACCCATTCTGTCTTCCATGCTGCTGTCCCTATCTTAGCTACCTCTCATTACCAATCCTTGGCTTGTTCCTTAGCTACACTTCTGCCTGCTCCAAACCTAAAACTACCCATTACTGACCTTTGGATTTTTACTGACTATGCTTCTGTTTGATCATCATCTGCTGTATCAGCTTCTGGAACCCAGCTTGCTCACCTCCTGGTGGGGCGATCCTGAGGACCGCGACCTGGTACTAACACACATCTAAATTCATCTCCACCTTTAGGAGCTCTGGTGAGCACAGGTTAGTACTTAGACCCCACACCTCAGGCGAGCCTATGTCATCCACCAGGGTGACCTGCTTGTATAGCTATTCTGCTGGTCAGTGAAACTCCCACTATTGCTATAGCACCTTGTCCATAAAGACACAGATGAGTGAGTTTGCTGTGGAGGAACTTGACTGGCCTGCACTGAGGCCTAGCCTCAACCCAATAGAACACCTTTGGGATAAATTAGAGCGGAGAATGTGGGCCAGGCCTTCTCCACCAACATCAGAAGCTTACCTTAAAAATGGAAAAATGGACAAACATTCCAATAGACACACTGTTAAATCTTGTGGACAGCCTTCTTAGAAGAGTTAAAGCTGTTATAGTAGCTAAGGGTGGGCCAACTCAATATAGAACTCTAAGGACTAAGACTGGGATGCCATTAAAGCTTATCTGCTTATATAGGCGGGTGTCCCAATACTTTTGACAATATAGTGTGTGCATATATATATATACTCTATATACACACATATTTGTATTCTGATTCAACATTCAGAAATGTGCACATCTGTTTTCACCTGGATGAGGGAGCTGTAAGTTTTAGTGTTGAGCGAACACGGACTGTATTATTCGGGTCCGTACCGGATAATTGGATTTTTGCTACTTCCTGTTTTGTATGTAATGGCGCGCTTTTAATGGCGGGCTTTCAACAGCCAATCAACAAGCGTTTAACTGGTGTGCCTTAGAAGCCATCCCAGCCATGCCTACTAATGTATTAGTAGCTGTGATTGGCCAGCTGAAGCATGTGACCCAGGTCTTTATAAGCTCGAGAGACACAGAGCGGTGCGTCAGTCTGCTGTAGTGTAGGGAGAGAGCACACATAACAGTGCTGGCTGCTGCTGATTAGGGACAGACAGGGAAAAACAACATTGTGCCCGAAAAGAATGCAGGGACAGGTCGGAGTGTAGGCAGGGAAAGATATTTGAGCATTTTAGGGACAGGCTGGAGAGAGTAGGCAGGGACAGATAGGAGACCCAGGACAGAACAATCGTCCGTTAGCGATCTACATCGATTTTGCCATGTGGGGGGTGGTGCAGTGAACGATCTTTTTGCCCACACTTGAGCCCACTGAGGAGGAGGAGGAGGAGGGAGAAAAAAATATATTTTTATGAGTCTGTTGTGTGCAGCGTTCAGCTATATTTTACTACAGATTGCTGTTCTAATCTGCTATTTAAAAATTACAAAGTTAAAGGGGAATTTTTTTTTTTTCCCTTCATAGCCTGCTGCTGACCGTGACATAAAACATAAGACACTGCTGTGTTCACATGTGCTATTGAAAAATCACCAATTTTATATCCTTTTTTCTATTCCGCTATTCAATATACACCCTTTTGGGGTAAAAAAAAATAAATTGTGGCATAGTCTGTACTAATCTGCTATTTAAAAATTACAAATTTAAAGGGGAATTTTTTTTTTTCCCTTCATAGCCTGCTGCTGACCGTGACATAAAACATAAGACACTGCTGTGTTCACATGTGCTATTAAAAAATCACCAATTTTTCTATTCCGCTATTCAATATACACCATTTTGGGGTGAAAAAAATTAAATTGCGGCATAGTCTGTATCGATACGTGTGAGATACACCTTTCAAATTTTTTGGGCGCATCTTCCACTGCCAAGGATTGAAGGGTGCTTCAGTTTGCCTCCTGTTCCGAACTCCTCCTACTCCTCATCCTCATCCTGCCTTTAGGGTACAAAAAATTGTAATCGGGGCCTAGTCTGTGTTTGTACGTGTGAGATACACCGTTTTATAAAATTTTTCTATTCCGCTATTCAATATACACCCTTTTGGGGGGAAAAAAATGAAATTGCGGCATAGTCTGTATCGGTACGTGTGAGATACACCTTTTTATATACTTTTTTCTATTCCGCTATTCAATATACACCCTTTTGGGGTGAAAAAAATTAAATTGCAGCATAGTCTGTATCGGTACGTGTGAGATACACCTTTTAAATTTGTTTGGTGCATCTCCTTCCACCGTCGAGGATTGCAGGGCGCTTCAGTTTGCCTCCTATTCCGAACTCCTCCTACTCCTCTTCCTCATCCTCCCTTTAGGGTACAAAAATTGTAATCGGGGCGTTGTCTGTGTTTGTACGTGTGAGATACACTGTTTTATAAAATTTTTTCTATTCCGCTAAATTGCGGCATACTTTGCATATTTGACTGTGAGATACACCCGTTGTATTTGTATACTGTTTTTCTATTCCGCTATTTAATAAACACCCTTTTGGGGTAAAAAAAATTAAATTGCGGCATAGTTTGCATATTTGACTGTGAGATACACCCGTGCGATACTGTTGTTGTTTTGTTCCGCTATTCAATAAACACCTTTCTAGGGCAAGATCATAAATTACAGAAATATGAGGAGAACGTCAAATAGGGGCCTGTTGCAAGGAGAGGACGTGGTTGATCTGTGCCAGCTACACGCACAAGTGAAACACCTTCCTCAAGTGTGAGTAGGCGACAGAACCTGCAGCAGTATTTGGTAGGGCATCATGCGCCTCTACAAGTGTTGAGGCAAGAACAAGTACAGGTGATAGTAGATTGGGTTGCTGACAGTGCCCCCATTTCTTTCACATTGTCTCCCACCCAGTCTACTGCAGAAAGGTCAGAGTTGGCACCTGCAGCCGATGTCCAACCGTCTTTCACCTCACCCCCTTGCAAATCAGGCAAGCAGTCTGAGCCCCAAGTCACGCAGCAGTCTCTTCTTCTTTTTGATGACTCTGTCAGCAGGGTTTCCCAGGGCCATCCACCTAGCCCTGCCCCAGAAGTGGAAGATATTGAGTGCAGCGATGCCCAACCACTTATTTCTCAAGATGAGTACATGGAAGGACCATCGCAGCACGTCTCCGATGATGACGAAACGCAGGTGCCAACTGCTGCGGCACTCAGAATTGTGGAGACCGACAAGGAGGGCAGGGGTGAAGACTGGGTGGAAGATGATGTGGAGGACGATGAGGTCCTCGACCCCACATGGAATGAAGGTCATGCAGGTGACCTGAGTAGTTTGGAGGAAGAGGCGGTGGTCGCACAGAGCCACCAGCACAGCAGAAGAGGGAGCAGGGTGCAGAAGCGGAGCGGCCGTGCCCTAGACACTATGCCTGCTACTGCCCAACGCAGCAAGGGACCGAGCGCACCAAAGCCAGCTCAAAGGAGTTCTCTAGCGTGGAAGTTCTTCAGACAATGTGCTGATGACAGGACATGAGTGGTTTGCACCCTGTGCAATAAGAGCCTGAAGCGAGGCATAAACCATCTCAACCTGAGCACAACCTGCATGATCAGGCATCTAAGTGCAAAGCACGAGCTGCAGTGGAGTAGACACCTTCAAAACCAAGAAAGGTCTCTGGCTCCTCCTGCTTCATCTTCTGCTGCAGTCTCGGCCTCTTCATCCACCTCTGTAGTGATACCGGCACCTGCCACCCCGCAAACAGAGGATCTGTCAGCAACACCACCACCTGGGTCACCAACCATTTCCACAATGTCCCGTGGAAGCGTTCAGCTTTCCATCTCCCAAACACTTCAGATGAAGAGGAAGTACCCCCCTACCCACCCGCGATCCCTGGCCCTGAATGCCAGCATTTCAAAATTCTTGGCCTTTGAAATGCTGTTATTCCGTCTGGTGGAGACGCACAGTTTTAAAAGCCTTATGTCGGTGACTGTCCCACAGTAAGTCGTGCCCAGCCGCCACTACTTTTCCAGGCAAGCCATCCCTTCCCTGCGCAACCAAGTGGGCGAAAAAATCAGGTTTGCTCTGCGCAACGCCATCTGTGGCAAGGTCCACCAACTACCGATACGTGGACCAGTAAGCATGGTCAGGGGGGTTATATCTCCCTAACGGCACACTGGGTAAATGAAGTGGTGGCTGGGCCTGAGGCGGATAGCAATTTGGTGAATGTCCTTCCACCACCGAGGATTGCAGGGCGCTTTAGTTTGCCTCCTGTTCCTAACTCCTCCTACTCCGCTTCCTCATCCTCTACCGCCTCCTCATCCAGTCAGCGTAACACCTTCACCACCAACTTCAGCACAGCCAGGGGTAAACGACAGCAGGCAGTTTTAAAACTTGCCTGTTTGGGGGAAAAAACCACACACTGCGCAGGAGTTGTGGAGGAGCATGAAACAGCAGACCGATGAGTGGTTGCTGCCAGGGAGCCTCAAGCCCAGCCTGGTGGTGTGCGATAATGGGCGAAATCTCATAGCAGCTCTGGGCCTAGCCGGTTTGACGCACATCCCTTGCCTGGCGCATGTGCTGAGTTTGGTGGTGCAGAGGTTCCTTAAAAATTCCCCCGATATATCAGAGCTGCTGCAGAAAGTGCGGTTCGTCTGTGCGCACTTTCGGCGTTCTCACCCTGCTGCTGCTCACCTGTCAGCGCTGCAGCGTAACTTTGGCCTTCCCGCTCACCGCCTCATATGTGACGTGCCCACAAGGTGGAACTCCACCTTGCACATGCTGGAAAGACTGTGCGAGCAGCAGCAGGCCATAGTGGAGTTTCAGCTGCAGCACGCACGCGTGAGTCGCTCTGTGGAACAGCCCCACTTCACCACCAATAACTGGGCCTCCATGCGAGACCTGTGTGCCTTGTTGCGCTGTTTTGAGTACTCCACCAACATGGCCAGTGCCGATTACGCCGTTGTCAGCTTAACTATCCCCCTTCTATGCCTCCTTCAAAAAACGATTCGGGCTATGATGGAAGAGGATGTGGCACAGAAGGAGGAGGAGGAGGAGGAAGAGGGATCATTTCCAAGGCTTTCAGGGCAGTCATTCACAAGTGGCTCCAAGGGTGGGTTCCTGCACCCACAAACGCCAGGTACACAATTGTCCAGCAGGGGCACAGTTCTGGAGGATGAGGAGGATGAGGAGGAGGAGATGGAGGAGGAGATGAAACCATGTTCACAGCAGGGTGGCACCCAGGCCAGCTCATTGCCATCACTGGTGCGTGGCTGGGGGGATACAGAGGACACAGACGATACACCTCCCACAGAGGACAGCCTTTCGT
Organism: Pelophylax lessonae; assembly: GCF_965119305.1. Taxonomy (NCBI): domain Eukaryota; kingdom Metazoa; phylum Chordata; class Amphibia; order Anura; family Ranidae; genus Pelophylax; species Pelophylax lessonae. The sequence goes on along the minus strand of NC_138775.1, from coordinate 171,253,031 downwards.
TGTCTCTGGGCAGCCTGGCACACATGAGCGATTACATGCTGCAGTGTCTCCACAACGACCGCCGAGTTGCCCACATTCTAACTTGTCCTGATTACTGGGTGGCCACGTTGCTGGATCCCCATTACAAGGACAGCGTACCATCCTTAATTCACTCACTGGAGCGTGATTGCAAGATGCGCGAGTACAAGCGCACGCTGGTAGACGCGATGCTGCTGGCATTCCTACCTGACAGCGGGGCCACAGTGGAAGCACAAGGCCAAGGCAGAGGAGGAGGAGGAAGAGGTCGCCAACGCAACCAGGGCACCGCCAGCACCTCAGAAGGCAGGTTTAGCATGGCCGAAATGTGGAAAAGCTTTGTCAGCACGCCACAACAAACAGCAGCACCAGCAGCTCATATTGAACGTCTTAGCAGGAGGCAGCATTTCACCAACATGGTGGAGCAGTATGTGTGCACACGCCTACATGTAGTGAATGATGGGTCTGCCCCTTCAACTTCTGGGTCTCCAAATTGGGCACATGGCCTGAGCTTACCCTTTACGCCTTGGAGGTGTTGGACGTGCCCTGAAGCCAGTGTATTATCTGAACGTGTATTTAGCACAGCTGGGGGCGTTATCACAGACAAGCGCAGCCGCCTGTCCAGAGACAATGTGGACAAGCTCACATTCATTAAAATGAACCAGGCATGGATCCCACAGGACTTTTCCGTACCTTGTGCAGAATAGAGATGGATACCGACCTTACCCAGCCATTGTTATATTTTTGATCTTTCTCACTCTTTTGGGGTGTACCCTAATTTAAAATGACAAAAAAAAAGCAGTGTTGGGTACCTCGTCCCCCTCCACCGCCACTTCCACCTACACCGCCACATCCACCGCCACCTCAACCTCCCTCTTACTCCATATGGGCCTCGTCCTTCACAGATGAAGAAAATTGTTTTATTTTTCTGTTTTTTTTTTGTTGTTTTAAGTTATTTCCCTATCCACATTTGTTTGCAGAGCACTTGCCATGCTCTAAACTACATTTAGCTGCCATTTGCAGCACTCTAGCCCTTTCCATTGGTTTTTTAGAGCCATTTTAGTGCCATTAAAGTTCGGGTCCCCATTGACTTCAATGGGGTTCGGTGTCCGGGTAAAGTTCGGAAAAAGTCCGGGACACGGACCTGGACTTTTTTTTCAAGTTCGGCCGAACCCGCCGAATCCAGGTGTCCGCATCCAGGTGTCCGCTCAACTCTAGTAAGTTTGTTTCTATAAAGTACTATTGTAAGAATGTCACCATTCCAGTGGTCCTATCAAGACAAAGGATTCTACTGACAGTCCACCAGGTGTTTAGTGTACATAGCATCATGGATTATGGATCAACCTCTTGTGGATCTTTTCTCTTATAACAAATGCCTAAACAAACTTCAGACAGATTGCATTTTTCTGAAGTTTTAAAGGATTTGAAGCACTTGCCCTCTTAAGATGCTTCACTTAAAGAGACTATTACCATGAGCTTCCAACTTTTTATTGGCTATAAACTCTGCATCTTTGAAAGAACATCCATTGCTCATTCTCGTGAAGAACATCAAACACGATTATACAACTATAAAGGCTAGATTGTTTAATCCTACACTGATTGAAACAAAAACACTTCCATTCCTGATACCATATAGCAGCTTGCTGGAGCCATGGTAATTTCTGCAAAATGTTTAGTATCTATCAATTGATTCTGTTCCATAAGCAAATCACTTGCATTTGCCATTGAAGTAATAACATTGTCTCATCTGACATATTGTTTTGTAATAAAAGCTCTAATGTAAAACGGTTTCATATCCTGCAATGATTCAATGAACAAGCTTCTTGCTGCTTCTAGGGGATAATGTATGTTCTGCTTTGTTGATTCCATTGAACTAAAACAATAAAACAGTTTCTGATTTTATTTCTTTTTCGTGTTGGGGCAGCATCTCTTAAATGATCAATTTTCCAATGACTATGCTCTTTAGAAGCTAAAGTAATCATTTTCACCTTATTAGGTTCCTAAAACTTGGAATAAATGACTTGGAAGAAGGAAGTAATGGCAAGAATAAATATTAAACAAACGAAGAGCAAATGTGTAAGAAACATTTACATTATTTGTGCAACTAATATGTTGAAATCAGTGAGAGGCAAACACATTATATGATTATATCAGCCAACTTAGAAAGACAGAAAAATATAAGAATATTAACATAGAAATTAAGAATTTCATAAAGTTGATGAATATAAACATTTAGGAATCCATTATTAACGAGAAAATAAAAGTAAGTAGTAAAATTAAAGATGTAATAAAAGAAAGAAAAAAAAATTGTTGTATTTCAATGCCCTTAATATTAAAATAGTTTAAAAATTAAAATATGTAACGTAAATTTAGATTGACTGTAGCACAGGGATTTGAGACACAAACCCTAAATTTGCTAAGTTATAAAGATTCTTATTTGCCGTTAAAAAAAATAAATAAAAATTGGCAATAAGGATTAGGGGAAACTGAAGATACCAGTTATATGGCTCAAAATAATGACTGCTATTGCATGCAGTATAGCTTAAATAGCTTGGATTAGGCTTGTGGTACTTATCACAAGTGGATGAAAAAATACTTCAAGTATGCAAACAGTAGGTGTTGAACAATGTACAGTATAAGAATAACCCATAGAGAATAAGCATGAATGGAGGATAGTAAACATATACAGTGTGATCAAAGCACTGTGAGAGACAATTTGGGAAGAACAGGGTACTACACATACAAAAAAAAACAAATGAAATATTAAAGGACAATTATGCCGTGGCTGGGACTCTTGAAGGAGGAAAAAGCTGTCTTCAAAAGTATCTCTCTCAGAATTTCAAAAATATTGGCAGTGCCGCAGAATATTTGTAAAAGCAGGAAAGATTAATGGGACTTTAATTGAAGTCAATTGGACGTAAAAATATCTTTTATTTCAATGACATGAATGATATAATATAGAAAAAACACTGTAGCATAAATACATACAGAGATAACGCACACAGTAAATACAACAATACATAATGAATCCAAAATAAATACAATTTTTTCTAGGACCAAAAAAATGGATCACTCAAGAATATAATGGATAAAATATAATATAATTACTCTGTGTGCTCACAATATTTGAATATATCACAGTTAGATGAAACATATGAGTATCCATTGTTCTTTTACTTCATATCCACCCTTTCTCTCCTCTGACCCATTCTGGGCTTCACATGTATCCCTAATATGCACTTAATCCCTTTTTTTGTATATATCACTTTTAGAAAAAAGATAACACTATACTAGTGTTTCTCCCCGCGCCTCGGAAAAGGTTTTGTTAAATATAAGATAAAAATATAAAAATGTGTGTAATTAGTGAGATATAAATATAAAAATATATATTGTGTGGCAGCAGCTGTAGATTTAAAATGGATGATAGAAGAATAGCCTGGGCTCTACATTGCCGCAGAGAAACAATTAACTTAATGTATGTGAACAATGTTGAAAACTTATCTTTACAATATAAGTGAAAATACAAATCAATTAAACATAAAAATTAATAAAAAGTGTTCCAAGGAATTGATAAATAGATAAATAAGTCTTTTCCCGTGGTGATCAATATATGTGAATAAAATAAATGTAAAATTCAATATATAAAGTCTTTTCAAGTGGTGATCAGGTGCAAAGTGCTTGGTGCTCAATAAATAAAAGTTTGTGACTTTCGTGACGTGGATTCCTATTTTCCTGTGGCCTGTGGTAGAAATAAATGACTTACCAGAATTGTTGGGTCCTATGTGCTGTATAGCACTAGGACCTACAGCGCTTGGAGGCCGTTCAGGCTGGATTGGGGATCCCCTTTATGGATGATCCTGGTGGGATACAGATTAGGTTCCTCCTTACCCGATCTCGATCCTCAGGATATGGGGTTAAAAGAAAGGCTCCAGATAGTGTATTATCATTTTAAAAGTTTATTCATCAAATATTCATAAAAATCGGAGCGAAGAAAGACTCAAACTCCAAGTTTGCAGGCAAAGAAACCGCTTACAAACACCTCCTAGCAGAGTGGCGAGCGGAGTGTTCCGGCTTGCGTTCCACGTGGTGAGTAGCGTGCTAACGTGCGTTCCACAACCTTGACGCGTTTCATCACTTCCTGTGACATTTTCAAAATCACCTTTGATTGTGCTCATTCGTCTGACCTTATATACTTTATTACTTATTTTGAGATTGTTTTTCTCAGTATATTTATTCTATATACTTATTTAATTTAATTAATTTAATTTATATATACATTTTCAGACTGCCTTTGCTCCCAATATGCCTATACCATCACTTCTTGGAATGACATTCTTGGAGTCTTTTTATTTATTTGTCTTTACTCCATCTCTGGTACTCTCCTCCCTGTTTCCCATGTGTGCTGGCCGTGATCCATGCCTCAGCCCCGGGTCAGGCATTCCCTGGATCAGCTTCGGTCTCTCTGTCTCAGACTGGACTGCTCTTGGATCTATGACACTGCTTAAGGTAGTGTCCATCCCATTATATTCCCCATTATAGTCCATATTCTACACTAGTATATCAATATAACCCATACTCTAATTTTTAGACTAACTTTCAAGCTCCTGATGAATGGACGGAGGCCCATAAAACGCATCGAGCCTACAATTACTCATATGTTTCATCTAACTGTGATATATTCAAATATTGTGAGCACACAGAGCATTTATATCATATTTTATCCATTATATTCTTGAGTGATCCATTTTTTGGTCCTAGAAATGTTTTTATTTATTTTGAATTCATTATGTATTGTTGTATTTACTGTGTGCGTTATCTCTGTATGTATTTATGCTACAGCGTTTTTTCTATATTATATCATTCATATCATTGAAATAAAAATTTTTTTACATCCAATTGACTTCAATTAAAGTCCCATTAATCTTTCCTGCTTTTACATATATACAAAGGGATGGAGGCAATTGGACAGTTGTGGCAAATCACATATACTATTTCCTTGCCACAGAATTATTGCTGTGTATAAAATGTGCAATTTTTTGGCATATAAGAACTATTATTTTGTGGATTTGGACAGACTAGGATTTATTTTACTATGTTGAGATTTCATTGATGAGGACAAGTTATTTATGCTAGTAAAAATACTAGCGTTTTTTTAAGCTCCATGCACACTATTTTAGGGTATTAGCATTTTTTTGAGCTTCAGTGTGTCAGAGCAGAAAAAAAAATGTTTTTGTAGAGTTTCTTGGAGCGTTTTTCCGAGAAGAAAAAAAAATGGTGAATGCTCCTGAATGCTCCTAAATGCTCTTAACTGATTCTAAATGCTACTAAAATGCTACTAACAGGTTTTTTCTATTTTTTTTCTTCATGTACTGCAAAAACGCAAATAAAAAAAAAACGTAAATAAAATGATAATGCTCCTAAAAGCTTCTAAACCCTACTAAAAGGCTAGAAGCTGGCAAAAAAATGCTATTATCAGCATTTTTCATCCAGAATTTTTTTCTACCTTTTTTTTGAGCTTATGAAAAATGCTAGTGTGCATGAAGCCTAAAGCTGGTTGTTACCAATTTTTTAACTCTCTGTACATTAAAACCACTCTGTTACACTCTGTGGATATGTCCAGTCATAACCACCTTCTGGACGGCAACCTTCTGAATGTTCTAGGAATAAATGTCCCACTATCAGCGGGACTAGCTCTCCTATCCTTAGGGATAGAATCAATTCTGGAGGAACTAAGAATAATAGCTATACACATTCTATTAGGAGCTCGTTTAGCATTAGTTAGAAATTGGAAGGGAACTAGAGCTCAATCTATTAGGGACGTGACTAACTTGATACACATCCATACAACGTACGAGGTGATGTTCGCCTCTATTAATTAAGCAACTATCAAAAGGTTAATTTGATATGAAAGCCATGGTTTGAATGGTATAAGATAACATATCCTGGCCAGCCATAATCTCTGATAACTAAAATGTCAATGATAGGCTCTTCTCTCTTTTTACTGTTCAATATTTTTATTGAAAGTTTTCATGCAACAAGGAGTAAACATACAAGGACAATGGTGTGGAAAATGTCATGATTAGTGTTGAGCGAACACGGACTGTATTATTCGTGTTCCTACCGAATAATTGGATTTTTGTTACCCGAACACGAACACGGACACTTTACTGTATATTCGGGTAAAAATCCGTGTTCGGTCGTTTTATTTCCGGGGTTTTGCATGCTTTGGCGCTCTTTTCATGGCGGGCTTTCAACAGCCAATCAACAATCGTTTAACTGGTGTGCCTTAAGCCATCCCAGCCATGCCTGCAAATGTCTCAGTAGCTGTGATTGGCCGTCTGAAGCATGTGACCAAGTCTTTATAAGTTCGAGGCAGCCGCAGCGGCGTCATTATGCTGCTTAGATCAGGGACAGAGCACACATCAACGTGCTGGCTGCTGATTAGGGAAAGATAGGCAGGAAAAAACCATTTGTGTCCGGATAGAATTGAGGGACAGGTCGGAGTGTTTAGGCAGGGCGAGTTGTAGGCATTTTAGGGACAGAGTCTGCTGAATTATAGGGTCAGTGTGTTCTACAAACTACAATCGATATTGCTGTGTGGGGTGGGGTCTGCACTTAGTTCTCCTGATCTACGATCTCTTCTCAATCCTGTTAGGGACAGAGTCTGCTGAATTTTAGGGAAAGTGTGTTCTACAAACTACAATCAATATTGCTGTGTGGTGTGGGATAGGAGATAGGCAGGTGTCAGTGATCCACATCCATTTTTCTGTGTGTGGGCTGCAGTGAACACAATCTTTTTGGGGTGCAGTGAGCACAATCCTTTTGGAGTGCAGTGAACAAAATCTTTGGGGGGTACAGTGAACACAATCTTTGTGGGGTGCAGTGAACAAAACCTTTGTGGGGGTACAGTGAACACAATCTTTGTGGGGTGCAGTGAAGACAATCCTTGTGGGGTGCAGTGAAGACAATCCTTGTGGGGTGCAGTGAACAAAATCTTTGGGGGGTACAGTGAACACAATCTTTGTGGGGTGCAGAGAAGACAATCCTTGTGGGGTGCAGTGAACAAAACCTTTGTGGGGTGCAGTGAACACAATCTTTGTGGGGTGCAGTGAAGACAATCCTTGTGGGGTGCAGTGAAGACAATCTTTGTGGGGTACAGTGAACACAATCTTTGTGGGGTGCAGTGAACAAAACCTTTGTGGGGTACAGTGAACACAATCTTTGTGGGGTGCAGTGAACACAATCTTTGTGGGGTACAGTGAACACAATCTTTGTGGGGTACAGTGAACACAATCTTTGTGGGGTACAGTGAACACAATCTTTGTGGGGTGCAGTGAACAAAACCTTTGTGGGGTACAGTGAACACAATCTTTGTGGGGTACAGTGAACACAATCTTTGTGGGGTGCAGTGAACAAAATCTTTGTGGGGTACAGTGAACACAATCTTTGTGGGGTGCAGTGAAGACAATCCTTGTGGGGTGCAGTGAACAAAATCTTTGGGGGTACAGTGAACACAATCGTTGTGGGGTGCAGTGAACAAAACCTTTGTGGGGTACAGTGAACACAATCTTTGTGGGGTGCAGTGAACAAAACCTTTGTGGGGTACAGTGAACACAATCTTTGTGGGGTGCAGTGAAGACAATCCTTTTGGAGTGCAGTGAACACAATCTTTGTGGGGTACAGTGAACACAATCTTTGTGGGGTGCAGTGAACAAAACCTTTGTGGGGTACAGTGAACACAATCTTTGTGGGGTGCAGTGAACACAATCTTTGTGGGGTGCAGTGAACAAAACCTTTGTGGGGTACAGTGAACACAATCTTTGTGGGGTGCAGAGAAGACAATCCTTTTGGGGTGCAGTGAACACAATCTTTGTGGGGTACAGTGAACACAATCTTTGTGGGGTGCAGTGAACAAAACCTTTGTGGGGTACAGTGAACACAATCTTTGTGGGGTGCAGTGAACAAAACCTTTGTGGGGTAGAGTGAACACAATCTTTGTGGGGTACAGTGAACACAATCTTTGTGGGGTACAGTGAACACAATCTCATACTTCTGAAGCTTTGAGGGTGCTGCCTGTTCTATACTCCTCCTCCTCCTCCTCATCCATCCTTTTAGGTGTACAAACAATAGTAATTGGGGCCTAGTGTGCTTCTGTACGTGTGAAAAACATACACTTTTTTGATCATATTTCCTATTCCGTTATTCAATAAAAACCTTTGGGGCTCAATTAAATTGCGGAATAGTCTGTGTCGGTACGTGTGAGATCCACCTTTCCAAGTTTTTGGGGTTCATCTCATACTTCTGAAGCTTTGAGGGTGCTGCCTGTTCTATACTCCTCCTCCTCCTCTTCCTCATCCATCCTTTTAGGTGTACAAACAATAGTAATTGGGGCCTAGTGTGCTTCTGTACGTGTGAAAAACATACACTTTTTTTTTATCATATTTCCTATTCCGCTATTCAATAAAAACCTTTGGGGCTCAATTAAATTGCGGAATAGTCTGTGTCGGTACGTGTGAGATCCACCTTTCCAAGTTTTTGGGGTTCATCTCATACTTCTGAAGCTTTGAGGGTGCTGCCTGTTCTATACTCCTCCTCCTCCTCATCCATCCTTTTAGGTGTACAAACAATAGTAATTGGGGCCTAGTGTGCTTCTGTACGTGTGAAAAACATACACTTTTTTTTGATCATATTTCCTATTCCGCTATTCAATAAAAACCTTTGGGGCTCAATTAAATTGCGGAATAGTCTGTGTCTGTACGTGTGAGATCCACCTTTCCAAGTTTTTGGGGTTCATCTCATACTTCTGAAGCTTTGAGGGTGCTGCCTGTTCTATACTCCTCCTCCTCCTCCTCCTCCTCCTCATCCATCCTTTTAGGTGTACAAACAATAGTAATTGGGGCCTAGTGTGCTTCTGTACGTGTGAAAAACATACACTTTTTTTTGATCATATTTCCTATTCCGCTATTCAATAAAAACCTTTGGGGCTCAATTAAATTGCGGAATAGTCTGTGTCTGTACGTGTGAGATCCACCTTTCCAAGTTTTTGGGGTTCATCTCATACTTCTGAAGCTTTGAGGGTGCTGCCTGTTCTATACTCCTCCTCCTCCTCCTCCTCATCCATCCTTTTAGGTGTACAAACAATAGTAATTGGGGCCTAGTGTGCTTCTGTACGTGTGAAAAACATACACTTTTTTTTTATCATATTTCCTATTCCGCTATTCAATAAAAACCTTTGGGGCTCAATTAAATTGCGGAATAGTCTGTGTCGGTACGTGTGAGATCCACCTTTCCAAGTTTTTGGGGTTCATCTCATACTTCTGAAGCTTTGAGGGTGCTGCCTGTTCTATACTCCTCCTCCTCCTCATCCATCCTTTTAGGTGTACAAACAATAGTAATTGGGGCCTAGTGTGCTTCTGTACGTGTGAAAAACATACACTTTTTTTTTATCATATTTCCTATTCCGCTATTCAATAAAAACCTTTGGGGCTCAATTAAATTGCGGAATAGTCTGTGTCTGTACGTGTGAGATCCACCTTTCCAAGTTTTTGGGGTTCATCTCATACTTCTGAAGCTTTGAGGGTGCTGCCTGTTCTATACTCCTCCTCCTCCTCCTCCTCATCCATCCTTTTAGGTGTACAAACAATAGTAATTGGGGCCTAGTGTGCTTCTGTACGTGTGAAAAACATACACTTTTTTTTGATCATATTTCCTATTCCGCTATTCAATAAAAACCTTTGGGGCTCAATTAAATTGCGGAATAGTCTGTGTCTGTACGTGTGAGATCCACCTTTCCAAGTTTTTGGGGTTCATCTCATACTTCTGAAGCTTTGAGGGTGCTGCCTGTTCTATACTCCTCCTCCTCCTCATCCATCCTTTTAGGTGTACAAACAATAGTAATTGGGGCCTAGTGTGCTTCTGTACGTGTGAAAAACATACACTTTTTTTTGATCATATTTCCTATTCCGCTATTCAATAAAAACCTTTGGGGCTCAATTAAATTGCGGAATAGTCTGTGTCTGTACGTGTGAGATCCACCTTTCCAAGTTTTTGGGGTTCATCTCATACTTCTGAAGCTTTGAGGGTGCTGCCTGTTCTATACTCCTCCTCCTCCTCATCCCTCCTTTTAGGTGTACAAACAATAGTAATTGGGGCCTAGTGTGCTTCTGTACGTGTGAAAAACATACACTTTTTTTTGATCATATTTCCTATTCCGCTATTCAATAAAAACCTTTGGGGCTCAATTAAATTGCGGAATAGTCTGTGTCGGTACGTGTGAGATCCACCTTTCCAAGTTTTTGGGGTTCATCTCATACTTCTGAAGCTTTGAGGGTGCTGCCTGTTCTATACTCCTCCTCCTCCTCTTCCTCATCCATCCTTTTAGGTGTACAAACAATAGTAATTGGGGCCTAGTGTGCTTCTGTACGTGTGAAAACATACACTTTTTTTTGATCATATTTCCTATTCCGCTATTCAATAAAAACCTTTGGGGCTCAATTAAATTGCGGAATAGTCTGTGTCGGTACGTGTGAGATCCACCTTTCCAAGTTTTTGGGGTTCATCTCATACTTCTGAAGCTTTGAGGGTGCTGCCTGTTCTATACTCCTCCTCCTCCTCCTCCTCATCCATCCTTTTAGGTGTACAAACAATAGTAATTGGGGCCTAGTGTGCTTCTGTACGTGTGAAAAACATACACTTTTTTTTGATCATATTTCCTATTCCGCTATTCAATAAAAACCTTTGGGGCTCAATTAAATTGCGGAATAGTCTGTGTCTGTACGTGTGAGATCCACCTTTCCAAGTTTTTGGGGTTCATCTCATACTTCTGAAGCTTTGAGGGTGCTGCCTGTTCTATACTCCTCCTCCTCCTCCTCCTCCTCCTCATCCATCCTTTTAGGTGTACAAACAATAGTAATTGGGGCCTAGTGTGCTTCTGTACGTGTGAAAAACATACACTTTTTTTTGATCATATTTCCTATTCCGCTATTCAATAAAAACCTTTGGGGCTCAATTAAATTGCGGAATAGTCTGTGTCTGTACGTGTGAGATCCACCTTTCCAAGTTTTTGGGGTTCATCTCATACTTCTGAAGCTTTGAGGGTGCTGCCTGTTCTATACTCCTCCTCCTCCTCCTCCTCATCCATCCTTTTAGGTGTACAAACAATAGTAATTGGGGCCTAGTGTGCTTCTGTACGTGTGAAAAACATACACTTTTTTTTTATCATATTTCCTATTCCGCTATTCAATAAAAACCTTTGGGGCTCAATTAAATTGCGGAATAGTCTGTGTCGGTACGTGTGAGATCCACCTTTCCAAGTTTTTGGGGTTCATCTCATACTTCTGAAGCTTTGAGGGTGCTGCCTGTTCTATACTCCTCCTCCTCCTCATCCATCCTTTTAGGTGTACAAACAATAGTAATTGGGGCCTAGTGTGCTTCTGTACGTGTGAAAAACATACACTTTTTTTTTATCATATTTCCTATTCCGCTATTCAATAAAAACCTTTGGGGCTCAATTAAATTGCGGAATAGTCTGTGTCTGTACGTGTGAGATCCACCTTTCCAAGTTTTTGGGGTTCATCTCATACTTCTGAAGCTTTGAGGGTGCTGCCTGTTCTATACTCCTCCTCCTCCTCCTCCTCATCCATCCTTTTAGGTGTACAAACAATAGTAATTGGGGCCTAGTGTGCTTCTGTACGTGTGAAAAACATACACTTTTTTTTGATCATATTTCCTATTCCGCTATTCAATAAAAACCTTTGGGGCTCAATTAAATTGCGGAATAGTCTGTGTCTGTACGTGTGAGATCCACCTTTCCAAGTTTTTGGGGTTCATCTCATACTTCTGAAGCTTTGAGGGTGCTGCCTGTTCTATACTCCTCCTCCTCCTCATCCATCCTTTTAGGTGTACAAACAATAGTAATTGGGGCCTAGTGTGCTTCTGTACGTGTGAAAAACATACACTTTTTTTTGATCATATTTCCTATTCCGCTATTCAATAAAAACCTTTGGGGCTCAATTAAATTGCGGAATAGTCTGTGTCTGTACGTGTGAGATCCACCTTTCCAAGTTTTTGGGGTTCATCTCATACTTCTGAAGCTTTGAGGGTGCTGCCTGTTCTATACTCCTCCTCCTCCTCATCCCTCCTTTTAGGTGTACAAACAATAGTAATTGGGGCCTAGTGTGCTTCTGTACGTGTGAAAAACATACACTTTTTTTTGATCATATTTCCTATTCCGCTATTCAATAAAAACCTTTGGGGCTCAATTAAATTGCGGAATAGTCTGTGTCGGTACGTGTGAGATCCACCTTTCCAAGTTTTTGGGGTTCATCTCATACTTCTGAAGCTTTGAGGGTGCTGCCTGTTCTATACTCCTCCTCCTCCTCTTCCTCATCCATCCTTTTAGGTGTACAAACAATAGTAATTGGGGCCTAGTGTGCTTCTGTACGTGTGAAAACATACACTTTTTTTTGATCATATTTCCTATTCCGCTATTCAATAAAAACCTTTGGGGCTCAATTAAATTGCGGAATAGTCTGTGTCGGTACGTGTGAGATCCACCTTTCCAAGTTTTTGGGGTTCATCTCATACTTCTGAAGCTTTGAGGGTGCTGCCTGTTCTATACTCCTCCTCCTCCTCCTCCTCATCCATCCTTTTAGGTGTACAAACAATAGTAATTGGGGCCTAGTGTGCTTCTGTACGTGTGAAAAACATACACTTTTTTTTGATCATATTTCCTATTCCGCTATTCAATAAAAACCTTTGGGGCTCTATTAAATTGCGGAATAGTCTGTGTCTGTACGTGTGAGATCCACCTTTCCAAGTTTTTGGGGTTCATGTCATACTTTTGAAGCTTTGAGGGTGCTGCCTGTTCTATACTCCTCCTCCTCCTCCTCCTCATCCATCCTTTTAGGTGTACAAACAATAGTAATTGGGGCCTAGTGTGCTTCTGTACGTGTGAAAAACATACACTTTTTTTTGATCATATTTCCTATTCCGCTATTCAATAAAAACCTTTGGGGCTCAATTAAATTGCGGAATAGTCTGTGTCGGTACGTGTGAGATCCACCTTTCCAAGTTTTTGGGGTTCATCTCATACTTCTGAAGCTTTGAGGGTGCTGCCTGTTCTATACTCCTCCTCCTCCTCCTCCTCATCCATCCTTTTAGGTGTACAAACAATAGTAATTGGGGCCTAGTGTGCTTCTGTACGTGTGAAAAACATACACTTTTTTTTGATCATATTTCCTATTCCGCTATTCAATAAAAACCTTTGGGGCTTAATTAAATTGCGGAATAGTCTGTGTCTGTACGTGTGAGATCCACCTTTCCAAGTTTTTGGGGTTCATCTCATACTTCTGAAGCTTTGAGGGTGCTGCCTGTTCTATACTCCTCCTCCTCCTCATCCATCCTTTTAGGTGTACAAACAATAGTAATTGGGGCCTAGTGTGCTTCTGTACGTGTGAAAAACATACACTTTTTTTTGATCATATTTCCTATTCCGCTATTCAATAAAAACCTTTGGGGCTCAATTAAATTGCGGAATAGTCTGTGTCTGTACGTGTGAGATCCACCTTTCCAAGTTTTTGGGGTTCATCTCATACTTCTGAAGCTTTGAGGGTGCTGCCTGTTCTATACTCCTCCTCCTCCTCCTCCTCCTCCTCATCCATCCATCCTTTTAGGTGTACAAACAATAGTAATTGGGGCCTAGTGTGCTTCTGTACGTGTGAAAAACATACACTTTTTTTTGATCATATTTCCTATTCCGCTATTCAATAAAAACCTTTGGGGCTCAATTAAATTGCGGAATAGTCTGTGTCGGTACGTGTGAGATCCACCTTTCCAAGTTTTTGGGGTTCATCTCATACTTCTGAAGCTTTGAGGGTGCTGCCTGTTCTATACTCCTCCTCCTCCTCTTCCTCATCCATCCTTTTAGGTGTACAAACAATAGTAATTGGGGCCTAGTGTGCTTCTGTACGTGTGAAAACATACACTTTTTTTTGATCATATTTCCTATTCCGCTATTCAATAAAAACCTTTGGGGCTCAATTAAATTGCGGAATAGTCTGTGTCGGTACGTGTGAGATCCACCTTTCCAAGTTTTTGGGGTTCATCTCATACTTCTGAAGCTTTGAGGGTGCTGCCTGTTCTATACTCCTCCTCCTCCTCCTCCTCATCCATCCTTTTAGGTGTACAAACAATAGTAATTGGGGCCTAGTGTGCTTCTGTACGTGTAAAAAACATACACTTTTTTTTGATCATATTTCCTATTCCGCTATTCAATAAAAACCTTTGGGGCTCAATTAAATTGCGGAATAGTCTGTGTCTGTACGTGTGAGATCCACCTTTCCAAGTTTTTGGGGTTCATCTCATACTTCTGAAGCTTTGAGGGTGCTGCCTGTTCTATACTCCTTCTCCTCCTCCTCCTCATCCATCCTTTTAGGTGTACAAACAATAGTAATTGGGGCCTAGTGTGCTTCTGTACGTGTGAAAAACATACACTTTTGTTTGATCATATTTCCTATTCCGCTATTCAATAAAAACCTTTGGGGCTCAATTAAATTGCGGAATAGTCTGTGTCTGTACGTGTGAGATCCACCTTTCCAAGTTTTTGGGGTTCATCTCATACTTCTGAAGCTTTGAGGGTGCTGCCTGTTCTATACTCCTCCTCCTCCTCCTCCTCCTCCTCATCCATTCTTTTAGGTGTACAAACAATAGTAATTGGGGCCTAGTGTGCTTCTGTACGTGTGAAAAACATACACTTTTTTTTGATCATATTTCCATTTCCGCTATTCAATAAAAACCTTTGGGGCTCAATTAAATTGCGGAATAGTCTGTGTCGGTACGTGTGAGATCCACCTTTCCAAGTTTTTGGGGTTCATCTCATACTTCTGAAGCTTTGAGGGTGCTGCCTGTTCTATACTCCTCCTCCTCCTCTTCCTCATCCATCCTTTTAGGTGTACAAACAATAGTAATTGGGGCCTAGTGTGCTTCTGTACGTGTGAAAAACATACACTTTTTTTTGATCATATTTCCTATTCCGCTATTCAATAAAAACCTTTGGGGCTCAATTAAATTGCGGAATAGTCTGTGTCGGTACGTGTGAGATCCACCTTTCCAAGTTTTTGGGGTTCATCTCATACTTCTGAAGCTTTGAGGGTGCTGCCTGTTCTATACTCCTCCTCCTCCTCCTCCTCATCCATCCTTTTAGGTGTAAAAACAATAGTAATTGGGGCCTAGTGTGCTTCTGTACGTGTGAAAAACATACACTTTTTTTTTATCATATTTCCTATTCCGCTATTCAATAAAAACCTTTGTGGCTCAATTAAATTGCGGAATAGTCTGTGTCGGTACATGTGAGATCCACCTTTCCAAGTTTTTGGGGTTCATCTCATACTTCTGAAGATTTGAGGGTGCTGCCTGTTCCATACTCCTCTTCCTCATCCTCCCTTTAGGGTAGGAAAAAATTTAATCGGGCCTAGTATGTGTTTGTACGTGTGAGATACACAGTTTTTTATCCTATTCCGCTATTCAATACACACCCTTTTGGTGTAAAAAACATTAAATTGCGGCATAGTTTGCATATTTGACATTTGCATATATTGTGCCTTGTTGCGCTGTTTTGAGTACTCCACCAACATGGCCAGTGGCAATGACGCCGTTCTCAGCTTAACTATCCCACTTCTATGCCTCCTTGAAAAAACAATTCGGGCGATGATGGAAGAGGATGTGGCACAGGATGAGGAGGAGGAGGAGGAGGATGAAGAGGTAACATTTCAAAGGCTTTCAGGGCAGTCATTCGCAAGGGGCTCCGAGGGTGGGTTCCTGCACACACAAACGCCAGGGACACAATTGTCCAGCAGGGGCACAGTTCTGGAGGATGAGGAGGATGAGGAGGAGGAGGAGCTGGAGGAGGAGATGGAACCATGTTCACAGCAGGGTGGCACCCAGGCCAGCTCATGGCCATCACTGGTGCGTGGCTGGGGGGATACAGAGGACACGGACGATACACCTCCCACAGAGGACAGCCTTTCGTCGCCTCTGGGCAGCCTGGCACACATGAGCGATTACATGCTGCAGTGTCTCCACAACGACCGCCGAGTTGCCCACATTCTAACTTGTGCTGATTACTGGGTGGCCACGCTGCTGGATCCCCGTTACAAGGACAACGTACCGTCCTTAATTCACTCACTGGAGCGCGATCGCAAGATGCGCGAGTACAAGCGCACGCTGGTAGACGCGATGCTGCTGGCATTCCCATCTGACAGCGGGGCCACAGTGGAAGCACAAGGCAGAGGAGGAGGAGGAGGAGGTCGCCAACTCAACCAGGGCACCGCCAGCACCTCAGAAGGCAGGGTTAGCATGGCCGAAATGTGGAAAAGCTTTGTCAGCACGCCACAACAAACAGCAGCACCAGCAGCTCAGATGGAACGTCTTAGCAGGAGGCAGCATTTTACCAACATGGTGGAGCAGTATGTGTGCACACGCCTACATGTAGTGAATGAGGGGTCTGCCCCCTTCAACTTCTGGGTCTCCAAATTGGGCACATGGCCTGAGCTTGCCCTTTACGCCTTGGAGGTGCTGGCGTGCCCTGCAGCCAGTGTATTATCTGAACGGTTATTTAGCACGGCTGGGGGTGTTATAACAGACAAGTGCAGCCGCCTGTCCAGAGACAATGTGGACAAGCTCACGTTCATTAAAATGAACCAGGTATGGATCCCACGGGACTTTTCCGTACCTTGTGCAGAATAGCAATGGATACCGACCTTACCCAGCCATTGTTCCATTTTTGCTCTTTCTCACTCTTTTGGGGTGTACCCTCATTTAAAATTTGTGAAAAGAAGCAGTGTTGGCTACCTCGTCCTCCTCCTCAGGGCCAGATTAACGTAGGGGCTATTGGAGCTGCAGCTCCATGCAGGCCCCTACCTTTTATATAGGCCCCGGGTTGGCCATATTCACTGTGACCGCTCTTCTGTCACTTGTAAACACAGAAGTCTGGCTTCTATGCTCGCTTCCCCAGGCAGCACCCTCAGAACCTCCCCACACAGCGCGAAGGCCGGACAAGGAGGGACAGTTGCCGATGCATGGATGTGTTTATGGGCTTCAGAGACAGCATCCCATGTTGAATTAGGCATGCATGGCTGCACCCTTCCTCCTCTGGGTGCATGCCAAGGCACGGCCCTTAAGGCCCTTCAAAATCCTCAGCACCAAGACCATGATGCTCTTAATCCGGCCCTGGTCCTCCTCCACCGCCGCTTCCACCTACACCGCCCATAGGTGTGCGCAGCCTATTGCATTAGGGTGTGCACCCCAAAGTTGAAATACACATGCATGTGTTTGCCTACATGTACATGGCCCCGATACATTACTCTCCCTGCTGGCAAAGAGAAATAGAGCAGAGCAGGTGCGAGGGAGATCTTTCCCATCTCCTCACTGGCAAACAGAGCGATAATGCTATGTGCCCTAGGTGATTAGGGTGTGCCCAGGTACACCAGGCACACCCTGTGCGCACGCCTATGATACCGCCACATCCACCACCACCTCAACCTCCCTCCTACTCCATATGGGCCTCGTCCTTCAGAGATGAAGAACATTGTTTTATTTTTCTGTTTTTTTTTTTGTTGTTTTAAGTTATTTCCCTATCCACATTTGTTTGCAGAGCACTTGCCATGCTCTTAACTACGTTTTGCTGCCATTTGCAGCACTCTAGCCCTTTCCATTGGTGTTTTAGAGCCATTTTAGTGCCTTAAAGTTCGGGTCCCCATTGACTTCAATGGGGTTCGGTGTCCGGGAAAAGTTCGGTAAAAGTCCGGGACACGGACCCGGACTTTTTTTTAAAGTTCGGCCGAACCCGTCGAACACGGACATCTAGGTGTCCGCTCAACCCTAGTCATGATACATAGTAGCAAAACATGACAACAACAACAAATGCCAAGGTTTAAGCTAAAGTTTTAAGCTAAGGCAAAATTCAGAACCAATATCAATATCGATAACCTAGTTTTCAACAGGAAGAACTAAAGTATTGACTTTGTGCCCACGTTGACCAGTCTTTGTGGACTTTTGGTCCGCAAAGAAGTGAAAATGCGTAAGCCTTTTCCATGGAGTATTGATGGTTTACTCTTCTAACAACCTCCAGATGGGAGGGCACGCAGGATTGTTTCCAATACCGCGCGACGGTGGTCCTAGCTGCTATCAGTATATGAATAGATAGTTAAATCCGCGCTAAGGAATCAAAGGATGTATTGATGTGCACTGATAAGCTGCAGCCTCACTTGAACTATAGCCGAAAGGCTATATAAATAAATGAGTGAGAATGGGAGTGATGGCGCTGCTTAATCTATAAGGTGCAAATAGGTGCTAAATTATAGAAATATGATAAAGGAATAAATATGTAAACATGTATCATCAAATGAAATAGATGTAAAATGTATATGGCAAATGGCCACAAGATGGCGTAGTGCAAAGTGCAAAAAAGTGCTACAATAAATAAATGGCAATAAGAATAAATATTCAACAAGATGAATGTAAAATAAACAGCCTTAAATAGATCAGTAAATGAATAAATCGATAAATACTATAAAAAGGTAATAAGTGGTGCTAAATGAATTTAAAGATCGCAATAATAAAAAATATAAAATAGTGCGGGAAATTATTATGCAACTCAGATAAATGTGCAAATATGCAGGAAAGTATTATACAAGGTGCAACATAGAGTGATATTGATACTTAATATATAAAAATAAGTCCGTGAGTAGGGATTGTGCAAAAAGTGGATGTGCGGGAAACTTTTATACAAAGTGCAGCAATAAGTGATAATCGGTCAGTTCATATACTGGGATAAGTCCATAAATTAGTGAATGTGCCCAGTGGAATAGGTGAGCAGTATCTTACGGTGACCCCCAAGGTGGGTGACTGGTGAGCTGCAGGATGGCTTCTAATGAAAAACCTACTCACCAGATGTACCCACCCCACACAGGGGTATAGAGCGGGTACTGTGGATATGCCTCGCTGGTCCTTGCTTTGTGTGGTGGTTCCCTTCCTGGGGGGGATATGATGTGGGGTCCACGGGGTTTCCCAGGTATCCTAACTTGGGGTCCGGTAGTAGGGTCCTATTCCAATGTATCCAATGTTCCGTGGGGGGATCGGGTATGGCCACTCACGGGTATGTAGATGGGAGGGTCATAGGAAGTGAAAAAACTCGATAGTGTGATATCGTAAAGGATATTTTATTCAGCAGTATAAAACAAATGGGTACTCACAATCAATTGTTAGGTAAACAGCGTGGTATTGGCGTCCCGGAACGCAATGCGTTCCAACTGGAAACCGGAACCGGAAATGACGTGACGGCGCTGTATGCGTTTCGTCATGTGACGTCTTCTGCATATTTTTTATTATTGCGATCTTTGATTCACTTAGCACCACTTATTACCTTTTTATAGTATTTATCGATTTATTAATTTACTGATCTATTTAAGGCTGTTTATTTTACATTCATCTTGTTGAATATTTATTCTTATTGCCATTTATTTATTGTAGCACTTTTTTGCACTTTGCACTACGCCATCTTGTGGCCATTTGCCATATACATTTTACATCTATTTCATTTGATGATACATGTTTACATATTTATTCCTTTATCATATTTCTATAATTTAGCACCTATTTGCACCTTATAGATTAAGCAGCGCCATCACTCCCATTCTCACTCAGCTATCAGTATATGGACCACTACTGTCCGCATGAGAGGCCGAATTAAGTCAATCCCTAGGGTGAGAAGGGCCAAAGCCGGGTCAGGCTGTTTCAGAATACCCATAACAACAGAAATAATTTCAAACACTTTGCCCCAAAAACTGGTCAAGCTCTTACAGAACCAAAAGACATGAAGAATCATGCCAACTTGGTCACAGTTTCTCCAACATAGAGGGCTGTGAGACTCGTAAATCTTTGACAATCTACATGGTGTCAGATACCAACGTGTAAGTAGTTTCTGGGCCTGTTCCCAATGGGAAACACACTGGGTTGCCCTATAGGTCGCTCTGATGGCCAATTGCCACTGAGCTTCCTTGGGATTTATCTTAAGGTCAGTTTCCCATTTGATCATGTGCGGTGTCTTACAAAAGGTGGTTTTCTGTGCAATAGAGTTGTAAAACAGGGATGTTCCCTTTACTCTGGTGGTGGAGCTGGAGAGGAATTGCCAGACCATTGGAGGTAGCTGCAATTTAGGGGGGGGGGGTGCCTGCGCAGGAAACTCGAAACACTGTTGTACGACAGCATCGCCTGCCTAGGCAGGTTCAATTCTTGTTGTAGGATGGGGAATGACTTAATTTTGTCTCCTTGGTAAAGCTGAGCCACATCCGTGATGCCCGCTTGTATAAACCGGGAAAGATTGGTGCAGGGGAGAAGCGTCTGGAGTACAGTAAAAGGTAAAGGCATTGTGGTGAGACGTTGGTGACCGGGGAGTTTAGCGATAAGTAGTCACGACAGTAGTGAGGCCTGGGTGGGTAGGGGATAGGACTGCAATGGAAGCTTCCTCCAATGGTCTGTAAGTAACAGTGTGCCCATTGACTCTACGTTAGCTAGGGAAGTTTCGATTGGGAGTCATGGGAGAGTAAGGGGACTAGAGAACCATTGTTTCAGAGGTATTAAGCGGGATGCGTGATAGTAATCGAGGAGATCAGGGAAACCAATGCCACCCATTGACTTGTGTCTTACCATATGAGCATATGCGCATCTCGCCCTTTTCCTTTGCCACACACATGTACGTAGGATTTTTTCTAGGGACATAATAAATTTACGGGGTATAGAAACTGGTAGGGTCCGAAACAGATATAATATCTTGGGGAGACAGATCATTTTAAATGCGGCGATTCTACCTGTCCAGGACAGCTCAGTGGAAGTAAATTTGGCAACATCTGCCGATATGTCGGATATTAGGGGTGAGACGTTGGAAGTCACCAGGCCTGCGGTGTGAAATGTCAAGTTGATACCCAAGTAGCGTATTGGTGTAGTAGACCAGGTGTAAGGCAAAGTGGATTGCAGGTGAGAGCGAACCTTGGAGTTCAAGCCCATGCTCATGATAACGGATTTACCGAAATTCACCTTGTAATACGATATGCTACTGAAGGATCGTAGGAGGTCGTGTGCCGCGGGGAGTGAGATGATGGGATTTGTGAGGCTGAGTATCACGTCGTCCGCAAATAGCGTAATTACATGATGTGACATGGGGAATTTGAAGCCCGAAATAAGGGGATGCTGTCTCAGGGATGCTGCAAGAGGTTCAATTAGTAAGTTAAAAATGAGAGGGGATAAGGGACAACCTTGTCGGGTGCCATTTGTAATAGAGAAGGGTTTGGAGAGGACCCCCGCTGACAGCACTTTAGCTGATGGGGAGGAATAGAGGGTGAGTATGGCGGACAGGATCGGGCCAGAGAATCCAAAGCGGAGCAGTACCGCCTTCATGTATCCCCAGTGGACGCGGTCAAACGCCTTCTCTGCGTCTATAGATAGAAGCATAGAAGGCGTTCTTGTGCGTTCCGCATGGTGGATCAGATTGACCACCCTCCTGGTGGCATCTGGGGCCTGCCTGCCTTTTACGAAGCCCATTTGGTCTTCGGCTAACAGCGTAGGTAGGACGGTAGCTAATCTGTTGGCCAGGATTTAGCGAACATTTTGATGTCATTATTCAGTAAGGATATAGGTCTGAAATTGGTCGGAGTGGTCGGGGGTTTACCAGGTTTGGGAAGAGTAATGACATTAGCTTGGAGCATTTCTGGTGGCAGGGTACCAGTAGTAATTGTATTGGAAAACAAATTCAACATGTGTGGAGATAGGATCGATTGCATGGTGCAGTAATATTCGTTGGATAGACCGTCAGGGCCAGGACTTTTGCGCAATGGTAAGGATTGTAGCGTTTTGGTTAGTTCAGCGATAGTGAGCGGTTCGTTGAGTTTCGCTAAAGAGTCTGCGGTAAGTGCGGGGAGGTTGATACGGCTAAGGAAGTCATGAATCGCTGATTCGGTAGGTTGGGGTGTGTCAGGGTCTTTTGTCAGGTTGTATAAGGAACTATAGTAGTCCGCAAACGCGTCCGCGATTTTCTGGGGGTGCATCACTTTAGCTCCGGTATGGGGGTGGGAGATATATTCAATTTTGGATTTGACCCGTCTCGCTTTCAATCTGGATGCAAGGAATTTCCCCGCTTTATTATGTGATGAGTAGTAGCGTAGGCGAAGGCGCGCGAGCATCTTGTCGTGTTGTTCAGTTAGAAGTCAACAAAGGTCTGTCCGGAGAGAGGTCAATTTGGACATGTTAGCGGCCGAGGGGGATACTTTGTTAACCGCGTCCAGGGAGTGAATATCGCTAATGAGGCTATGCATTTTGGCTTGACGTTTCTTTTTCAGGCGGAACCCCAGTTGAATCAAAACTCCCCGAACAAATGCTTTGTGGGTGTTCCACAATTTGGAGGGGGAAATATCGGGAGTAGCATTAGTGGCGAAGAACTCCCGTAACTGGGCTTGTATGTGTGCGAGTGATTCGGGATCAGACAGAAGAGAGTTGTTGCATCTCCAAATGAAGGAGGAAGGGGTTCGTGGAAATTGACATGAGAATCGCAGCGTGATTGGACCACGTGATAGGGGAAATAGAGGTGGCTACCGCGAGCGGCAGCACTGTAGAATCAACTAAAAACATATCTATCCTGGTGTACGTGTGGTGGCAAGGTGAAAAGAAGGAATAGTCTCTTTCTTCCGCGTGTTGGTAACGCCACACGTCATGGAGTCCCTCTGCATGTGCTAGAGAAGCCAGAGAAGGCAGTTTCGAAGCGCCCCTGGAAGAGGAGTCCATGACGTGGTTCATCACCAAATTAAAGTCACCGCACATGATCAGTTTGCCCGTTCTTATTTTAGCTACTTTCGTGCAAAGTTTACGTAAAAACCGCAATTGATGCTTGTTGGGGGCATATACGTTAACCAGGGTGTAAGGGCAATCGTCAATAACACAAACAAGAATTATGTACCGTCCCTCCACATCCTGTACCAGCTTAGAGAACGAGAAAGACACAGAAGAGCGAAACGCCAGTAGTACACCCCTTTTCTTCTCTGTAGAGGAGGTTTGGAAGATATGAGGATAGTCCGGATGAGTGCATTGAGGACTGTGGTCACGTTTAAAGTGTGTCTCTTGCACCGCTAAGACATCCGCCTTGGATGTGGTTGCTTCCCTCCACATAGAATAGCGTTTTACGGGGAGCCCCTTAGCGTTCATGGAAAGAAGTTGTAATGTCATGGTGGAAGTGGGTATAGTTCCTGGCGGGTGTAGAGGGTGGGGAGCATATGGTCAGGAGGCAGTGGGTCACGGTCAGGAAGTCGGACATTCCAGAAGGAGATGGGATGTGGGAAAGGGCAGATAAGAAAGAGTACCTGAGGGGTCAGTCGTCGTGAATCTTCGGACGGGACTTGAGCGGTGAGTTGCGGAGGAGATGAATCCGGTCCACCATTGGAATGAGGCGAAGACGATGAGTCGAGCAGATGTCCACGGAGGGTTCCAAACCATGGGTCTCATGGTGTAGCTGTAAAAAATTGGCAAAAACAAAAACACACAAAAAACAAGAAAAAAGTAGGGTAGGGTAAAAAATACTCGGTCTGTTACGACCAGGTGTGCAACGGGTGTTGCAAAGGCAGCGGGGGTGAAAAGCACGGTGGTAGGTGCTCATTCAGCATAATGGGGTCTGATCCACCCAGCGAGGGTGTAGAGAGCTGCTATCACTTGTGGCGTGATCTGGATCTAGAGGATCTTGCCACGACGTTCCACTCGGGTTGGACATGCCGGGGCGGGAGTGCGGTTGCGGTACGAGGGGGTTCCTGGGAATCCGGTACTATTCCCCATTGACGGAGCAAGCGGATCCCTTGATCTAAAGAGGTGATGTGGGACGTAGTGCCCTGGTAGGTCACGCAGAGTCGTGCTGGGTATTTCCATTTATAGACTACCTTGTGGTTGCGGAGGGCCTTGGTAATAGATGACAGATTGCGCCTCAGTTGCAGCGTACACTGGGAATAGTCTGGAAGAACCTGAATTGAACAGATTTGTTCTGGTAGGCGATCCTTGCGCCTGAAGGTTTCTAAAATTTTTTCTTTGGCCTGAAAAAAATGGATACTTAGCAGCACGTCCCTGGGTATCTCTTGTGGAAGAAAGGAAGGCTTGGGGATACGGTGAATCCTATCTATCGTTAGGTCTGCATTTGTAAGTTCCGGGACCGCTTTTTGAAATAAGTCTCTCGCAAATGTCGGCAGTTGGTGAGGTAGGACAGATTCCGGGACACCGCGGAGCTTAAGATTATTGCGCCTGGACCTGTCTTCCAGGTCCGCTAATTTCGCTTGTATTTTGTGTCCTCCTGATGGGATGTGTGGGAGTCCACCAGCACATTATATGAGGATGTGAATTCCTCCATCTTGTCTTCCAGGTTATGTACCCTATCCCCTAGTCCATGTAACTCTTTTTGACAGTACGAGATGGAGGCCGCAATATTAGCTTGCATAGAGTTATTAAGTATGGACATCATTTCCTTAAAGCGGTTGTAAACCCTATTAAAAAAAAAAAAAAAACCTGCAAGACAAAGGCATAATGAGCTAGTATGCATCGCATACTAGCCCATTATGTTTAACTTACCTTAAAACGAAGCCCCGACACGGACCCCCGGACATCGATGCGGGCGCTGCCATGATCCCTCGTCGTCTCTTCCGGGTTCGGCGGCTCCGGCGCGCTGATTGGCCGAAAGAGACGGCTCCAGTGCGCTGATTGGCCGGAGCCGCGATGACGTCACTCCCGCGCATGCGCACGGGAGTGATTTTTCCGGCAAGCTCCCGGCAAGTTAATTGAAGGTCCCCCCGGACCTTCAGAGCGCATGCGCCGCTCGCGCGAGCGGCTGCATGCACTGTAAATATCTCCTAAACCGTGCCGGTTTAGGAGATATTATTTGTACCTACAGGTAAGCCTTATTATAGGCTTACCTGTAGGTAAAAGTGTCAAAAAGCGGGATACAACCGCTTTAAGTGTGGTGTCTGACACTGGCTGACCCGTGGTGGTCTCCGTCTACCCACAGCTAATCCAAATTAGCATATTGCTTCTTAACATTGTATTT
This sequence comes from Pelophylax lessonae, assembly GCF_965119305.1. Lineage (NCBI taxonomy): Eukaryota > Metazoa > Chordata > Amphibia > Anura > Ranidae > Pelophylax > Pelophylax lessonae. The sequence goes on along the minus strand of NC_138775.1, from coordinate 171,227,896 downwards.
CATGGTCATGAGCAACCCTGCAAGTTCAAAGACTAAAATTGTTGAACAACAAATGTATATGTGACTTTGTAATGCACTATTTTCAATAACTTTAATAAAGAAATATTGAAACAAAAATCACTCTATTTAGGGTTGTCTACTCCAAGCGATAGCAAGTCAGATAGTTGTCATTACAAGAGCCAGAAGATGTTGGATATATAAAGATTAAACAATTGTACAGGCTAGGACATGTAGAAGAAATGGCAAGGTGGAGAAGTATTAGAAAAATGTATCCAGGAAAATCAGAATGCAGAAGAGGTATTGGTTGGTTAAAATCTATAGATGATAATAAGAAAGATTTGCTTATCTGAGAATGTGACAAGAAGCAGGACAAAAAACCCAGAGACACATGATAATAAGTGGACATCTTGCAGGACCTCATTCATATGATATGGGCAGCAATATGTGGTTTACAAGGAAACATAGGGATGATTTAAACAAAGTACATATTTTCAGTAATAGCACTAAGAATTGGATTTTGCAAAAGCATTCCACCCTGTGCCCCCCCAAAAATGCTTAATTTGCAAACTAAGATCCCTAGTTGTTCAGTCAACTGTATATATATATGGATAGAAAGATGGCCTCAGGAACAGGTGCAGAAAATAGAAGAATGTAATCAGGACTACAAATTCAATATTTTCAGATGATACTAAATGATGCAAGGAAAACATTTCAGCACAGGATATAGCATCATTAATTAAGTTGTTGTAAGATCCTTGTAAAGATGAAATATAGTAATCCCACAATCACCCTGCTTCCACAATATACAATGCACCTCCACCGCACCACTGTGAAGTCCCGATAAAAATGGACACTCACCAGAAGTAACTTTCAATGCGCTTTGGTTAAACCTCTTATTTGCTTATGTCTCCAAGAAAACTCTGTACCGTTGCACACCAGATCAGAATCCTCCCTTGTCCACAATCAGCGTGTAGTTATGTTTAAGCCAGATAAGGAACTCTTTCCCAGTGATTATCATGTAAGTAAACACAGAAGTGGGGACTCATAGCGTAACTCATACATTTATTGCCAAGAAAACCCCCCAAAACCCTTAAAATACAACTCACAATTGATAAAACACTTCAGGCGTAATGTATGGTATATTATGGTAACCTCACTTGTCAGACGCTTCACACGTTCTACCGCTGCCGCTCAGTACCTAGCCGGCAGAGTACTGTGGCGTGACGTCAGGCGTTACCAGGGTGACCACGTGCTCACACCCTTACACGTTTCGTCATCAAGGACTTCTAAATATTTATTGATTTAATAGCAGCAGCTGTTTTATGAGTTTTATACTACTGATTGTTTGATTTTATGTGTTTAGCGCTGGGTGAGTGGGATTAGTTTAATATTATACCTACTCTATTTTTTAAAGGTTTTATTTAATATCCATAATTATGGCCATAAAAATGGCCAGAGAATTAAACCCACAGCCTCTCATTTGCAAGCCTGTTATTCTAGCACCTACGCCACCAAGCCAGCTGTTTAACCAAACACTCTCTCTGCCTAACTAACTTCTCTCTGAGTTTGACAGCTCTTTTATAGGGCTCTGATGTCACCAACGCCCCACAACCCACTGCTCAGGTGCAGTGAATAAATTACTGATGTCACATCAGAAGGGGCGGGGACAATTGATAGGTTTTAATTAAAATCCATAATTAATATTAATCACCCTATGGCCAGGGGATTTGAAAGCCCGTTATTCTTCCAGCTACGCCACCGAGCCAGCTGATTAACTTTTAGACTCTTTCTGCCTAAATGACTTCTATCTGAGTTTGACAGCTCTTTTATAGGGCTCTGATGCCATCAGCTCCCCATTATTCATTGCTCAGGTGCAATGTCAGTAATTTATTCACTGCACCTAAGCAGTGGATTATGGGGCACTGGTGATGTCAGAGCCCTATAAAAGAGCTGTCAAACTCAGATAGAAGTTAGTTAGGCAGAGAGAGTCTTGGGTTAAATAGCTGGCTCGGTGGTGTAGCTGGTAGAATAATGGGCTTGTAAGTGAGAGGCTGTGAGTTCGCATCCACTGGCCAGCGGGTGATTAATATTAATTAATATTAATTATGGATTTTAATTAAAACCTATTCGTTGTCCCGCCCCTTCTGACATGACGTTAGTAATTTACTCACTGCATCTGAGCAGTGGATTATGGGGCACTTGCGAGATCAGAGCCCTATAAAAAAGCTGTCAAACTCAGATAGAAGTTAGTTAGACAGAAAGAGTCTAGGGATAATCAGCTGGCTTGAGGATGTAGCTGGTAGAATAACAGAAATTGAAAAAACAAACTTATAACAGCGCTCAACACAATTAATAGATAATAGTAGTGACTGATAAGTGTATCAAGTAAAGTGCAGCTGCTGTGCATCCAAACCAATTGTTAGAAAAAATGTGTAAATTTAAGTTAAAACAGCGCTAGCAACGGATATAAAAACAAATGGTACAATCAATATAAATATAAAGTCTCTTAATAAAATTAATATAAATTATTATAAAGGTGTTCTAGTGCAAGTCTTGGTTCCTTCAGTGCAAGTGGATAAAGGTGCTCAAGTGCAAATCCATCCAGGTGTATTGAGTGCTCACACGAGTGACCCTCCAGGTCCCCTACCAGGTCCCCTACTCACCACACTATGGATGGTTCAGCGTGTTCGGGTATATTGGGACCGGAAATACGTCAACGCGTTTTCACCCTGATAGTGGGCGTTTTCAAAAACGCCTACTATCAGGGTGAAACGCGTTGATGTATTTCCGGCGTGGAGCCACGTAACGTCACTTCCGGTCGGGCTTCCTGGTCTCGGTGGAACGCACGCCAACAGCGGCGTTCCTGTTTGTTATATCGCTTTCTCATTCGTTTGATCTTGTGAGTACAACTTAAACTGTGGGGGAATAAATATATTTCTTGAAGGTATTACACTATCAGCCCCTTTCTTTCATCCACATATATCGGGGAAACCCATTTTTATTTCAACGGAGCGATTCTAATTTGGATGAATTATTGGAGTATGGATGTCATAGTCCCAATATACCCAAACACGCTGAACCATCCATAGTGTGGTGAGTAGGGGACCTGGAGGGTCACTCGTGTGAGCACTCAATACACCTGGATGGATTTGCACTTGAGCACCTTTATCCACTTGCACTGAAGGAACCAAGACTTGCACTAGAGCACCTTTATAATAATTTATATTAATTTTATTAAGAGACTTTATATTTATATTGATTGTACCATTTGTTTTTATATCTGTTGCTAGCGCTGTTTTAGCTTAAATTTACACATGGTAGAATAACAGGCTTGCAAGTTAGAGGCTATGGGTTTGATTCCCCCCTGGCCAGTGGGTGTTCGTATGTTTGCGAAAACATTTCCCCTGTTCAAGATGTTCTGGTGCAAACCGAACAGGGGGTGTTCAGCTCATCACTACTGCAAATTGAAAGCTATTTTGTTACACTGGGAACAGGAGATTCAGTGTATATAAAAGTATTATGTTTAAAATAAAAGTATAGCTTATTCAGTAAATAACCTAAACTGGCTTTTTAAATTGTATTTTTTATTACAAATGGAATAACAAGGACTGTATGTGTTACAAAAATGTAAACTATATATGAGAACAGGTAAGCACCTCCCTTTCCTTCATAATAATGTAAACACTTCCTGTTAATATGCATTTTCAGTTATTGATAATGGTGATTCAAAAGCATATATTGCTCTTGCAAGAGCTTTGTCAATTTTCTCCTGATTTTCAGATGTCATTGTGTATTGTTGTGAGGTCATGGCTGCAGCGCTTCCTTACTTGAAGATGCTGCTGGTAAAGAAACACATTGGGTGAAATTTACAAAAACATGATGGGAATCTGAATCAGGTGCAGCCGTGCATGATAGCCAATCAGCTTCTAATGTCAGATTGTTCAATTAAAGTGTTACTAAACCCACAACAGTGAAATCAGTCTTCGTATGCAGTAAAGCATGCTTGTTACACTTACTGCTGTGGAACCTAAGGGGTTAATCTTCTACATTGTATAAAAAGGTTGTTTGATCTTGTATGCACAGATCCTCCTCTTCTTCCACTGACTCCAGAACATGTCCAGATAAGACAGAGACTTTGGAGTCGGGCTGCACTTGCTCTGTTTTGTGTGTATTGCTAGAGAGGTTTTTTTTTCTGTGATCAGCACAGGACCAATCAGCACTGTCCAGACAGAGGGTCAGGGGTCCTGCATCCTGATAGGAGAGCTAAGTGCAGTATGAAACCTTCTCCTACAAGCTTTAGAATTAACTGAATGAGAAAAGGTATTTAGTAGTTTATATTTACTAAAATAATTGCATTTCCATGTTCTGTGTACTGTGGGAGACCATATATAGTGAATGAAAATTCCTGGGTTTAGTAACACTTTAAGCTTTGACAAAAACACTTGGAAGCTGATTGGTTTAAATGCATGCAGTGCTGCACCAGATTTTTCATGCTCCATTTTTAGTAAATACCCCCCATCGTGGTGATTCAGCAGAAAGAGTGTTTCTGTAATGAGAACTCTGGAGGGAAAAGCTATTTGTACTTTCATTATGGTCCTCTTCATTTAATTCCATAAATTAGTTTTATTGTTTTTTAGGGCACCTCTGGCATACCAGGATGTGCTTTGTCATCCTTGCAACATTTGGGAAATAATATTTCTTCTCACAATATTTGCAAATTGCAGTTTTGCCTTCAGCAGAAATTGCACCGTGGACATATTTTCAAACTCTAGATGTGGATGTCTCCATTTTACTGATAGGAGGAAAAGAAAAAACAATTTTCTGACTTGGCTATAAGAAAACATTATGCTGTGATAATGGAGAACATTAACAGGATTCATCCAAATGTTAAAAAGGATAAAATAATCTGTCAGACAAATTCCCCCTCTTACCTGTCAGTTAAGGCCTGAGAGGACAGAAACTATAATTTATTGTATCCCAACAATGATTACCAGATGGAGCTCACAAGCAAATTAAACTGGAGATTTGTTTTCCCTGCAGTGCCCCCAAATGTCAAAAATGCATATTTATCTTCTTAGAGAACTGCGTTGAGAAGTATAGTGTTTCTTGAATTGTATTCCAGAATTTGCTTGTCTTCAGCTGAGAGAATTTGCAATGATTTAGGATTTTTACATAAAGTCTCAGAAATCTTTAGTTAATGTTATATAGTTTGGATACCATGTCATAGATATATTATTTATCTTTTTTTTTTTTTTTTACATTTTTGTGAAAAAATAAAAAATGCTTTTGAAAAAAAAAATATTGTTTTTTTTTCCCGGGACTTCCCACCTCTAGGCTAGTTTTTGCTTTTCCTTTCTGAATTTTGACTAAGAATATGCAGAATAGTTTTACTTAGCATTTTTTTGCTACAAATTATTAATTTCACCTTAAGTGAAATCTTGTGAAAATGTTCTAACAAAACCATGGGAATGATTTAGCTTTTTGGCATTTTATTGTGAGCTGTGGGAAAGATGATTCTTTTTGACTTACAGTATGTCTTTGCACTGCTTTTAGCACCATCTGTTGAGGTATTTCACCAATACAGTATGGTTTTTCAGAGATTTGTGCTATCTCTCTTGGATTTATTTATAAAGCAGGTGTCTTTGCTCATTTTGCAGCAGCTCCACTTTGCCATTGGACTTACTGTGATGTAAGGTGTTCCATTTCCTATTCGTTGGAACAACAGCAAAACTTTGAATGACATTTTGCTGCCCATTATCTGTGATGACAAAGTCAGGTATTCCATGATGACTAAAATGTACTTCGCAGCATTCAATTGTTGTTGTTTTTTTTAAGTGTTGTCAAGTAGTGCATCTATCTCCAAAAAGTCTGAATAATATTAAGCTTTTATTAGGTAATCCTGTCCTGGTACAGAGAATAAACTCATGCCCCAGGGTACGTACAATACTGCTCCAGTTGACCTATGTCTTTTCGAAGACATGCATCTATGCCCAGGTGACTTGAAGGGATGTGTGCAGATAATTCTATACACATACTGTACATTTGGGTAAAATGACTAGGTATGAGCTTGAATTTCAGTCCAAACACTAGTTCAGACTGAACTTTTCCTGTTCATGCCTTTAGATGACCATCCAAACATTTACCTGTTCAATAGGAGCTGATCATCATGTATGATAGTGGTATTGATCCAAACAAACACTTTTTTTTTAAATCAGGAAGAACGTTTATTGAAAACGTAAACATACAATTCCAGAACATTCAAGAATTGAAGCAAACATTTTGCATAGACAACTTGTGAATCCATCCATAGTGCAAATATAAAGTGGAAAATTCACATAATACACTGCTGATATCATCAAGATATCTTCATTAACAAGGAGATAAATACAAATACCGTTAGCCTAAATGGTAGTGTGCCAATCAAACACAATCAGGTCAATTACTGAATCTTATTAGTTATGAAATCTAGAGGACCAAGACCTGGGGTATCAAGCCAGGGCCCATACATTTTCAAATGTATTCAGGCAGCCTCTATGCTGGTAAATATATTTTTCCAGGTGGAGAGTATCTCCCATATACCCTATTCATTCAGTGTGTGTGAAACAAAGACAAACAGAGGCGCCTCTAAGTGTAGACTTTATGCAACAGGTTTAATGAATAAAATTATGCACTCACGTTAGTAAGCATATATTCATGCCCATAAAACAAGGTTCCATTGTGGAGAAGTGCACATCATCTGGTCATGGACATCCGTCCTGCTGGAGCCGAAATCCTTTCGCCGTGGCCGGCTTGTACGGCAAGGTTAGAACCAGGAAGTAGGCTCGGTGTATTTGCTTGACAGCGAGGCTTGGTGGATAGTCGAACCTGGATGATGTCATCTGCATGCAACGCATTTCCGAGCGTGCTTGCTGCCTGGGGGAGGGCAGCCGCGCTCCTTCTTCACGGCAAGTATAATAGAAAGTGACACAGTGTACATTTAAATAATGAAATGGGAGGAGAGATGCAAATGTACCAACGAAGGGAAATATATCTAATAAGTGGTCTATACAAATGGGCTCATAATGAAATGGGAGGAGAGATGCAAATGAACCAACAAAGGGGAATATATCTTGACTTTGTTAACTTTCCTATTTTTATTTAATGCACATATTCACATTTTTTCCATCTCCCTTCCCCTTTGAATTTATTTATAATGTGATCCTCAAAGGGAAAATTAGACACACACTGTGTGGCAAATTTAAACATCTTGAGAGATTAATCACCACTGCTAATCAGCAATGGTGGGATAGATTATTTTTATTTAAATATATCAGTACAAAAATCTCCCCTAGAGGACTCAGAGTAGAAAAATAATGCCCATTTGCAGATATTGCTAAAGAATGGGCTGGTATAGCAGATTTTTGTGCATTTAAATGGATGGAAATACTTGCCACCCATAGGTTACAAAAATATGAGAAGCTTGTACATGAGGTCCAAATGCTTGCCACAGACATTCTTGATCTACACGCCATTATCCCCATGTCATGGTTTACTACTCTCAAACTTAACACTAAGAGAGAAGAAGATAGCATTATCAGCAATAAACTGGGAAAATTTAGACGTGATCTAGATGATCACAACCAAGACAGGGTATATACATGGAAAAAGAAATTCAGGACATCTCAGGGACCATCTACTACCATGCCGTCTCATACCAACACCAACCATATTGTACCACTCATGAGCTTATCCTGGCCCACCCGTCTCCCTTCATCTTTTATGCATTCAGTTGCTGTTTCTGGATCTCATAATCCCAATTATCAATATAATAAAAATATCAATAAAAACACAAAACTGAATAGGCATCAGGGACATGATAAGGTTCTTGCTGACCTAAATTCATTTTACAATAGACGTCGACCACCTTTAACTACATCTTCTATCAATAAGGATCACTCTATACTCATTAGTAGTGACTGTAGTTCCAACATCACTGCCTCTAGAAAACCACTTGTTCCAGAGTCTGGTCCCACCAACACCATACCCCAGGATATATCTAGTTCACCCCTCCCCTGTTCTGTTCAGCCAATAGCCAGACTTCATCTTTATGTGACAATGGTACATCCTTGTCACGTCCCAATGTTCCTGTGAGGTCTAACACTCCCCTCATTACAGGTCATCTTTCCGCAGAACAGTATCACCCTGGCCCTATAAATTCTGACAACCCTCATTTTTTAGTGATCAGTCCTCCTCGCTTCCTTCTTTATCACAAAAAAAGAAAGCACGAAAAAGAGGATGTCGCGGAGGACGAAACCACCCCAAAAAAACTTCACAAGTCCCGCAAACTGTAAAGATTTGCAATCTTTCCTCGTATGCACTTTCAGAAGTAGAAACCTCATTACTTAGCCGAGGTTTAAACTTTGCTCCCACCAATAAACCTAACCCTTTTATACTTTTTAAAGATCTTAATAGGTACATCAGAAACCTAACTTTGAAAAGATATTTCCAGATGAAAGATCATAACAAAGAACCCAGTATTGCCACCGTAGGTTCACCTCCCATTCCTTCCTCTCCTATTTTTGAATATGAAGGCGACCTTATAGATATTCTAGACTCTTTTTCTCCTGAGAATGAATCACTGAGTCTGTTTACCCAACATCTAGCGACCTCCCCTACAGTAGTACACTCCTCCCTTAGACCAAAATCAACATTTTTTCCAGCACATGCTAAAGGCCCGTATTTAGAACGTTTTTATAGGGTTGTTTTTGCCGAATTTGAAAAATGATGTAAACACCCCACATCCATCAAACCCCATAGACATAATCTATCCCAACAAGAACATCAAGCACTTCTTAAACTTACCAAAAATGTTAACCTTGTCCTCAAATCTGCCGATAAAGGTGGCGGCATTGTATTACAAGCCCGCACCGAGTATGTGGCAGAAGCCAACAGATTATTGGCATATCCCACTATATACAAAAAACTGTCTAAAGATCCCATTACGGAGTTCTCCTTAGAAGCTGACAAATTAATCAAGTCTACACTTGATAATGGTATTATCAACAAGACAGAGGCCAAATTCTTTCGTAGAGAATTCTATTCCACACCCTACTTCTTCCATCTGCCCAAAGTCCATAAGAGGCTTACCAACCCTCCAGGTAGACCTATTGTGGCGGCCATGGAAAGCATTACGTCCGGGTTCAGCCAATATATCGATCAGTACCTTCAACCATTAGTATATCAACTTCAGTCTTACATCAGAGACAGTCAGAATCTGTTAGAACTTCTTGCCCCCTATTCTTGGGAAAATTTGTATATTTGGCTCTCCCTGGACGTGAATTCCCTATACACCTCTATCCCCCATGAGTTTGGACTAAGAGCGTTGGAATTCTTTCTCGCCCAGGATCCGTTGACCAATGCTAGACAGTCAGCTTTCATTTTAGAGGCCACTGCCTTCTGTTTGACTCATAATTATTTCGAATTTGACAGACAATTCTATCTACAACTTCAGGGCACCGCGATGGGCGCAAATTTTGCGCCCTCATATGCTAACCTGGCAATGGGGTACTGGGAACACAATCACATATGGAAATGTAATCCCTTTTTGGCCAATATCGTGTTTTTTGGCAGGTACATAGATGACATCATCGTCATATGGGATGGATCCCTAGATCTCATTGACGATTTTGTCCGTCATTGTAACCAGAACACATATGGGCTCTCTTTACCTCAGTATCAGGTACTGATTCATTGGCTTTTTTGGATCTGGAGCTGTATCATCTTGGAGAGAAAATCTGTGCTAGAAATTATACCAAACCGACAGCTGGCAACTCCTTTCTTCATTTCGAAAGCTGTCACTTTTCAAAATGGATTACGAATATTCCCAAGGGACAATTTTGCCAACTCTGGCAACTCTTTTCTTCATTTCGAAAGCTGTCACTTTTCAAAATGGATTACGAATATTCCCAAGGGACAATTTTGCCAACTCAATCAAAATTGTACCTTAGAGTCAGACTATATTGACCAAGGTACTGTCATTAAAAACAATTTTTTTAGACAAAGCATATCCACTACCTTTGGTCAATGAAGCTTTTGAGATGTATAAAGGTAAAAAAAACACCAAAAAAGAGTCAACCTACATCAGATCAGACCCTTAGATTTACCACCACTTACCACTTCAAAACATAAAAAAATGGAAAAAATTCTGGCCAGACACTGGAACATCTTACGGGAAGAACCTAATCTTAAAACCATAATACCAGAAAGACCCAGGGTGAGTTATCGAAAGGCCTTAAATTTGAAAAATAAAGTGGCCCCTAGTAAAATCAAATCTATCACTCCGACTACTTCTGTACCAATTCTCATTCCCCTTAAAGGAATGTTCCAATGTCGGAAACCTTTATGCAAAATGTGTTCGTTTGTCAAACACGGCCAAATCTCCTTTCAAACAAAAGGAAAGAGTTTTCATCTGGGTGAATTTTTTAACTGCTCATCAGATTTTGTTATATATGGCCTGTCCTGTCCATGTGGGCTGGTCTATGTGGGCCGCACCATTCGTCCAATTCGCCAACGTTTTGGAGAACATAGACGTTCTATAGAACTTGGCAAAGACAAGCGGAGTGTTCCTCGACACTTTGCTGAGGCTCACCAGGGATCAACTATAGGTCTAACTGTGTGGGTTATTGAACAGATAACAAAAACCCTTACAGCAGCTGAACGTTATAAGAAACTATGTGCCATATTGTGATATATATGTGACATATTGTGACATATTGGATTTACTCCCTGGATTCTCTTTCTCCTGGTGGCCTCAATGAGGGTATCGAGATCGCCACCATATTATGAATACCTACAGGCTATATTTGTTTCAGACATACAGGACTGTATATAGATTCACATGCCTATATGGATGCATATTGATATACAGGAGTGGATTGCCACATTATTTTAATCCTATTTATGAATGAATGTATTAATTTTTTTCATAAAATCTCTGACGTTTACCATAATTATCAATTTCCGACATCCATTAGCAATATCTCTCATTTAAAATACATACATATATATATATCTTCTAATTTTTTTTATATATTTTTTTTTTCTCATATTATTTCTATTTCTTATTTTCACATTTACTTATATTTATTTTATTTTTTGTATTTTTATTATTTTTTCCTTTTATATCATTATTTAGTAATTTTATAAATAATACCCACCGGTTGATAGTGGTGGTCAGTCACACACAGCTAGTTGGTATATCTTAATTTAGTTATTGTGATACACCCATTTTTATTATTTATTATTTAATACTACCATACATATTTTATATATATATAAATATTGGTGAATTACTTTTTTAAAGTTGAATTTTAATCTAGCAATATTATATTGTGACTTTTGATATAATTGACACAATGATTATTAGCCCATTTGTATAGATTACTGATTAGACATATTCCCCTTTGTTGGTTCATTTGCATCTCTCCTCCCATTTCATTATTTAAATGTACACCGTGTCACTTGCTATTATACTTGCCGTGAAGAAGGAGCGCGGCTGCCCTCCCCAGGCAGCAAACACGCTCGGAAACACGTCACATGCAGATGACATCATCCAGGTTCGATTATCCACCAAGCCTCGCTGTCAAGCAAATACACAGAGCCTACTTCCTGGTTCTAACCTTGCCGTACAAGCCGGCCACAGCGAAAGGATTTTGGCTCCAGCAGGACGGATGTCCATGACCGAATGATGTACACTTCTCCACACTGGAACCTTGTTTTATGGGCATGAATATATACTTACTAATGTGAGTGCATCATTTTATTCATTAAACCTGTTGCATAAAGTCTACACTTAGAGGTGCCTCTGTTTGTCTTTGTTTTAGCCCTGTGGAACCCCTGGCTTTGGTTTCTGGATGGCTGCCCTACATGGTGGACTTTTTCTCCCCCTGTGCCATTAATGACTTTTAACTCTATGGACTTTTGGTTCGATATGTGATCAAGCGCCTGTTAACATTGTGTATTCAGTGTGTGTGGGTGGATCTGCAGATTTCAAGTGGAATAAGAGTATTCTACATGCCTGGAACAGAGCCCTCAAAATTGCCTTCTTGGTACATTTTTGTAGTTGTATTGAGTCTAAGATACACAATTTACACTGAAATACTGAGTTCAGAGGTTGGATGCCTCCTGCCCAGTAGATATATAACCTGGGGCAGTGCCATAGTAAATGATCTCCATGATCTCTTCGGAAATTACTGCATAGGTGATGCCCATCTTGAAGTGTTTGTGAGGCATGTAATATACTCTTAGAAGAATAAAAAGTTGCTTAAGTCTCTGAGAAACATTAAGAGAGCTTCCCTGGACTGCCTGAATTGCCTCTTCCCACAGGTCCTTCTCAAATGAGCCAACATCAGTAGTCCAAGAACTCTTCACCTCGAGAGGATAACTATCAAGAAAGTTAACTAATAACACAGCATACCGTTTTGAAATTAACCCCTTAGTGGCAGTGATGTTTTGCATTATATTGAAGATTGGGGTAGGGGACTGACTCCACATAGTTGTATCTCCTTTAGCTGTAACAAAATAGTGCAACTGTATATAGTAGAACAGCATAGATTGGGGCAAACCAAATTGGTTTTGCCAGTCAGTAAAGGTCTTTAGTGAGCCTTTCACTAAAATATGAGTAGGTCTGAATTTCCCCCAGTTACAACTATGTGGAATTTCAGCTAGATCAAGATATTGGGCATTATCCCAGATTAAAAATATAGGAACCAATAGGTTCTAAACCTGCACAAATCAATAACCAAAAAACAAAAAAACTAAAATAAAAAGTTGCGTGTTGTAAAGTGTAAAAAACACCTATACTATGAAAAGGAACTATGCTTTTATATCATAAAATACATATCACCATAGTGAATAAACAATAGAGAATAAACAAATAAATACATAAATAAATACATCTTAATTTAAATGATAGAAAACACATAAAAATTGTTAAGTCCATATATAGATCCCACACGTGAATAACATCCTCAGCGAGTATAGGAAAGGTTCCTCTCCACCAGCATGCAGACACAGTATGCAGTCACCAGACTTAATTGACCCCTATTACAGGTAGTCAAAATACGCAATCACAGGAATTAATTCAAACCACTGCTGTCATTTATTAAATATATATATATATATATATATATATATATATATATATATATATATATATATATATATATAAATAATGTATTCAAAGCTCTAGTGTTTCCATATAGAAAGGGAGGAGGAAAGAACACTCTCATGGTGCAGTATTTCAAATAATTTAAACAAGAACGTTGTATTGCACTTACATATAAAGGAATCACCAGTTTCAGCTGTGTTCCAGCTGATGGGAAATTACATATCTCAAACACCACCCAACAGCGTTTCGTCAGCCTACGTCTGACGTCCTCTGAGGACCTCAGATGTAGGCTGACAAAATAGCGATGGGTGGTGTTTGCATACCGATTTGTTTGCATTCTGGTGGAGAGGAACCTTTCCAAAACTCACTGAGGATGTTATTCACATGTTGGATCTATACATGGACTTCACAATTTGTATGTATTTTCTATCATTTAAATTAAGATTTATTTATTTATTTGTTTATTCACTAAGGTGATATGTAATTTATCATATAGGAGCAGGGTTCCTCTCTTTCTTTTCATTATCCCAGATTGGGCTGTTTATTAGATTTACCAAGTTCCTTGTGCCTCAATACCTGCAGGAATGTCCTGAGCTTTAATAGAGTGTTAAGTATTTAGAGCCCGTAAAGTCTGGGCAACAGAAATAGCACCTGTAGGTTTCGCCAAGTATTTTATAAAGTGCTGAATTTGGGCAGCAACATAATACAGCCAGGGGTTTGAAAATGCTAATCCCCCAATGTCCTTTGGTCTCTGCAAGCACTCCATATATATTCTAGAGAGTCGATGGTGCCATTACAGAAAATATTGAATTAATGAAACTGAATGTTTTTATTGTAATGTTTTTAGATAACCACTGGAGATTTGTGCAGAATATATTAGCTGGGGTATCAAGATAATTTTGATAAGGTTAGTTTTGCCTACCAAGGAGAGCAACAATCTATTCTAGATCTTAATCCTATTTCTGAACCTGATAAGAAGAGGAGACCCCAAATGTTTTGGAACTACATTTCCCATGATGCTCAACTACATTGTAGCATGCATGAGCATCATGGGAAATGTAGTTCCAAAACATCTGGGGTGCCAAGGTTCGCCATCACTGCTGAGTAATTTAACCCATGACAAAAAGGTTTTCCCGAATCCAAATTCGAACATGGTTGCTCACAGGTACTGCCATTCTATACTGTCAAACCCTTTGGTAGCAGCCAAATAGAGCAAGGCTCTTGTACCCAAATTATCTGCCTTAGATTGGAGATTTAAAAAAAGGCTGTGAAGATTAAAGCCTTATTGTTTACTTTCTATAATAGTGGGTACGACCTTATTTATTCTGATTGCAAGAACCTTTGCTAAAGTGTTTACATCGCGTTGAAAAAGCAAAATTGGCCTACAGGATCCAGGATCTGCAGGGTCCAAACAAACTTGTTACACTTCACTGAAACCTGGGCATCAGCTTTAAATACTCGGCAAAGTTATAGTGATTGTAAACAATCACCTTGTAAAACAACCTACTCAGTTTAAAATAGAAATGAAAGGCAAAACATTTGTCTATAGATATTAAAAACATTATAAACATCTTTTTTCCCTTTTTTTATAAGTGATCACATTCCCTCTGTTCTCAGCTGCATAAGAGCTGGGGGGAGGAGATACAACAGCACACTGGTCTTCCCAGTGAAAGGCTGTGTAAGGGGTTGCATCAGGGGTACAGTTGAGCGAACCCCTGGATGCCCGGGTTCGGCGGTTCTGGCCAAACTTGAAAAAAAAGTCCTGGTTCGTGACCCGGACTTAACCCGATCTTGACCCCGATCCCGAGCCCCATTGAAGTCAATGGTGACCTGAACTTTTGAGCACTAAAATGGCCCTAAAACAAACATGGAAAGGGCTAGAGGGCTGAAAATGGCAGCAAAATCTTCTTAAGAGCATGGCAAGTGCTCTGCAAACAAATGTGGATAGGGAATATCTTAAAATAACATAAAAAACATAAAAAATAAAAAAGAATTATCTTCTTGATCTAGCACGAGGCCCATATGGAGTAGGAGGTTAAGGTAGAGGTGGATGTGGTGGTGTAGGTGGAAGAGGCGGTGGAGGAGGATGAGGTAGCCAACACTGGTTTTTGTTTTTAATTGTATTTCTTTTTAAATTAGGGTACACCCCAAAATAGTGAGAAAGATCAAAAATACAACATTGGTTGTCTTTTCTGCACAAGGTACGGACAAGTCCTGCGGGATCCATGCCTGGTTCATTTTAATGAACGTGAGCTTGTCCACATTGGCTCTGGACAGGCGGCTGCGTTTGTCTGTGATAACGCCCCCCAGCCTTGCTAAGCACCTCCAAGGTGTAAAGGGCAAGCTCAGGCCATGTGCCCAATTTGGAGACCCAGAAGTTGAAGGGGGCAGAACCGTCATTCAATACGTGTATAGTATGTAAGGAACGGTAAATAACTGTATATGGTATATGGCAAGGAACGGTGATGGCGGCGGGGTTTCCCCCCCCCCCTTCTGGGTTGAGTCTGGCCTTAGAAAAAGGTATGTGTCCCTGGTTGTGGGTTGGGCTCTCCCAAAGCTGTCTAAGTTCTGAGGCCTTCTGGTAGGGATGGGGCTGCTCTGGCCTTGCCAGGGACCGAGATTCTGTAAAGCCTGTGGTATACGTGCCCCTGGAGTGGCAGTCTAGGGGTGCCATAATTCACGGTGGATGGCAACACTATGAGTATGGCACCAAGGACACTGCACTTCCTACACACGTTTTTCACACCTGCCTCTAGGGCCGGGCCTTTTGGTCAGGAGTCAGGACCAGAGGAATTTTTTTTATTCCTGGCTGAAGGGCCTGCCATAGTATTGCAACGTGGCACTAACCTTGCACTTCTTGCACTTCTTCTTCCTGGTTGTTGTGGCGTACCTACAAAGCTTTTCCACATTTCATACATGCTAACCCTGCCTTCTGAGGTGCTGGTGGTGCCCTGGCTGCGTTGGCGACCTCGCCTTGTGCTTCCATTGTGCCCCCCGCTGTCAGGTGGGAATGCCACGAGCATCGCTTCTCGACCTTTTGGCTAAGATCAAGTGTAGTATCTGTTGCTATCAGTTATCCAGTGGGGGCGCTATGCTTTCATCCAAGGTTGGGTGGCGGCTATGCAAACCTTCTGCAGTGATGGGGGCTTGGAAGGAACCCACCCTCGGAGCCACTGACTGCCCTGAAAGCCTTGGAAATGATCACTGCTCCCGATGTGGAGGCAGTAGAGGATGAGGAAGTGGAGTAGGAGGAGTTAGTAACAGGAGGCAAACTGAAGCGCCCTGCAATCCTCGGTGGTGGAAGGAGATGCACCAAACAAATTTAAAGGGTGTATCTCACAGTAACATAATCAGCAAACGCTGCAAAATTATTAATTTTCCCCTAAATGGGTGTTTATTGTTTAGCAGAATAGAACAGTATCTAAAAGGATGTATCTCACACGTAGAGATACAGACTAAGCCGCAATTTAATATCTTTCTTTCCCCTAAATGGGTGTTTATTGAATAGCAGAATAGAACAACAGTATCTAAAAGGGTGTATTTCACACGAGCAGATACAGACTAAGCCGCAATTTAATATCTTTTTTTCCCCTAAATGGGTGTTTATTGAATAGCAGAATACAACAACAATATCTAAAAGGGTGTATCTCACACGTACAGATACAGACTAAGCCACAATTTAATATTATTTCCCTAAATGGGTTTTTTATTGAAAAGCGGAATAGGACAACAGTATCCAATGGGTGTATCTCACAGTAAAATATGCAGACTAGGCCGCATTTTTTTCCCCCTAAATGGGTTTTTATTGAAAAGGGGAATAGAACAACAGTATCCAATGGGTGTATCTCACAGTAAAATATGCAGATTAGGCCGCAATTTATTTTTTCCCTAAATCGGTGTTTATTGAATAGCAGAATAGAACAACAGTATCCAACGTGTGTATCTCACAGTAAAATATGCAGACTAGGCCGCATTTTTTCCCCCTAAATGGGTTTTTATTGAAAAGCGGAATAGAACAACAGTATCCAATGGGTGTATCTCACAGTAAAATATGCAGATTAGGCCGCAATTTATTTTTTCCCTAAATGGGTGTTTATTGAATAGCGGAATAGAACAACAGTATCCAACGGGTGTATCTTACAGTAAATTATGCAGACTAGGCCGCATTTTTTTTCCCTAAATGGGTTTTTATTGAAAAGCGGAATAGAACAACAGTATCCAACGGGTGTATCTCACCGTAAAATATGCAGACTAGGCCGCAATTTTTTATTTTTTTTTCCCTAAATGGGTGTTTATTGAAAATCGGAATAGAACGACAGTATCCAACGGGTGTATCTCACAGTAAAATATGCAGATTAGGCCGCAATTTTTTTTTCCTAAATGGGTGTTTATTGAATAGCGGAATAGAACAACAGTATCCAACGGGTGTATCTTACAGTAAAATATGCAGACTAGGCCGCAATTTTTTTTTCCTAAATGGGTGTTTATTGAATAGCGGAATAGAAAAACAGTATCCAACGGGTGTATCTTACAGTAAAATATGCAGACTAGGCCGCATTTTTTCCCCCTAAATGGGTTTTTATTGAAAAGCGGAATAGAACAACAGTATCCAATGGGTGTATCTCATAGTAAAATATGCAGATTAGGCCGCAATTTATTTTTTCCCTAAATGGGTGTTTATTGAATAGCGGAATAGAACAACAGTATCCAACGGGTGTATCTTACAGTAAATTATGCAGACTAGGCCGCATTTTTTTTCCCTAAATTGGTTTTTATTGAAAAGCGGAATAGAACAACAGTATCCAACGGGTGTATCTCACCGTAAAATATGCAGACTAGGCCGCAATTTTTTATTTTTTTTTCCCTAAATGGGTGGTTATTGAAAATCGGAATAGAACGACAGTATCCAACGGGTGTATCTCACAGTAAAATATGCAGATTAGGCCGCAATTTTTTTTCCTAAATGGGTGTTTATTGAATAGCGGAATAGAACGACAGTATCCAACGGGTGTATCTTACAGTAAAATATGCAGATTAGGCCGCAATTTATTTTTTCCTAAATGGGTGTTTATTGAATAGCGGAATAGAACAACAGTATCCAACAGGTGTATCTTACAGTAAAATATGCAGACTAGGCCGCAATTTTTTTCCCCCTAAATGGGTGTTTATTGAATAGCGGAATAGAACAACAGTATCCAAAGGGTGTATCTCACAGTGTATAAATGAAATTTTTTTATTTTTCCCTTTAATTGGTGATTTATGAAGAGCAGATTAGAACAGTGTCTAAAGGCTATATCTCACAGTAACATATAAAGGAAAAAATTAAAAAAAAAATGTTCCCTTTAAATTGGTGATTTGTGAATAGCAGATTAGAACAGCACTGTGTGTAAAGGCTGTATGTCACAGTAACATATAAATAAAAAACTGAAAAATAATTATTTTTCCCTTAAATTGGTGATTTTTGAATAGCAGATTAGAACAGCAGTGTCTAAACACTGTATGTCACAGTAAAATATGAAGGATTTTTTTTTTTTTAAATCCAGATTAAGCAGACACATATGCACTGAACTTGCATTACATGGCTGCTACACGCCGCATGCCTAACAGGTTGGATACTGTTGTTGTTCTATTCCGCTACTGAATAAAAAAAAAACATTTGAATGAAAAACTGAAAAATATTTTTTTCCCCTTAAATTGTTAAATTTTAGAATAGCAGATTAGAACAGCAGTGTCTAAACACTGTATGACAGTAAAATATTAAGAAAAAAAGTTTTTTTTTTTAAATCAAGATTAAGCAGACACATATGTACTGAGCATTACATGGCTGCTACACGCCGCACGCCGCCCACCTAACAGACTGATAAAAGTTTTTTTTTCTCCCTCCTCCTCACTGGGCTCAGGTAAGGGCAAAAAGATTGTGCACTGCACCCCCTACAATAATCTCCTATCTCTCCCTCCGCAGCAGCAGGAACCTGACCCTACAGTAGTTAGAGCAGAGTGACGTGCGGCGCTACGTGACTCCAGCTTATATAGAGGCTGGGTCACATGCTGCACTGGCCAATCACAGCCATGCCATTAGTAGGCATGGCTGTGATGGCTTCTAAGGGCACACTAGTTAAACGCTTGTTGATTGGCTGCCCTGCAGCTGTTTAAACCGCGCCATTAAAACCACGCCAAAACATTAAAATTGCGCCAAAACATGAAATAAAATTACCGAATAAAACGGACTGTATCCCGAATAAACAGTAAAATGTTCAGGTCCGGGTACCGAACACCCAAAAGTCTGGTACGATCCCGAGGTGCATCAAGACAAATTTGATTAATGAAGAGGAGCACACTGAGTTCCAAGCATAGCTGGAGAACTGACCATGATGTGTTCTCCTGTTTGAATGGTCAGTTTTTAATAGAAAAGCAAAGAGAATGACAGAAACACCAGGTATTTCACACAAAAGGAGCAATACAAAGAGAACAGAATATGTTTTTTTTATACAAGTACATGGTACAGATACATACCACAAATATGAAATGCTGGGTTTACATACTCTTTCATTTTCTCTGTCTCCTTTTGAAATACTTCTTTAGCATAGAATAAACTTTTTGCATTATCTTGGCATTGACTTGTTTATTTATTTATTTTTTTGCTTGTGAAGAAGTCTGTAATATACATTTTGGATTTCACATTTAGGTTGTATTTTTGTAACTGTAGCAGGTACAACACTGTATATGTTTTTTCATACTTTACATTACACTTTTTTGTGAATGAGTAGGGGTACTATATATCCTTTACTTATTCACTTGAAGAAGCAGTATCTGGACTCCCCTGTCTTGGTAAAGGGGGCTTCCAGATTTTAATTGCTCTTGTCCTCATCAATGTGGGGACAAGGTGCTTTGCCAGGGTGTCTCCACCTGGCAAGTATCGCTATGTGAGGACACTTGGCATGCTATGGTTTAAAGGAAGAGGGTGCACACTGAACTCTCTCCCCTTTTCAAGCCTGCCAGGCTGACTTCTTGCAGGGTCCGGTGTGTTTTTTTTTTCTTGATTTTTGCACCGGGTTCCCACTTTAAAATTCATACAGGATCTGAAGGGATACATGTGCAGACAGTCTCTTCTCGTCACTGAGCATAAGATAGCCATCCTTACCTTGGGGTCTTTTTTGTCCAGTTCATTAGCAACCTCATAATTCTTCTTTTGTGATTTGAAGAAGTCCCAGTTTGCTGCCAGGTCTCCTACAAAGTCTATTGCATTTGGAGCTGATAAGTTGTCTGCAGACATTTTCTTTTCTTATGTTTGCGTAGATATTAACACATGAATAAAAATTAGGAAACAACCAAGTTCTTTACAGGTTCTTCTGAGCAATTTTATTCCCAAAAAAAATTTAGATGGGTACTCACAAGCAAGAATATAACTCAGGCATATACAAGGAACTCGTGTGGCGCCGCTCTCGGCGTGCGTTCCACACACAGGAAGTTCCTGACCGGAAGTGACGTTTGTTTTGGTCCGCGACCGGAAGTGCGTCAACGCGTTTCGCCGTCAATACAGCGTCTTCAAAGACATCACTTCCTGTTAGCGGAGGCTCTTTATATCGTAGCCTCTCGATGCTAATTTCCGGAATCTAATTATTTAAACTTTGGCAATCGATCATAAACCATATATCTTATCCAATGGCATTGTTATAGTGGAATTACTCATCTATAACCTTTGTTATTTAATTGATATATCTATAATATTCATGAGCGATTGTTACGTCCGGGCATCACTTCCTGTACACAATGCTTATTTAACCCATTGTTTATCCTGCTGTTTTACAATGTTAAAAACATCAAAGATATAAATATTTTATTGTGTTCTCATTAAATAGTTATTCAATTTTTAATACTAAGTTAATTGATGATAATAAAAATAATAAAAATTCATTAAAATTGATCTTAAATTAAACAAAATAAAAACAAAAAATATAAAATTATAATAATAGAAAAACCTGTAATATGTTCCTATAAATAATGGGACAATTGATATTTTAATAATATGATATGCATAAATCATTAAACCTTTATATAAATTAATATATAATCTTGAATTATAAAAACATGTAAATATATGTGTGGAGAGGAAATATGGTCAACAGAGGAATATAATAATATAATAGTATATATAGTCAATTCTGAATTTCTATACTAAAAATAATGAATAAAATGTTAATTAAAAAAAGGTTGAGAGGAGATTATATATATATATAAACATTTTATTCTTAAAGGAATAAAGGATATTTAGGGAGGGTTACCAATTGGATAGGAAACAATTGACATCTAAGTCTACGTTCAATCCTTTTGGTTTGAGTGTCTCCAACCGATGGATCCACTGGGTCTCGTTTTGTGACACTGCTTTTTTAAGGTTACCACCCCTCCAGTGGGGTTCTATTTTGTCTATGGCACAAAAGGACAAAAGGGTGGGGTCACTATGATGGAACAATTTGAAATGGTGGGAAAGGCTGTGGTTTTTAAACCCTTTCTTTATATTGGAGACATGTTCTCTCAGTCTCACCTTCAGTTCCCTTGTGGTCCTACCCACATATTGTAGTCCACATGGACAAGAGAGAAGGTAAGTTACATGTGTGGATGAACACGTTATAAATTTATTGATTTTATACATTTTACCATTAAAAGATGATTTAAAATTCATATTTTTCCTTTTTCTAAACCTAGAGGTGCGGCAGATCATACACCTGCCGCAACTAAAGAACCCATTCTGATCCCAGAATGTGCCTATTTTTTTAGGTGGATTGACCACATTATGTGCTAGTTGTAACCTGAGGGTTTTAGGCTTGGTATAAATGAGCTGTGGTTTTGAGGGAAGTAAAGTTTTAAGAACATTATCTTTTAGTAAAAGGTGCCAGTGCTTTTTTAAAATCTTCTCCATTTGGGTGTGCTGTCTTGAAAAGCTGGTGAGGAATGCCATACTATAATCTCTATTAGTCTTTTCTTTTTTCTTGAATAGATCCTTACGTTCAATATTTTTAACTTTTTTCTTTATTTTCTCCAGATCTTTTTTCTTATATCCCTTTTCAGAGAATTTATTTATGATTACTTCTGCTTGTTCATCGTAATCACTTTCTTTGTCACAATTCCTTCTTATCCTCATTAGTTGACTGCTAGGAATTGTATTGAGCCATCTGGGATGGTGGCAGCTACCTATGGGGATGTAGCCATTGGCATCTACTTCTTTAAAATAGGTTTTTGTAAAAAGTTTGTTAAAATCTTTAAAAATACAAAGGTCCAAAAAATTGATACCTTCCAAACTATTTGTGTGGGAAAAAGAGATGTTATATTTGTTGTTATTCATAGATGATAAAAATTGATCTAATGTATTCTGGGTACCCCTCCATATAATAAAAATGTCATCTATGTATCTCTTATAGGTGATGAGTTCCTTAGGTCTGTTTTTAAAAATTTGTTCACTCTCCCATTTCCGCATAAATATGTTTGCTATGGAGGGAGCATATTTTGCTCCCATGGCGACTCCTTTCTTTTGTCTATAGTATTCTTTCTCATGCCAAAAAAAATTGTTGCTCATTGCGAGGTCAAGACCTTGTAGTATAAATTCCTTTTGTTTCGTTTTTATTTCCGTCTGGTCTAGGGCCCATTTTGCTGCTTGTAATGCATGATCCTGCTTAATGTTTGTATAGAGGGAGTTAACATCTACTCCCACTAGAATGTCACTTTCCTCTATTTTAATATCTTTTATAATTTCCATAAGGTGTTTGCTATCTCGCAGGTAAGCCAATCCTTTCTGTGCTAGCGGCTGAAGAAAACAGTCCAGATATTCTCCTAGACGTGATAAAAGGGAATCCACCCCGCTCACAATGGGCCTGCCAGGTGGTTGTTCCTTGTTTTTGTGTATTTTGGGCAGCTGGTATATTACCGGTACTCTGGGTGCATCTGGTACCAGGTACCTACTTTCCTTCTTGTTAATAATATTTTCTTGGCGTGCCCATTTAATAAGTCTGGTAAGTTTAGCTTTGTATTTCTTAGTAGGGTTCCCTTTTAATTTTTCATATGTCTCAGGATCATTGACCAGTCGGTTTAATTCATTCAAGTAGTCATTTTTATTTAAGATTACAAGACCGCCTCCTTTGTCTGCGGCCCGTATTACTATATCTTTTCTTTTTTCCAATAATTTAAGACCTCTTTCTATGTCTTCTTTTTTCCTGGAATTTTTTATTTTCAGACTATCCAAATCATTTTCTACCATAGCTTTAAAAACATCTATAAATTGATTATTTAAAATTTTGGGGTTAAAAACAGATTTGTTTCTCAATTGGGTATAGGTGAACTCTCCTAAGGGTGCAGTGTTAGATGTATTCTTCCCCGCATAATATTTTTTGATATTTAATTTTCTCACAAATTTTTGGAGATCGATATAGGTATCGAATTTATTTAAATTTTTTTCTGGCGCATATTTCAATCCCAAACTTAAAACTTTGAGTTCATCCTCTGTGAAAGTGGCAGTGCTTAGATTAAAAATTCCTTCTGTTAATTTGTTCTTTTTCTTTTTCTGCCCTCCTCTACATCCTCTCTTTCTTCTTCTCTTTCCTCTCTCACATATTGTGTTTGTTCCATCTGGGGCCAGGGTCTCCAATCGTCTCTCCGGTCCAGGTGGTAGGGGTTCCCCCCTCCTCCTCTGTAGTTGGGTGCTCCCCTTCCTCTCCATGGGGGTCTGCCTGATCCCCTCCTTTGAAAATCCCCTCTGTAATTATTGTATCCATAGTTGCCTCTACCTCCTCTGAATCCTCCATTATTTTGTGGACGTCTTGCTCCACGTTGTCCACGTTGTCCTCTATAGTTATTATTATATCCTTGTTGCTGGGGATAATGTTGTTGAGGATATTGTTGTTGAGGATATTGTTGTTGAGGAGTTTCATTCCTTAATGGCATGAATCTGTTACTCGTAGGAACATTGTACATTGGGGTGTTTGGTTCCGATCTACCGTATGGAGTAAAGTTGGGATTCTCAAATCTTTCCTCTCCATATTCTTCGTTCTCATTGAGATTCACTCTGGGGGTCATGGCAAGGGGATATGGGAGACCTCTTTCTGGAGATGAGTCTCTAGAGGCTCCTTCTTGGGGAGGAGCTTCTTCTTGCCATTTATAGATTTTATTAGATTTGTAATCATTTGAATCTCTTAAATATTTTTTCATTTTTTTCCTTTGTGTGTCCCTATCAACTTTTTCAACAAATTCTTGTAGGTTTTTCATTTTTTCTTTGAAATCTGTAGTTTCCTCTAAGTTCACAAATTTAGCCTTAATACCGTTAATATTGGCCTCCAATAATTTTAATTTCTTTGCTTTCCTAGAGATGAGTAATTCTAATAGTTTCCTCTCCATAAGGTTAAAGAAACCAAACCACTCCTCCTCCAGGGCCTTATCAGTAAGGCCATCATTGGGGGCCAGGTCCCATCTTAATCTCCTGGGGGTCATACCATCTTTAATGTATTTGTTTAATGTAAAGATGTCCCACCAGGTTCTGACCTGTTTATCCATATAACCTTTCAGTAATTTAAAATCCTGGTGCATGGTCTGTCCAATGTTAGTAGATGAAAAAAATTCATCTGCATCTACTTTCTTGTTGTTCATAAAATTAAATATTGCTAAGTGAGCTGCTGGGGGTGATTCCATAATGGAACAAATGAATGTGAAAAAACAAAAATTAAACCCGCGCTACACAACGTGAGAATTTAAATAAAGATAAATGCAATATTGGGCAGCTGCTGCAGACACTAAGAAAGTCTTAGGAAAATATGATGAAAACGAAATTATGCAGCGCTAGCTCAAAACAAAGTGTTAAGTGTTGTGATATAAATACAATAATCAGTATGATCAAATATACAAAAAAAGTGCTAAGTGCTTATAAATATCTGAGCAGTAACAGATAAATATATAATTAAATATAATAGTGCACAATAAATAAGTGATTGAAAATAGTCCAAATAAATATTCAGTGCTTGAAAAAGTCCTTATAGTGATCCAATTAAGGTGCCAAGGTGCCAAATAATTAAGGTGCTTGCAGAGTGATATGGTGCCCCTCAAGGTTCCCCACTCACCAGATTGCAGATAATCATAGACCTTCAAAGTTATTGCACATTGCCCGGGATCTTTACAGGACCAGAACTTCTCCTATGTAGCCTTGGAAATTGTTTTGGGTCAGCTTCCGCTTCCACCGTTAAACAAAAAAATGGCCATACATGGTGAAGTAAGTATGAGCAATTTTATTCCCCAAAAAAATTTAGATGGGTACTCACAAGCAAGAATATAACTCAGGCATATACAAGGAACTCGTGTGGCGCCGCTCTCGGCGTGCGTTCCACACACAGGAAGTTCCTGACCGGAAGTGACGTTTGTTTTGGTCCGCGACCGGAAGTGCGTCAACGCGTTTCGCCGTCAATACAGCGTCTTCAAAGACATCACTTCCTGTTAGCGGAGGCTCTTTATATCGTAGCCTCTCGATGCTAATTTCCGGAATCTAATTATTTAAACTTTGGCAATCGATCATAAACCATATATCTTATCCAATGGCATTGTTATAGTGGAATTACTCATCTATAACCTTTGTTATTTAATTGATATATCTATAATATTCATGAGCGATTGTTACGTCCGGGCATCACTTCCTGTACACAATGCTTATTTAACCCATTGTTTATCCTGCTGTTTTACAATGTTAAAAACATCAAAGATATAAATATTTTATTGTGTTCTCATTAAATAGTTATTCAATTTTTAATACTAAGTTAATTGATGATAATAAAAATAATAAAAATTCATTAAAATTGATCTTAAATTAAACAAAATAAAAACAAAAAATATAAAATTATAATAATAGAAAAACCTGTAATATGTTCCTATAAATAATGGGACAATTGATATTTTAATAATATGATATGCATAAATCATTAAACCTTTATATAAATTAATATATAATCTTGAATTATAAAAACATGTAAATATATGTGTGGAGAGGAAATATGGTCAACAGAGGAATATAATAATATAATAGTATATATAGTCAATTCTGAATTTCTATACTAAAAATAATGAATAAAATGTTAATTAAAAAAAGGTTGAGAGGAGATTATATATATATATAAACATTTTATTCTTAAAGGAATAAAGGATATTTAGGGAGGGTTACCAATTGGATAGGAAACAATTGACATCTAAGTCTACGTTCAATCCTTTTGGTTTGAGTGTCTCCAACCGATGGATCCACTGGGTCTCGTTTTGTGACACTGCTTTTTTAAGGTTACCACCCCTCCAGTGGGGTTCTATTTTGTCTATGGCACAAAAGGACAAAAGGGTGGGGTCACTATGATGGAACAATTTGAAATGGTGGGAAAGGCTGTGGTTTTTAAACCCTTTCTTTATATTGGAGACATGTTCTCTCAGTCTCACCTTCAGTTCCCTTGTGGTCCTACCCACATATTGTAGTCCACATGGACAAGAGAGAAGGTAAGTTACATGTGTGGATGAACACGTTATAAATTTATTGATTTTATACATTTTACCATTAAAAGATGATTTAAAATTCATATTTTTCCTTTTTCTAAACCTAGAGGTGCGGCAGATCATACACCTGCCGCAACTAAAGAACCCATTCTGATCCCAGAATGTGCCTATTTTTTTAGGTGGATTGACCACATTATGTGCTAGTTGTAACCTGAGGGTTTTAGGCTTGGTATAAATGAGCTGTGGTTTTGAGGGAAGTAAAGTTTTAAGAACATTATCTTTTAGTAAAAGGTGCCAGTGCTTTTTTAAAATCTTCTCCATTTGGGTGTGCTGTCTTGAAAAGCTGGTGAGGAATGCCATACTATAATCTCTATTAGTCTTTTCTTTTTTCTTGAATAGATCCTTACGTTCAATATTTTTAACTTTTTTCTTTATTTTCTCCAGATCTTTTTTCTTATATCCCTTTTCAGAGAATTTATTTATGATTACTTCTGCTTGTTCATCGTAATCACTTTCTTTGTCACAATTCCTTCTTATCCTCATTAGTTGACTGCTAGGAATTGTATTGAGCCATCTGGGATGGTGGCAGCTACCTATGGGGATGTAGCCATTGGCATCTACTTCTTTAAAATAGGTTTTTGTAAAAAGTTTGTTAAAATCTTTAAAAATACAAAGGTCCAAAAAATTGATACCTTCCAAACTATTTGTGTGGGAAAAAGAGATGTTATATTTGTTGTTATTCATAGATGATAAAAATTGATCTAATGTATTCTGGGTACCCCTCCATATAATAAAAATGTCATCTATGTATCTCTTATAGGTGATGAGTTCCTTAGGTCTGTTTTTAAAAATTTGTTCACTCTCCCATTTCCGCATAAATATGTTTGCTATGGAGGGAGCATATTTTGCTCCCATGGCGACTCCTTTCTTTTGTCTATAGTATTCTTTCTCATGCCAAAAAAAATTGTTGCTCATTGCGAGGTCAAGACCTTGTAGTATAAATTCCTTTTGTTTCGTTTTTATTTCCGTCTGGTCTAGGGTCCTGGTCCTTGTATATGCCTGAGTTATATTCTTGCTTGTGAGTACCCATCTAAATTTTT
Source organism: Pelophylax lessonae (assembly GCF_965119305.1). Taxonomy (NCBI): domain Eukaryota; kingdom Metazoa; phylum Chordata; class Amphibia; order Anura; family Ranidae; genus Pelophylax; species Pelophylax lessonae. Next base: position 171,200,149 of record NC_138775.1, on the reverse strand, counting down.
TTTTGGGAATAAAATTGCTCATACTTACTTCACCATGTATGGCCATTTTTTTGTTTAACGGTGGAAGCGGAAGCTGACCCAAAACAATTTCCAAGGCTACATAGGAGAAGTTCTGGTCCTGTAAAGATCCCGGGCAATGTGCAATAACTTTGAAGGTCTATGATTATCTGCAATCTGGTGAGTGGGGAACCTTGAGGGGCACCATATCACTCTGCAAGCACCTTAATTATTTGGCACCTTGGCACCTTAATTGGATCACTATAAGGACTTTTTCAAGCACTGAATATTTATTTGGACTATTTTCAATCACTTATTTATTGTGCACTATTATATTTAATTATATATTTATCTGTTACTGCTCAGATATTTATAAGCACTTAGCACTTTTTTTGTATATTTGATCATACTGATTATTGTATTTATATCACAACACTTAACACTTTGTTTTGAGCTAGCGCTGCATAATTTCGTTTTCATCATATTTTCCTAAGACTTTCTTAGTGTCTGCAGCAGCTGCCCAATATTGCATTTATCTTTATTTAAATTCTCACGTTGTGTAGCGCGGGTTTAATTTTTGTTTTTTCACATTCATTTGTTCCATTATGGAATCACCCCCAGCAGCTCACTTAGCAATATTTAATTTTATGAACAACAAGAAAGTAGATGCAGATGAATTTTTTTCATCTACTAACATTGGACAGACCATGCACCAGGATTTTAAATTACTGAAAGGTTATATGGATAAACAGGTCAGAACCTGGTGGGACATCTTTACATTAAACAAATACATTAAAGATGGTATGACCCCCAGGAGATTAAGATGGGACCTGGCCCCCAATGATGGCCTTACTGATAAGGCCCTGGAGGAGGAGTGGTTTGGTTTCTTTAACCTTATGGAGAGGAAACTATTAGAATTACTCATCTCTAGGAAAGCAAAGAAATTAAAATTATTGGAGGCCAATATTAACGGTATTAAGGCTAAATTTGTGAACTTAGAGGAAACTACAGATTTCAAAGAAAAAATGAAAAACCTACAAGAATTTGTTGAAAAAGTTGATAGGGACACACAAAGGAAAAAAATGAAAAAATATTTAAGAGATTCAAATGATTACAAATCTAATAAAATCTACAAATGGCAAGAAGAAGCTCCTCCCCAAGAAGGAGCCTCTAGAGACTCATCTCCAGAAAGAGGTCTCCCATATCCCCTTGCCATGACCCCCAGAGTGAATCTCAATGAGAACGAAGAATATGGAGAGGAAAGATTTGAGAATCCCAACTTTACTCCATACGGTAGATCGGAACCAAACACCCCAATGTACAATGTTCCTACGAGTAACAGATTCATGCCATTAAGGAATGAAACTCCTCAACAACAATATCCTCAACAACAATATCCTCAACAACATTATCCCCAGCAACAAGGATATAATAATAACTATAGAGGACAACGTGGACAACGTGGAGCAAGACGTCCACAAAATAATGGAGGATTCAGAGGAGGTAGAGGCAACTATGGATACAATAATTACAGAGGGGATTTTCAAAGGAGGGGATCAGGCAGACCCCCATGGAGAGGAAGGGGAGCACCCAACTACAGAGGAGGAGGGGGGAACCCCTACCACCTGGACCGGAGAGACGATTGGAGACCCTGGCCCCAGATGGAACAAACACAATATGTGAGAGAGGAAAGAGAAGAAGAAAGAGAGGATGTAGAGGAGGGCAGAAAAAGAAAAAGAACAAATTAACAGAAGGAATTTTTAATCTAAGCACTGCCACTTTCACAGAGGATGAACTCAAAGTTTTAAGTTTGGGATTGAAATATGCGCCAGAAAAAAATTTAAATAAATTCGATACCTATATCGATCTCCAAAAATTTGTGAGAAAATTAAATATCAAAAAATATTATGCGGGGAAGAATACATCTAACACTGCACCCTTAGGAGAGTTCACCTATACCCAATTGAGAAACAAATCTGTTTTTAACCCCAAAATTTTAAATAATCAATTTATAGATGTTTTTAAAGCTATGGTAGAAAATGATTTGGATAGTCTGAAAATAAAAAATTCCAGGAAAAAAGAAGACATAGAAAGAGGTCTTAAATTATTGGAAAAAAGAAAAGATATAGTAATACGGGCCGCAGACAAAGGAGGCGGTCTTGTAATCTTAAATAAAAATGACTACTTGAATGAATTAAACCGACTGGTCAATGATCCTGAGACATATGAAAAATTAAAAGGGAACCCTACTAAGAAATACAAAGCTAAACTTACCAGACTTATTAAATGGGCACGCCAAGAAAATATTATTAACAAGAAGGAAAGTAGGTACCTGGTACCAGATGCACCCAGAGTACCGGTAATATACCAGCTGCCCAAAATACACAAAAACAAGGAACAACCACCTGGCAGGCCCATTGTGAGCGGGGTGGATTCCCTTTTATCACGTCTAGGAGAATATCTGGACTGTTTTCTTCAGCCGCTAGCACAGAAAGGATTGGCTTACCTGCGAGATAGCAAACACCTTATGGAAATTATAAAAGATATTAAAATAGAGGAAAGTGACATTCTAGTGGGAGTAGATGTTAACTCCCTCTATACAAACATTAAGCAGGATCATGCATTACAAGCAGCAAAATGGGCCCTAGACCAGACGGAAATAAAAACGAAACAAAAGGAATTTATACTACAAGGTCTTGACCTCGCAATGAGCAACAATTTTTTTTGGCATGAGAAAGAATACTATAGACAAAAGAAAGGAGTCGCCATGGGAGCAAAATATGCTCCCTCCATAGCAAACATATTTATGCGGAAATGGGAGAGTGAACAAATTTTTAAAAACAGACCTAAGGAACTCATCACCTATAAGAGATACATAGATGACATTTTTATTATATGGAGGGGTACCCAGAATACATTAGATCAATTTTTATCATCTATGAATAACAACAAATATAACATCTCTTTTTCCCACACAAATAGTTTGGAAGGTATCAATTTTTTGGACCTTTGTATTTTTAAAGATTTTAACAAACTTTTTACAAAAACCTATTTTAAAGAAGTAGATGCCAATGGCTACATCCCCATAGGTAGCTGCCACCATCCCAGATGGCTCAATACAATTCCTAGCAGTCAACTAATGAGGATAAGAAGGAATTGTGACAAAGAAAGTGATTACGATGAACAAGCAGAAGTAATCATAAATAAATTCTCTGAAAAGGGATATAAGAAAAAAGATCTGGAGAAAATAAAGAAAAAAGTTAAAAATATTGAACGTAAGGATCTATTCAAGAAAAAAGAAAAGACTAATAGAGATTATAGTATGGCATTCCTCACCAGCTTTTCAAGACAGCACACCCAAATGGAGAAGATTTTAAAAAAGCACTGGCACCTTTTACTAAAAGATAATGTTCTTAAAACTTTACTTCCCTCAAAACCACAGCTCATTTATACCAAGCCTAAAACCCTCAGGTTACAACTAGCACATAATGTGGTCAATCCACCTAAAAAAATAGGCACATTCTGGGATCAGAATGGGTTCTTTAGTTGCGGCAGGTGTATGATCTGCCGCACCTCTAGGTTTAGAAAAAGGAAAAATATGAATTTTAAATCATCTTTTAATGGTAAAATGTATAAAATCAATAAATTTATAACGTGTTCATCCACACATGTAACTTACCTTCTCTCTTGTCCATGTGGACTACAATATGTGGGTAGGACCACAAGGGAACTGAAGGTGAGACTGAGAGAACATGTCTCCAATATAAAGAAAGGGTTTAAAAACCACAGCCTTTCCCACCATTTCAAATTGTTCCATCATAGTGACCCCACCCTTTTGTCCTTTTGTGCCATAGACAAAATAGAACCCCACTGGAGGGGTGGTAACCTTAAAAAAGCAGTGTCACAAAACGAGACCCAGTGGATCCATCGGTTGGAGACACTCAAACCAAAAGGATTGAACGTAGACTTAGATGTCAATTGTTTCCTATCCAATTGGTAACCCTCCCTAAATATCCTTTATTCCTTTAAGAATAAAATGTTTATATATATATATAATCTCCTCTCAACCTTTTTTTAATTAACATTTTATTCATTATTTTTAGTATAGAAATTCAGAATTGACTATATATACTATTATATTATTATATTCCTCTGTTGACCATATTTCCTCTCCACACATATATTTACATGTTTTTATAATTCAAGATTATATATTAATTTATATAAAGGTTTAATGATTTATGCATATCATATTATTAAAATATCAATTGTCCCATTATTTATAGGAACATATTACAGGTTTTTCTATTATTATAATTTTATATTTTTTGTTTTTATTTTGTTTAATTTAAGATCAATTTTAATGAATTTTTATTATTTTTATTATCATCAATTAACTTAGTATTAAAAATTGAATAACTATTTAATGAGAACACAATAAAATATTTATATCTTTGATGTTTTTAACATTGTAAAACAGCAGGATAAACAATGGGTTAAATAAGCATTGTGTACAGGAAGTGATGCCCGGACGTAACAATCGCTCATGAATATTATAGATATATCAATTAAATAACAAAGGTTATAGATGAGTAATTCCACTATAACAATGCCATTGGATAAGATATATGGTTTATGATCGATTGCCAAAGTTTAAATAATTAGATTCCGGAAATTAGCATCGAGAGGCTACGATATAAAGAGCCTCCGCTAACAGGAAGTGATGTCTTTGAAGACGCTGTATTGACGGCGAAACGCGTTGACGCACTTCCGGTCGCGGACCAAAACAAACGTCACTTCCGGTCAGGAACTTCCTGTGTGTGGAACGCACGCCGAGAGCGGCGCCACACGAGTTCCTTGTATATGCCTGAGTTATATTCTTGCTTGTGAGTACCCATCTAAATTTTTTTTGGGAATAAAATTGCTCATACTTACTTCACCATGTATGGCCATTTTTTTGTTTAACGGTGGAAGCGGAAGCTGACCCAAAACAATTTCCAAGGCTACATAGGAGAAGTTCTGGTCCTGTAAAGATCCCGGGCAATGTGCAATAACTTTGAAGGTCTATGATTATCTGCAATCTGGTGAGTGGGGAACCTTGAGGGGCACCATATCACTCTGCAAGCACCTTAATTATTTGGCACCTTGGCACCTTAATTGGATCACTATAAGGACTTTTTCAAGCACTGAATATTTATTTGGACTATTTTCAATCACTTATTTATTGTGCACTATTATATTTAATTATATATTTATCTGTTACTGCTCAGATATTTATAAGCACTTAGCACTTTTTTTGTATATTTGATCATACTGATTATTGTATTTATATCACAACACTTAACACTTTGTTTTGAGCTAGCGCTGCATAATTTCGTTTTCATCATATTTTCCTAAGACTTTCTTAGTGTCTGCAGCAGCTGCCCAATATTGCATTTATCTTTATTTAAATTCTCACGTTGTGTAGCGCGGGTTTAATTTTTGTTTTTTCACATTCAGGTTCTTCTGACACTATGTTTGATGAGGTTCCGATCAGTGTAACAACAGCAACTTTATTGCGACATTGTAGGAAGCCTGAATAATTACAGTACTTGTTCTATAGATTCGGTTCTGCAAATGGCAGCAAACATTAAAATCGGTGGGGTTGATTTACTAAAGGTAAACAGGCTGCTCACTTTGCAAGGGAATTTTTACTTCTCACAGGAATTTTTCCTTGGCTTAGTAAATGTTCAGTTTGCACAGAATACCCAGTCATGTGCAAGGAAAGCAAAAACAAAAACAAAAAAACTGTATATTTGTTTGCATCTGATTGGATGATGGTAGTCAGCAGAGCTTCACCTCATTCACAAAGCTAAAGGAAATGTTTCTTTCAAAGTGAAAATTCCCGTGCAAAGTGAACAGCCTAGTTGCCTTTAGTAACCCACCCCCTATGTCCCACTTGACCTCCAAAAATGTAACCCCCTTCCTGACCAGGCCATTGTTTGTGATACAGGACTACGTCATTTTAACTGACAATTGCATGGTCGTGCGATACTATACCCAAATAAAATGTATGTTCTTTTTTTTACCACACATAGAGCTTTCTTTTGGTGGTATTTGATCATCTCTGCCTTTTTTTTTTTTTTTTATGCTATAAATAAAAATCAAACAACAATTTAAAAAAAAAAGCAATATTTTTTATTTTCTGCTCTAAAACACATCCAATAAAAAATGCAATAAACCTAATTTCTTCATCATTTTAGGCCAATATGTATTCTGCTACATATTTTTAGAAAAATCCCACTAAGCATAAATTGATTTGTTTGTGCAAATGTTATAGCATCTACAACTTATGGGATATATATATATACAGTGCCTTGCGAAAGTATTCGGCCCCCTTGAACTTTGCGACCTTTTGCCACATTTCAGGCTTCAAACATATAGATATAAAACTGTAATTTTTTGTGAAGAATCAACAACAAGTGGCACACAATCATGGAGTGGAACAAAATTTATTGGATATTTCAAACTTTGTTAACAAATAAAAAACTGAAAAATTGGGCGTGCAAAATTATTCAGCCCCTTTACTTTCAGTGCAGCAAACTCTCCCCAGAAGTTCAGTGAGGGTCTCTGAATGATCCAATGTTGACCTAAATGACTAATGATGATAAATAGAATCCACCTGGGTGTAATCAAGTCTCCGTATAAATGCACCTGCACTGTGATAGTCTCAGAGGTCAGTTTAAAGCGCAGAGAGCATCATGAAGAACAAGGAACACACCAGGCAGGTCCGAGATACTGTTGTGGAGAAGTTTAAAGCTGAATTTGGATACAAAAAGATTTCCCAAGCTTTAAACATCCCAAGGAGCACTGTGCAAGCGATAATATTGAAATGGAAGGAGTATCAGACCACTGCAAATCTACGAAGACCTGGCCGTCCCTCTAAACTTTCAGCTCATACAAGGAGAAGACTGATCAGAGATGCAGCCAAGAGGCCCATGATCACTCTGGATGAACTGCAGAGATCTACAGCTGAGGTGGGAGACTCTGTCCATAGGACAACAATCAGTCATATACTGCACAAATCTGGCCTTTATGGAAGAGTGGCAAGAAGAAAGCCATTTCTTAAAGATATCCATAAAAAGTGTTGTTTAAAGTTTGCCACAAGCCACCTAGGAGACACACCAAACATGTGGAAGAAGGTGCTCTGGTCAGATGAAACCAAAATCAAACTTTTTGGCAACAATACAAAACGTTATGTTTGGCATAAAAGCAACACAGTCATCACCCTGAACACACCATCTCCCCTGTCAAACATGGTGGTGGCAGCAGCATCATGGTTTGGGCCTGCTTTTTTTCAGCAGGGACAGGGAAGATGGTTAAAATTGATGGGAAGATAGATGGAGCCAAATACAGGACCATTCTGGAAGAAAACCTGATGGAGTCTGCAAAAGACCTGAGACTGGGACGGAGATTTGTCTTCCAACAAGACAATGATCCAAAACATAAAGCAAAATTTACAATGGAATGGTTCACAAATAAACATATCCAGGTGTTAGATTGGCCAAGTCAAAGTCCAGACTTGAATCCAATCGAGAATCTGTGGAAAGAACTGAAAACTGCTGTTCACAAACACTCTCCATCCAACCTCACTGAGCTCGAGCTGTTTTGCAAGGAGGAATGGGCAAAAATTTCAGTCTCTCGATGTGCAAAACTGATGGAAACATACCCCAAGCGACTTACAGCTGTAATCGCAGCAAAAGGTGGCGCTACAAAGTATTAATTTAAGGGGGCTGAATAATTTTGCAAGCCCAATTTTTCAGTTTTCTTTTTGTTAAAAAAGTTTGAAATATCCAATAAATTTAGTTCCACTTCATGATTGTGTCCCACTTGCTGTTGATTCTTCACAAAAAATTACAGTTTTATATCTTTATGTTTGAAGCCTGAAATGTGGCAAAGTTCAAGGGGGCCGAATACTTTTGCAAGGCACTGTATATTATTTGTTTTCTCTGTGTTTTTTCTCTTTTTTCTTGATTTTTTTCCTTACATGCATTTTTATTTGCATATTTTATTTATTTTTATTTGTATTTTGTCGATAATTTTTTTGTCTCTTGTTCATGTACGATACTTACAATTTACACTATTTTTTATATTGTTTGATTATGTTCTTTATACAAATGTTTGCAACAAATTGGCAATTGAAAACACATGTAGTTTGAGGTGTGGTTTTTCCTTAAGCCCACGCCTTAAATAATGTGTTTTGGCTATATCAATGTTGTAAACAAGCACAGTGGGTCGTATGAAATGTTAACCTGTCTACCTGTCCCCTGTTTGTCTGGTCTGATGATGAATAAAGGTACTTCATAATCTTACCTCAACTGTGGAGTGCGGTCCTACCTTTCTCTGGTATCTTCATGGTCTATGGTGGTGAGCCAAAGCGAGCAACTGCAACAGATATGTTGTACTTTCCCTTTTTGGCCTGAGCGATGTATGTATGTTTGTATATAAGGAGCAAAACATTTTTTAGTCAGTGCTGCAGATGCTGTCTTCAAGGGTGGACAACTAGGTGGATAGCCCTGTGACTAAGGTAATATATATCTCCCAAGGCTTTTGCACAATGCATTATTATATCAGGCTTTGATAATATAGCCTCTATACATATATACTTTTTTAAACCGTTTTTAGGTCTTTATATGGTCTTCCTTCACTTGAATGCTTGAACTTATTCTCTTTTTGAGGTGACAATACACCCTATTGAATCAAGTATACTTTGGTCCCTTTAGTAGGGAAGGCTATACTCCATTTTATCAACAATAGGTAAGTGCCACCCAGCTGGTTTTGATAGCTCACATCATTTGATGTATATTGAGAAAAGTTTTTTATCCAATATTTATCAGCAGTTTCTTTCAATTCAGTCTCATTGCTTCCATACTCTATGCACTTTAAACAACTGAATAACATCTTGGAGTTCAATCACCATTGTATTGACTTGAAAACTTAACCTATTAGGTAAGATGGGCTGTATTTAGACATCTTTCTTGCTGTTTTCCTGGGCATTCTGATACATAGGAAGTTTATATCAGGGCCCATCTGAATGGTATTATCTTGTTTCTTTATTTTATGAACAGCTCTCTTTTTTTACCTACACACTCTGGGGACTCTTCTCCCATGGGCAATTTCGAGTCCATGTACCTTCTTTCTCTCCCCTGGAATCACCCTGTTTGACTTTTTAATTCAATAGGGTGAGTAAGTATTCATTTATTATTATAAAATGATTTGTTTGTAGTTTTCCCACACATAGGGAATAGTTGTTTTGAACTCTGTATGGACACATTATGTCACCTATTGATTAATATACCCTATGGATTAAAAATATGAATTAAAAAATTATGTCATAGGCATTTTTACCATGAAACAATACTCTATAAATGCATTTTGATGTTTGTATATATTTTTTTCTTTATAGCATTGGTGTTATTTATTTTATGTATACATCCTTTGTTCTATGTTAAGGACATCTGGTCCTGAAGAATCGGATGATCCTCAAAATGCGTCGACCCCCACTTAAAGGGTTCAAACATTACCTGTATCTGTCTGTAATGTACTTTTTTATATCTACAATATGTTGTTTTTAAACTGTATTTAATAAAAGGTATATATTTTTTTAGTACTTTTTACTATTCTTGGTTTTATACTGATTAGGGTGACATTTTAAGTATATTTAAAGGCCCGTATCCAATGCTCTATATCCTTCCTCTTTAATGTTTCAGTGTAGCGGGGGAGTTGCTTTTATTAGTGAAAGGCATGGATCAGTGTTTCTGCTTTACAGAAACACAGGATCCATGCCTTCTGTACTGACAGAATGGCAATCAAACTTGTTTACATAGGAAGACTGCCATTCTGTCAGTGCAGCGAATTATCAGCGGGTGCCGGTGCACATTGGGTCCGCAGGATCATATTAAATCTGCTTCAGGGCAGTTGGCAAGTGGTTACAAAGTACTTTTTGGTGCTTACAGGAATTAGGTCTTACTGGAATGGGACCTAGAATTGCTTGGCTTGTAAAGTAAAAAGGCATTTTGTTTTTCTTGAAAAATGTGAACATTTCTAGTTTAGCCCCTAAAATGGTAAGATAAAACATCACTGAATTACTGATATGTAACAGACATAGAAATCGTGTGTTTTCATGTCATAATTGTTTCTGGTTTTAATAGTTCATACGTACACAAATCATACAACACACACATTTCACACTCCTGTGCACACACATGCTTCATTGTATGTTTACATTTAAATGAAATTGTTCTGGTAAATACATATGCCATACCAAACCATTTATCCTATCAGCAAGACAATGTGTGTGTTTTTTTAATCCTATTTGAAATGTAATTTATTTCCTGAGTTAGTTTAAGCAATGTTGACGATATTCATCCTCAATACAGAATGATGCTTTTTAGCTCCTGAAAACTGTGTATCATTTTACACTCAAATGTTATTAGCCAAGGCATTTCTGGTGATAATTTTATTTTGTCTAGCCACATTCATTAAATTAACTCCAAGCTGATATTTTAGTATTGTTATGCTGCTTGCTGCTTTTTATACTCCAACAGAATATAATACTGCTTTTGCTTGGTAAAGTTAAAAATATTCTGTTCAAATGAATGCAAAATACGTTCAAGATTTTGAATTTTATAATGATATGATTTGTTTCCATAGCTTTAAATGATAACCCACAGGGGGTTTACAAGCTGAATGACAGGAGTAGTCAAATACAAGGAGATTTCAAGAAAAGAAAACCTTTTTGAAGCCTAAATGACCTTCTACTTCAATAAAGTCAAGCAGTTGAGTTGGAAAGTTTAAGCAGATTTTCTGTTGTGAATGTAAGCACATAGTGTATGTCTATATGTATCTTAAAGGATAATAATACTTTTCATACAATTTTCCTCTAATACAATATTTTTGCTCCTATGCTATGAATACCACCTTTACCCGTTTAGATCAGGGGGTTACCCAGAGTGGGAGACAATAGCCTTTGCCATCTCCTACCTTGGGGTTTTAGTAGTTTAACATGAAAATGTTACATAATAATTAAAAATATATTTTCCAAAAGAAAACATTGCTCAGTTGGTGGTCATTTCACTGAAAGAATTATGCTCCAAACTGAAATGGTAAGCAGGCAGACAAGTTCCCTGTCAGGTACTTACCGGCAAAGGGTTGGTAAGTCATGCACACTAGAACTTGGATAATGTATCCCATAGAATCTCTGACACGGGACGATGTGGCCACACTCTTCCTCACTTCATCAGACTTTGGTTTGGGTTTCTATTTAGTAACTACTTGTTGCATATACTGGTTTCTTACCTTTTGTAGTGTTCATTAGCTCAAATGGCCTACGTGTTGACCCTACTTGTGAGGATTTTCAATTGAACTTTGCCTGCCATTGCCTCACTATGGTCTGCAACTCTACACCAGTCATATTATGCCTGATCACCACCACACAAGTCATATTTTCCCTGAACACTGCCACACCAATCATATTGTCCCTAATTATTGCCACACCAGTTACAGTGTCCCTGATCCCAACCACACCAGTTACAGTGTCACTGAACACATGGTGTCCCTGATCACCACCACACCAGCTACATTGTCCCTGGTCACATCAGTGCAGTGTTGCCTCTGCCTGCTGCCTGCACTAACCCCGGTCTTATAATTGGACAACATTTCTACCTGCTGCCTGAACCGATCATTTAGATGTTTGCTGACCATGTCTCTGCCTTTAGTCTAAACTGACCCATCTGCCCATCTTGCTGACAACATTTCTGCAGGACACCAGGCCAGTGAACATAACATTCCTGGGGCAGCTATGTACCAGTGAACTAGGCTTCCTTTGCCAGATAGGAACTGGGACTGCTATAGGTAGAGCTACACTACACTATATTTCTTGACCACCCATATAGAGGTGACGTTACAGTACATTGGTTTTCACACAATTGGTTGATTTTTGTGATACACAAGATAAAATGTCCTATACATAATAAGTCCAGACAATGAATGTAGACAACAAAATTGCCATGTAAAATGGGCCCTTACCCCTGTTGAAGATTAGTGAAAACCATTGGGATAGAGAAAGGCGGGGCTTTGCGGGCCAGTGGGAGTAGAAGGATCAAAACCAAAACTAATTGTAAAATCAGAATTACATTTTATTATGGCAAGTAAAAAACAAGCATGGATTACCATGCATGTATGATAGCAACAAAACAACATACAAAATTGTTAAAATCAGATTCTAACATCACTGTTTGTATAGAAACATATCCCACAAGGGATTAGAGCGAAAAAACAAAGCCTGTGTAGGTGGATGATGGGTCTCAAGCTGAATTCGGTCACGGTAGGTCCCCAGCAAGCCGACGCGTTTCGCTTAAGGCTTCCTCAGGGCCTGAGAGACCATAACAGACCGATGTTTCTATGAGTAACATAAATACAAGTAATTACATTTCAGTTTACATATTTAATAATATAACATACATCATGCTGCTGAATATTTTTATATTTGGCTCAAGTTTTGTACTGACCCTTTTTGAACAGTGACTTGTGTTAGGCGACAGGGCTATAGCGATGCATAGGCTTTAGGGACCAAAATAATTGAAAAACTAGCAAAACAATAGAGATATATATTTCATATAAATGTCTCTAGAAGAGAAAAAAGTATGAGTTTGTTTATGTATAAAGAATTAATAGGTATATATACATTTTGTCTTATATATGACATATATGTCTTATATATATGTCTTACATATGTCTTATATATATACAAAATATACAATAGTACAGTATAAATACAAAGTGACTGGTGCATGAATGTCCAAAACTGGTGTGCACCAGTAACACCAAGCATGATGGTATATTTAAAGAAAAGGTCCAGTAATGGGTATAGAATGATACATTTTAGATAAATCGTGATAAAGTGATTAAAAACATCCAGCAAGTGTAAATCATGTAAACAGGTGACAATCTTCATGTAAACAATACACAATAAGTGACCCCGTGGTGGGTGGTGAGGTGTTCAGTGACCCCTCTAGTAAACAGCACACTCACCGGAAATACCCACCCCACACAGGGGTATAGAGCTGGTATATATGATATATGGGTGGTGGGTTCTGACTCCCTCTCCAGGTCCTAGTATGGAACGTCTGGGAAGATCCCTAGTAGGTCCAGGTGTGGAGGATCCCGCATTGTGCTTCAGACGCTTGTTTCCCCGCTCGCTTACCTATATTGTCTATGTGAGTACCCTTAACCCTGTTTTTTTGGAATAAACCTAATCGACAGATTTACACTATGTGCCTTTCCTCCATTTCTTAAACACATACCCCACAAATATATCCCGGATATCTGGAGTGGACATCCCATACCATCTGACCCCACTAGACCCCTATCACCTACTAGGGATCATCCCAGACGTTCCATACTAGGACCTGGAGAGGGAGTCAGGACCCACCACCCATATACCATATATACCCGCTCTATACCCCTGTGTGGGGTGGGTATTTCCGGTGAGTGTGCTGTTTACTAGAGGGGTCACTGAGCACCTCACCACCCACCACGGGGTCACTTATTGTGTATTGTTTACACAAAGATTGTCACCTGTTTACAAGATTTACACTTGCTGGATGTTTTTAATCACTTTATCACGATTTATCTAAAATGTATCATTCTATACCCATTACTGGACCTTTTCTTTAAATATGCCATCACGCTTGGTGTTACTGGTGCACACCAGTTTTGGACATTCACGCACCAGTCACTTTGTATTTATACTGTACTATTGTATATTTTGTATTTCACATCACCTTTGGCCACCTTTGCACATATTAACTTGATTTATTGGCACTCATTTATTTGTTCAATATCGTTTTATTTATGATTGGTAGATTTTATATTTACGGTCATACTGGAACATGTCACTTTATTTGTACGTATTTGCACATATCACTTTGACTCACTGACTCACCTTGATTAATTTACACTTATCTATCTGTTTAAACATTTTTTATCCTGTGGAGTTTATATTTATGATTATATTTGCACACGTCACTTTTTAGGGACGTTCATGCATATGTCACTTTGACCCACTTATCTACCTGTTCAATATTGTTTATATTTTTTCACATCCTGTGGAGTTTATATTTATGATCATACTTGCACACGTCACCTCACAGGGACGTTCATGCACATGTCACTTTGACCCACTGATATTATATACTCATTTTTACACACTTATCTTTTACTGAACACCTTTATCTTAGATTTTATTTATTTATTGCCACATCTACCTGGCACTCCACAGTCTATATACCTCGCTATCAGGCAGCGCCACTCCCCCTACCCCCCCTTTTTCACTTTTATAGAGAAGTGTCCCACATCTGATATCATCATACTCATGAGAAGTAGCAGAATGTATTTTGGAGTGCAATTCTAAGTATACCTATGGTGTGTATTAATAAATGTCTTATTAATTGACAAAAAAAGAAAAACAAAGTGTGTCCCTAGGGGCGTGCTTCTAACTGTGATTGGATGTGGCTTTAGGTGTAAGAACAGAGATCAATGGTCCTACATAGCAGAACCGTATGATCTCCATTCTTACACAGGGAATAATGACAGGCAGATTTGTTTACATTAGCCTTTCTCGCGCTGTAATGGACGATCGTGAGTGCCCAGCGGACATCGAGTGCCCGGCAGAAAACTTGTCAGGAAAAAATTACATTTTAAAAAGACATTTCCAAAAGACTATGCTTTTCATAAAATAACTTGGAGTGTTTGCTTTCCAAAATGGTGCAATTTAGTGGGTATTTCTATTGTCCTCGTCTCCAAAATGTGATAGGTAGTCAGGAAATTAGATGCACAATGTAAGTGTAATTTATGCTCCTCGAAAGCCTAAAGGTGCTCTTTGGATTTGAAGTAGCAGAATGTATTTTGGAGTGTAATTCTAAGGATACCTATGGTGTGTATTAACCACTTAAGCCCCGGAAGATTTTACCCCCTTCCTGACCAGGGCCTATTTTGTAATTCGGCACTGCGTGAGTTTAACGTACAATTGCGCGGTCGTGCGACACTGTACCTAAACAAATTTGATGTCCTTTTTTTCCCACAAACAGAGCTTTCTTTTGGTGGTATTTGATAACCTGTGCGATTTTTTGATCATGCGCTATAAACAAAAAAAAGCGTAAATTTTGCAAAAATATCAATATTTTTCACATTTTTTCTATGAAATTCCCCCCCAAAAAAATGTAAAAATCAAAATGTTTTAACATTTTAGGCCAATTTGTTTTATGCTACATATGTTTGGTAAAAAAAATTGCAAAAAGCGTATTTTGATTGGTTTGCGCAAAAGTTATTGCGTTTACTAACTAAGGGAATGATTTTTGTCATTTTTGTTGTTTTTTTTTTTCGAGTAATGGCGGCAATCTGCGATTTTTTTTGCGGGACTGCAACATTGTGGCAGACAGATCGGACCCTTGACTGACATTTTTGAAACTTTTGGGGTTACCAGTGACATTACTACAGTAATCAGTGCTATACATATGCACTGCTACTGTAAAAATGACACTGGCAGTGAAGGGGTTAACTTTTTTGTGTTTTTTTTTGGGGGGGTTAAGTGTGTCCCTAGGGGCGTGCTTCTAACTGTGACTGGATGTGGCTTGAGGTGTAAGAACAGAGATCAACGGTCCTACATAGCAGAACCGTATGATCTCCATTCTTACACAGGGAAGAATGACAGGCGGCTTTGTTTACATTATCCGCCTGCCTTTCTCCCGCTGTAACGGACGATTGTGAGTGCCCGGCGGACATCGGATCCGCCGGGCACACGCGCGGGGGGTCCGTGACCGAGCGGAGCGCGCCTCTGACGGTACGCGCTTGCTCCCTAGAGCCTCACAGGCTAGCGACGTAGTCCTACGTCGCTTTGCCTGTGAGGGGCTGACTGCCACAGTAAATGGTCGTGCGGCGGTCGGCAAGTGGTTAATAAATGTCTTATTAATTGACAAAAAAAGAAAAACAAAATTATTTCCACCATTTTCAAAAAACTTGTCAGGAAAAAATTACATTTTAAAAAGACATTTCCAAAAGACTATGCTTTTCATAAAATAACTTAACTTTGCTTTCCAAAATGGTGCAATTTTGTGAACATTTCTATTGTCCTGGTCTCCAAAATGTGATAGGTAGTCAGGAAATTAGATGCACAATGTAAGTGTAATTTATGCTCCTCAAAAGCCTAAAGGTGCTCCTTGGATTTTGAGCCCACTTTATGTATCTAGCCTATAAAAAAGTCTCACACGTGTTTTGTTTTTTTTTACTCGGGAGGCATAGCAGAATGTGTTTTCGGGTGTAATTATAAGTATGCCTGGGCTGTGTGTGAGAAATAACTTGTATTAGCATTTTTTATTTTTTTCTAAAAATGTGACAAAAATCTACAACTTCAAAAACCTCACTATGCCTCTTACTAAATATCCAGGACGATCTACTTTCCAAAAAGGGGTCATTTGGGGGGGTTGGGGTATTTGTTCTGTCCTGGCATTTTAGGGCCCCAAATAATGGGATAGGCAGTTAGTACATCCAGATTGATTTGTTTTCAAATATATAGTAGATGCCATAGTTTGTAGACTCTATAGCTTTCAAACAAGCTAAATAATATACACTGATTTCAGTTATTTTTACCAAAGAAATGTGGCAGAATACATTTTTTAAAATATTTTATTACAAAAAAAGAAGAAAAACTTGTTTTTTTTCCAAAATTGTAAGTATTTTTTTGTTTTATAACAAAAAATAAAAACTCAGGGATACATAAATACTATTAAAAAATGCTCCATCTGTCTCAAAAACATGATAAAAATGTAATTTGGGTACAGTGTTGCATGACATGTAATTGTCATTCAACATGTGGCAGCACTGAAATCTGATAATTGGTCTAGAGAGGAAAGTGTCGGGTGTTGAGATGATAAAAAGGTAATGATGAGGAGGAAGCTGGAGAAGCAGAAACCAAATTTCTGCAATATTGTTACAGAGGTGTGTGGGACAACTTGCCTGCGTTATAAAAAAAATGGCAAGGTTGCAGAGAAGGCGTTCGACAGGGTCCACTGGGGATTCCTATCGGCTGTCCTCCATAAATTTGGTATACACGGTTTTATACATAATGCCATCATGGCACTGTACTCCACACCTTCGGCAATAGTTCGCACTACAGAAGCCATATCCATCCCGTTTAGCATAACCAACGGCACCAGACAGGGCTGCCCCCTCTCCCCACTGATCTTTAACATGATCATGGAAACGCTTGCAGAACATATTCGTTCTATCCCTGAAATCTCGGGGATTCGTATGTCCGACCAGCACCACAAAATCAGCCTATTCGCAGACGACGTTATCCTTATGGTAACTAATCCCAACACCTCCCTGCCGGAAATTCAGAGGACTCTAAAATGGTTTGGAGATGTTTCATTCTACAAAGTTAATGAATCGAAATCTCATATCTTGGGCATAGTGATAGATGATACTACGAGCAATCTCCTTCAACAGCAATTTCCTTATGTATGGGACGACAAAAGCATCTCCTACCTTGGAGTGCGTTTGACAGCTTCCGCTAAAACATTATTTAAGCACAACTTCATCCCAGCCCGCTCCACTCTACAAGACAACCTCAAACACTTGGCGTCCTCTGAGTTTTCCTGGCTTGGGAGGTTGGCAGCCTTTAAAATTATGTACCTTCCCCAACTGCTTTACTTGTTCCGAACACTCCCTATCCCAATACCGAAATATTATTTTAAATCCCTCCAATCTATGATTTCTAAATATGTCTGGCAGGGTAAAAAACCTAGATGTGCGCATGCTAAACTTATCAAACATAGATCAGTGGGAGGAGTGGGTTATGTGGATGTGCAAGATTACTACGTCGCATCGGTTCTCACCCAATTACAGGATTGGTTCCGGCCGGTCCCCATGACTTTATGGGGTTCGATCGAAGCCTCCTATTGTATCAAAAAGGATTTACCGGCCTGGCTTATGGCAACCACTTTAGGAGCTAAGATACCCTCACATTTCCCACCATTCATGAAAGCAGCGGCTACAGCCTGGAGGATTTTGTTAGCACAACAGTCCCCTGCCTCTGCACAAACTCCTCTTCGGATCCCCATTACAGCACTACATTCCCTTATGGACTGTGCATACTTTGTGGATTGACGGAGGAGAGGTATTAAATATATAGATGACATGTATCAGGGCTCCGAGATATTATCATTCACCGCCCTCCAAACTAAATTCCAACTTCCCCACACGTTTCTCTTCACATATATGAGATTAGTTCACTTCCTGAATTCAATTCCACCATGGCCGCAATCTATTTCCACCCCAGCCTGGAAATATCTTTCGGCCTCTGGGCCCACTAAACAAAAGGGAATCACCCTCTTCTATAACCTCCTCCAACATAAACTGATCTTCACCAAGTCCACCCCTCATATACAATGGGAAAGGGATTTGGGGATAACATACACAGACAGACAATGGACCCGGGCACTCCAATCCGTCCATAAAGTTACTAGCTGCTCCAATTTATGGGAGCTTTCCCTAAAAATATCTCTTAAATGGTACCTGACCCCCTCGAGATTACACAGATTTGATAGTAAATATGATAATACATGCTGGAGGCTGTGTGGGGAGGAGGGCACTCTTCTCCATACACTGTGGCAATGTCCAAAGCTACTATCTTATTGGAAAGATGTATTTGCGGTCATCTCTGAAGTATCGCAGAGACCTGTCTTGAGCAATCCGAGTTTGGCGTTACTATCACTTGGGATGGAAAACGTCCCCAGGAACCTGAGACACTCAACCCTACATATTTTGTTGGCAACGAGACTTGTTCTTACCCGAGCCTGGAAACAAGAGATTTCCCCGAAAGTTGAGGAGGTTGTTGACCTTGTAAACACGCACTACATATTTGAGCGTACTCTCTCTCTTAAAAACAAATCAGCACGTGATACGAATCTGCAATGGCAACCTTGGATACATTGGTCTAAGCATAGAGTGGTCAATTTACCCCCTAGCTAGTTCACTTTCTCCCCTTGGTATGATTTCTTTAACATTCCCTATCAAGGAATGGGGCGGCTCCTCCTCGTGGTCTCTGCACTTGGGCACAGTTTTGATCCCCTTGGGGGTGCCCGGGAAGCGGAGGCTATGGGGGGTGCCCAACTGTTCACTTTACCTACATGGGATTACAGGAGACAGGAGATCCTAGCCTTTATGTGTCAACTGGTGGTCATGTATAACTGTTTGATACTGTTTTACCACATCATTCTGTTTTTTTGGTTTTCGAGTTTAGTATGGAAATACATTGCTTGCATCGCTGACTAATTCTATCTACTTATTGATAATAGCTGAAGCGTATTTCACTTCTGTAATGTTTATATTGCCAATGCGGCCACAGTGTGGTCTTTTGGACTGTTGTATTACTGTTGCAAGACATTTTATTTTCTTATGTATGTTCTTAAAAAAAAACCAATAAAAACCTTTAAATTAAAAAAATGGCAAGGTTAAAAAGATGCTCTCACAAAAAAATTAAAAAACTGCTGGGATGAGATAAGTATACACCAAAAAGAAGGACAGTCAGATCCAATGATAAAAGTCCAAATAGCTTTAATGCTATTTGAAATATTTTATCATTTCATCTGGCACTCTTTTCTGCTTTGGCTAGCATGCCGGGTACTTCTTGAGGTAAGCACCATGTGTTGCCAGCTGCCTAACCAGATTCAATGAGCCCTCCAAATGATTAGTTTCCCTTTGCTTGCCCTACACATACTTGGACTGAGTTTTGAGAAAGAAGGGGTGTCCTTCGAAATATGTTACCGCCCCCCCCCCCCCCAATCTTTACACCAGCATGTAGAGGCCACTTTGAGGAGGCTATGTTATGCTGGAATCGATAGGCTATACCAGGGGTACTGAATTAAAATTCATGGAGGTCCGCTTAGTAAAATCTTCTTCTAGCGGATGTCCGAATCATGTTTGTGCTTTGATTCAGATCCTTTACATTACAGCGCCCTCTCCTAGGCGGTCCCATCTCTGCAGCTGGGGAATGTAGGTGAAACTGCACATGTTCCCGGCCCGCAGAGGAACAAGCCACACTTCAGCACAGCTTGGTGCTGCGCAATTTAAAAAAAAGGGTCAGGGACTTGTTTTCCTGCATTTCTCATGGGTAGTGCAGCCCATTAAAATGAATGGGCTGACCTACCTGTGACACTGAGCCCCATATCACAATCCCATCCTTACATCCGTTCCACATTGTCCACTGAACATCACAGTTCCCTTCCCTTCACCAAGATCCCCCCTTTGTGTTATCATACTCCCTTAACATCAACACCCTTCTTATCCCCTCATTACAGAACCCAACTCCCCTACATTACTATCCCCCCATCACAGTACTCAGCTCCCCATTAAAGTATTCAGTCCCCCCCTGACATTACAGTACTCAGCCTTAACCCCCATTCCCCCCACATCAGAGTCCTCAGCCCCCACAAACATATCAGAGTCCTCAGCCCCCACAAACATATCAGAGTCCTCAGCCCCCCACACATATCAGAGTCCTCAGCCCCCACACATATCAGAGTCCTCAGCCCCCACACATATCAGAGTCCTCAGCCCCCACACATATATCAGAGTCCTCAGCCCCCACACATATATCAGAGTCCTCAGCCCCACACACACATATCAGAGTCCTCAGCCCCCACACACATATCAGAGTCCTCAGCCCCCCACACATAGCAGAGTCCTCAGCCCCCACACATATCAGAGTCCTCAGCCCCCACACATATCAGAGTCCACAGCCCCCCACACACATATCAGAGTCTTCAGCCCCCACACATATCAGAGTCCTCAGCCCCCACACATATCAGAGTCAACAGCCCCCCACACATATCAGAGTCCTCAGCCCCCAGACACATATCAGAGTCCACAGCCCCCCCCCCCACACATATCAGAGTCCACAGCCCTCCACACATATCAGAGTCCTCAGCCCCCACACACATTAGAGTACATAGCCCCCACACACATTAGAGTACATAGCCCCCACACACATTAGAGTACATAGCCCCCACACACATTAGAGTACATATCCCCCACACACATTAGAGTACATAGCCCCCACACACATTAGAGTACATATCCCCCACACACAGAGTACTCTTTGCTGTACTAAGTGTCTCTCCCCCTTCCTACATTACGTCTCCCCTACCTTACACAGCCAGGAGAACTCGAGGCATAGCAGGTCTGGAGGAAGGAAGCTGCAAGATGGTGATTGGTTGCTTGGACTGCCATTCATCTTGGCAACTAATCACTGGCTATATACCTCGGGCAGTTCCCGCCCTCCCTTCAGAGCTGTCCTGACTCACGCTGTCAGCTCTGCAAAGAAATCATCACAGCTGAAAGGAGAGCAGGCTGATAAATGGCGAGACAGCTGCGGTCCGGGAGGGGGAAGGAGGGGGGGCCGGAAACGGACCGCGGGCCGCCATTTAGTGATGCGTGGGCTATACAAATGCATTGGTTATATTTGCTGTTGCTATTTATGACTTTGTTGTATTGTATAATATGACTTATGGCAGGCTTCCTCTGGTCCTGTGTGCTGATGTGGGGTGGGCATATGCGTTCCACATACTCAGTTTCCTGAACGAGGATGGGGGATGTGCTTTTGAACCTTTAGCACCCCCCCCCCATACACCCTAAAATATTCCATCTATGCAGATCCTTCCAGTGACTGATTTGCACATGTGCGAATCTGGTCACTAGTATTTTGTGGGTTAGGTTGGAACCCAGGCAGCATCCTCACAGACGACGCGCCATCCCCTTGCACATGTGCTGTCTGTTTGGAACGGACGTTGTGCCAATGCGTCATCGGGCGGTGACGCCACCGGATGACGTCATTGGTCACCACCTTCTACGTGTGCAGCGGTGCCATTTTTGGCGAGGCGGTGGGGCATGTAAGGACTGGTTCCTGGGATATGCATTACAGGGCAGCGCTTTTCTACACAACATCTATCATAGGTAATATTCATTAGACTTTTTCATATAAGATATGGGATACTATGTTGGTGATCCTTGCTTGGATTGACATTGATCAAATATCAATACTTTTAAGACATAATGACTCTTTTTTGCTTCTACTGAAGCAAATGATATCTCACTTCTAATATACTGTGTAAGGGTGAGCATTGTTTTCATTGTCTTTTATTCTAAAAAAATTCCAAACTATATGGTATCCCATATATATAATGGTCTTTATTTGAATGAACAATAGATCCATCTACGTCTCCATAGATCCGGCCTTTCCTTATTTTTCTATACACCATATTTTGGCTTGTATGCATGGGAGATATCATTATATGCGCCAGAATCCATGCACCCATTATACGGATTCCCTACTTACAGCAATACATATATGATACCAACATATGCTGGTACCTGACATTTAAAATAAGCCCAGGATCTTTTGATTTGTTTTTTTCTCTTCTTATAAAATACAGACAAGAGTGAGTTTTCTAATTATAAATATTTTACAAACAGATCGTCTATGAAAACACCTAGATTTTTTCTTGTCCTTTTGTTGTTCCCCTGTGTCCGCCCCCGGACGTTTACACAAGGGAAGTGGATACACGCTGCCTCTAGTAACCCATGTTAAGCCAAATTGTGAAATTACCATACTATATTGTTGTAACATGATTATTTCAAGGATTGTATTTTAATATCTAATGTGTTTGCTTTAAGAAAATGACGTGTACACCTAAATCTGGATGGTCCTGAAAAAGCCATGTGTGAAACGCGTTGATCGATCTGAGAGCAGACAGGAATACATGCATACACGTATCCAGCATATGCTACTATCCCATTTGTCTTGTCTGTAACTCGTATATTAGGTGTATACAATATATGATTTTAGGAGAATTTACTGCCTTCTTTGAAATCGTTTTGGGCTATTTTGTGCCTATTAGTTTAGAGTGCTCTCTTTTTATCTCTTTTTTAAAAATCTTTTTCATGTTTTAGATGATTGTTAATACAATTTCTATTTTTACTATAAACATACTCTTATGTCTCATGTTGTGCCCTTAAAGTCCACATATAGTGTTTTCAAATGTTCTTGTATAAGAACACCTGTTTATCTCTTTTTTGACAAGGCAATAGGCAGCAGCACTGAACTCTAGTGGACAGTCTATTGGCAGCTTTTTAAAAGCTGTCAGAGTGGGTTCCTGTGATGCCAACCAGGGAATCTGGACTTGCAGCTTCCTGTATACAGTCTTGCTTTGCCCCCACCTTGGTGATTCCTACCACTTATGCTGACTTCCAAGAATTTTAACTTTGAATGTTCCTATTATTTTCTTTTAATAAATAAATACTGTTATGTCTTATGTTAATGGGGATCTTGCACTACTGGTTCTTGTTGTTTGGTTTGAGGTCCAAGTGACTTTTGGATGTTTTTTGTTTTCTTTTAAAATGCGATAAGTGAAGGATATGCCCAACATCTATAAAGTGCATCAGAAAGGTGGTTTCTGAAAGTGAAGCACAGCTCAGAAAAAATTGAAAATCCTGAAGCTCGTAACTTACATACTGCATATAAACCCTATTCTAAATTCAGGAGAGGCAACATTTCTGAAATGACTAAAACTGGCATGTCACCCTGTAGAATCCTAAGAGCAAACAAAGTCCATGCTTATTGTCCTGAGTGCATACGGTGATGAGACTGGCAGAGCCATTTTTGGGTAAACCCAAACCCGATATCTTGCGAAGTTTATGGATGAAGTCCATTGGGCAGAGCCAGAATCTGGTGATGACATCACACTGAGATTGCTGTGGCATATGCTCAGGTAATACTGTGGCATTCTCTGGTAGTGTGTTTGAGTTGTTAGTTTCTGTGTAAGGTGTGACAGCACTGGACAATGTGAGTTTTTTACCCTATGTTTTAATGGTTTTAATAAAGCACATACATGTTAAACAATGAAGCCTGCATCATTCTTTTCTCTACAATTGGGCTGTATGAAGGAGGATTTGCCATACCTGATAGCTGCTTTTGGAGTTTTTAACCACTTCTGGACTGGAAGGATTTGCCCCCTTAATGAGCAGGCCAGTAATGGTGGGGATCTGTGATTTTTTTTGAGGGACTGTGACATTGCGGCGGACAGATCGGACCCCTAACTGACATTTTTGACACTTTTGGGGGGACCAGTGACAGTAATTAGTGCTAAAAATATCCGCTGTTACTGTAATAATGACACTGTCCAGGAAGGGGTTAACACTGTGCGTGATCAAGGGGTTAAATGTGAGGCTAGGGGAGTGATTCTAACTGTATGGGGATGGGGCTTTTGAAATAATCACAGAGACATGTGATCCTATATTGAAGGATCACAGGCGCTCTGTGATCATTCCATAGAGAAGAACGGTCAGCTGTGTTTACAACAGCTGACCGTCCTTATCTCTCAGCGGGGAGCGATCGTGGGTAGCAGGCGGCAATCGGAGCTGCCTGCCCGATGCAACAGAGTCCCCACTGATGAGTTGCTTATTTTTATTATTATTATGATACAGGATTTATATAGCGCCAACAGTTTGCGCAGCGCTTTACAACGTGGGGGAAGACAATACAGTTACAGTACAATTCAATACAGGAGGAATCAGAGGGCCCTGCTCGTTAGAGCTTACAATCTAGAAGGGAGGGTCAAGTGAAACAAAAGGCAGTAACCGAGGGGGGTGAGCAGATGGATAAAATGGAGGTAGAGTTGTTAGGTGTGGGTAGGATAGACTTCTCTGAAGAGGAGGGTTTTCAGAGATCGCCTAAAAGCTAATAGAGTAGGAGATAATCGGACAGATAAGGGTAAGGAGTTCCATAGGATTGGAGAGGCTCTGGTTAAGTTCTGGAGGCGAGCATGGGAGGAGGTGACAAGGGAGCTAGAGAGCAGGAGGACCTTGGCATGCGGGGATGGGCTGATAGTAATTCCATCAATATTGACAGAGAGATCAGGGGAGGGGGCACGTGGTGGAGGAAAATCTATTAGCTCGGTTTTGGAGGGATTGAGTTTGAGGAAGTGGTGTGACATCCAGACCAATATATCAGATAGTAAATTAGTGATAAGTGAGGAGACTGAGGGAGAGAGCTGAGGGGTGGATAAATAGATTTGGGTATTGTCAGCGTAGAGATGGTATTGGAAGCCGTGGGATGCTATCAGCTGACCCAGAGAGGAGGTGTAGATTGAAAATTGGAGGGGTCCAAGAACAGAGCCTTGGGGGACCCTAACAGAGAAGGGAAGAGGAGAGGAGGAAGTAGAATTGTTAGTAACGCTAAAGGTGTGGTCGGATAAGTAGGAGGATAACCAGTGAAGAGTACAGTCACAGAGACCAAAGGCGTGGAGTTTTTTTGAGGAGGAGGGGATGGTAAACCATGTCAAAGGCAGCAGAAAGGTCCAGGAGGAGGAGTACAGAATAGTGTCCATTGGTTTTGGCCGCTAGTAGATCGTTTGTCAGTTTTAGGAGAGCAGTTTCAGTGGAGTGTTGAGGCCGAAATTCAGACTGAAGGGGATCAGGGAGGCTATTTTCGGCAAGGTGGTCGCACAGTCAGTTGCAGACCAGACATTCAAGGAGTTTGGATAAAAAGGGGAGCAAGGAAATAGGGCATAGGTTGTTAAGATTGGTTGGGTCCAGTGAGGGCTTTTTAAGTATGGGGCTGACTAGTGCATGTTTTAGAGAGTTGGGGAAGATGCCAGAAGAGAGGGAGAGATTGAAGATGTGGGTTAGAGAGCGTAGAATAGGGCCAGAGGGTGAACGTAGCATTTGCGAGGGAACAGGATCCAGAGGGCAGGTGGTTAAGTGGACATTAGCAAGTAGTTTAGCAACCTCGTCTATAGTGGTGGGGTTGAATGAGGGAAGTAGTGATCGCACTTGTGGGCATGAAGCGTAAACCATGGAAGGTATCTGAACAGCAATGATCTCCTTACGGATAGTATAAATCTTTTGTTTGAAGTGGTTGGCAATCTCCTGGGCAGTGAGTGAGTCAGTGGGTGGAGGCAGTGGGGGACGGAGTAGAGAATTAAAGGTAGCGAAGTGTTGCAGGGGGCGAGATGACAAATTGTTAATGAGAGTGATAAAATAGGTCTGCTTGGCAGTGTGGAGACTGGAATTGTATTTTTGGAGGGCAGATTTATATTGGTTGAAATCTTTCTGAGACTTAGTCTTACGCCATAGGCGCTCAAGAGCACGGCTATTTTTTTTTAGACTTCTAGTGTTATCTGTTTGCCAAGGTTGAAGGGGTCGGGGTCTGATTCGGTGTGTAGTGAGGGGTGCCAATGTGTCCAGGGAGGCTAAGAGTGAAGCGTTGTAGGCAGAAGTGGCTAGGTTAATGCAGGACAGGGGTGCGATTTTGTCATAGAGGTGGTCGGTAGCAGAGTAGAGAAGAGAAGGGTTGAGATTGCGTAGGTTTCTGCGGGTAACTGTAAGGTAGCTGGAGGGAGAGGAGATGGAGAAGAGTGAGAGAGTGAAATTAATAAGGTAGTGATCAGAGAGAGGGAAAGGATTGTTATAAAGGTTATGCGGAGTGCATAGGGGGGAGAAAACAAGGTCAAGGATATTGCCTTCAGAGTGAGTAGAAGCATACTTCTACTTCATGCTTCCATTGCTTCAGGTCAAAGGAGGAGGTTAGACTGAGAAGTTTGGAAGTGGCAGGAGTGTTGGTATTAAAAGGGATGTTGAAGTCGCCGAGAATGATTGTGGGGATTTCGGAAGAGAGAAAGTAGGGTAGCCAGGCAGAGAAGTTTGGGATAGGGCAGCAGTAGACGTAGTGTCAGATTCATGAAGCCAGGTTTCGGTGATGGCAAGTAGATTAAATGAGTTAGCGATAAAAAGGTCGGAAAAAAGGTCGATAAAAAATGGAGAGAGGTGAGTTTATTACAGACAGAGCGGGTGTTCCAAAGGGCGCAAAAGAAAGGGAGTCTGGTCTTGGGAAGAAGAGAGATGGGAACAAAATTGTGCTGATTGCGGCTGCAGCCAGAGGGCGAAGGGTAGTGGGTGTGTTGAGTACAGGTAAATGATGGAGGCCCAGGGTTTGGAGATATGTCTCCAGAGGTTAGGAGAAGCAGAAAGGTGAGGGTGGTAATATGAGAGTGTGATTTATATGAAGGGACATGTCCTAGTGTCCTGGAGGTTTTGTGTGTGTGTGGATTTAGAAATAGCAGGAGATGGTATGTGCAGTAATAAGGAGAGGACAGTAGTGAGGGTGATATTTGTTAGCTGTGAGGTGGAGAAGAGGGGTGAAGGAGAGAGAGTTTAAGGATAGAGGACATAGCTGTAAAAAGAAGTGGTAGAGAGTGCATGTTACAAGGAGCAAGAGCTGATAGGGTAAATTAGGTCACCTGCAGTCTATGTGGTGTTTATCTCAGCCTTTCCTTTCATTCACTTTGTGCATTCAATGAAGTGCAGAATCAGAAGTGCGTCCACTTATAGAAATCGCCCCACTTTGAGATTGAGCCCCCAAAAAGCAAACGTGCCCCCCCTTGCAAACGTACCTTCCCCAAGAGATGCTGTACTTATATACTGTTAGACCTGGGGTGGAGACTATCCAATTAATCAATCAGGAATTAATAAATTAAGGGCCTAATTCAGTATAAGTTTGGAGTAGAGCTGCTCACTTCTCCAGAAATAACTCCAGCCTAAACTCATTGCATCCTAATTAGGTAAGTGGCTGGAGTTAAACCATCAACTAGATGCTTTAATGAATTCGGAGTTGGAGTTAACTTAGACTGAATTCGGATTTGGAGTTAACTTAGGCTGAATTTGAGTTTGGAGTTAGCCAAATTCCCTTTGTGTTTTTCATAAAAGGAAATTTGTCTATTCTGAATCACTATTACACAGCAATGTAATTTATTATGGTTTATTTTAATTTTAAGGTATAGTTATGTATCTTATGTGTTTTAACCTTTAGATTTTCTAATAGCAGACTACACAGCTGTCTAATTAGCAGTCTTCATTCTTTATTCATCTGAAACTTTCAGGCATATCTGATTGTATTCAGCACTTTGGTGTAGTGGGCTAAGCTCACAGCTAAAGATTGCTAGGTCATGAGTTCAAGGCCCAACCATGATAACACCCTGTGTGCCATAATTTTTTTTTGGCCACATAGTAATACATTGGATACATCACCTAAAATTGCATGTCAATGGCCTTGTATATTCAAGAAACAAACATGCATATGTGCAGGGTGCAATTATGCATTTGCCAAGTTTCAGTATTTATTTATAGCTGTCTAAAATTTAAGAAGGTGATGGCACACTTGGGATTTGAACTCATGCTCTCAGTGTTTATAGCCAGGAACACTAACCACTAAACCATTGAGCTGAGCATGATTACCCCTGGAATATTTATTCCCATGTTTCAATAGTTAACCACTTCCTTACAGGGCAGTTACACCCCTTCCTGCCCAGGCCAATTTTCAGCTTTTTATACTGTTGCATTTTGAATGACAATTGTGCGGTCATGCAACCCTGTACCTAACACAAATGTATGACAGTATTTTCATAAAAAATAGTGCTTTCTTTTGGTGGTATTTGATCACTGCAAGGTTTTTTTTCTATTGGCAAAAAGAAGACCTAAATGTTTGACCCCTAAAATAATGTGTTTTTGTTTATGTAATAAAATTTGGTAAATCAATATGTTTTTTGTTGCACTGACGAGCATTGATGAGGCTGCGCTGGCAGGCACTGATGAGACACTAATATGCAGCACTGATAGATAGATAGGTGGCACTGATATGCAGCATTGATGGGCATTGATAGGTGGCACTGATGGGCAATGATTGGCACTGGTGGGCAGCACTGAAAGATGGTAATGATGGGCAGCACTGATGAGGAGGGCACTAACAGGTTCCCTGAGCACTGATTGGCATCAATGGTGGCATGGGTGGGCATCCCTGGTGGCTCTAGTGGCATCCCCCAAGGGTCTGCACTGGTAATCAATGCTCTGATTACAAGCACAGACCCCCCACACACACACACACTTACTTTGCATATGAATGCCATTTCTTCACAGCTGAAAGTGGCCCTCACCATGATTAGCCAGTTGATTGTGACCTCTTGCTGGAATGTGTGCAAGCCAATTTGGTGTCATTTCTGGTCCAGGGCGAACGCCAATGTGCCATTTGCAATTTATTGTAAAGAGATTTTGCTTTATTTTAAAAATGGCGCACACAGACAACTAAAATGTATTGGAAATGTTTTACCTAGGCCAGTGATGGTAACCCTTAACCCCCCCCCCAAGATGTTTTTGCCCTACATTTCCCAAAATGCTCATGTACTCTGCAGTGTAGGTGAGCATCATGGGAAATGTTACAAAACACCTGTGTTGCCAAGGTTCATCACTGACCTAAGCCAACTAAAAAGGTGAGTGAGCGCTGTAGCAATCTTTTATTTAGTAATCATTTTTAGTGATTTTTTTATTAAATGTTTTGGTTACATTCATCCACAGCGACTGAATGGAAATTTTGTATTATTCCTTAATTTATATATTTTTAGCTAAATATATACATAAACACTTAAATTTTTTCTTACAATTTAGCCCACACACACAACCCCCCCCCCCACACACACACCCCCCCACACACACACACACACACCCCCCCCCCACACACACACACACACACCCCCCCCCCCCCACACACACACCCCCCCCCCACACACACACACCCCCCCCACACACCCCCCACACACACACACACCCCCCCCCCCCACACACACACACACACACACCCCCCCCACACACACACACACACACACCCCCCCCACACACACACACACACACCCCCCACACACACACACCCCCCCCCCCCCCCACACACACACACACACCCCCCCCCCACACACACACACACACCCCCCCCCCCCCACACACCCCCCCCCCCCCCCCCACACACACCACCCCCCCCCCCCACACACACACCCCCCCCCCCCCCACACACACACACCCCCCCCCCCCCCCCACACACACACACACACACACACACACACCCCCCCCCCCCCACACACACACACCCCCCCCCCCCCCCCCCCACACACACACACACACACACACACACACACACACACACACACACTTCGCTGGAGTAAATGGAGAAACCCTACCCAAGTTCATACTGTACTGCCATTGCACACACACAAAAAATACAAGAAATGGATTACATTCAACAGACACAAAAGATATATGAATTACATCTAGACAAATATGAAGAAAAGAAAACAAAAAACCAGGAGCTGTGTACAAATGAATAAGCTTTATTGAACATGTATAAAACATCAGTAATCACTCAAGCAAGCATGTGAAATGTGAAATGTGAAATGTGAAATGTGCAATGCCCCCCCCCCCCCAAACCCCCAAATCAAGTAATTTTTATTCAAATTACAGTGCAAAGATACAACATATGATGGATAGATAGAGCTTACAATATCCAAAAGTCAAGCAAAATAAGTTGTAGACACCTTAGTATTAAGCATAAAACATACACAACATACTTTTATGTTAATTGTTTGCATGAGCCTGCCTTTTCATTTAAATACCATCAAATCAGTAGAACATACAGCTACACAGAGGCATGAAAATAAAAAAAAAAACATGTATAGAGTACATAAAGACACACTTTGCAAAAACTATACCAAACAGTTAGAGCATGAAAAGTATTCATCCAACAGAATACACTTACTGCAATATGGATCTTTAGGCATGCCAGCAAACCCCCACCCCAAAAGCAAATTCGGACATAAAGACCTGTGGCCCTTCCACAGGCCAAATGATATGATCTCATACATCCCTTTATATAACCTTGGTTAAACTACACCCACCCAGTATAGGAAACGCCCAGCAAAGTAATTAATTGGGTCTGTTGGTTCCTAAACCAAAATCACCAGTTCACTAATGAATGAGTGTTTGGCTGGCCATCCATGATCAAAGTTTCTTACAAGTCAACACACATAAGAAATGCTTTCAATAATCTCAGCATGAGCACAAAGTGGCTTTTTCTTTTAGACTAATGCCTCGTACACACGTACTGATCATCGGCCGACCGATCGGCCGTCTTTTGTCCAGGGCTGTCCTGTCTGTTGAAAACTGCAAAAGACTGCACACGAATTTTGTCGGCCAACAACAGACGACTGCAGAAGTGATGTCATGTGATGGTTAACTTTCCGTGTGTTTTTTCTTTTCTGAGCATGCTCAGTCTTGCAAATCTGCTGATTGTCGGCCGAATTCTGTACTGACTGGCGAACAATCGGCCGTTCTGGTGTTGGCCAACAAAAATTTTAATGCCTGCACGACAGATTCTGTTCAGCCGAAAATGCGATGTCGGCTGTCGGAAGCATCATACTAACAAGCCTGAAATCAGCCGATCGGTCGTCGGCCGAATATTTACGGCCAACAATCGGTACGTGTGTACGAGGCTTAAGGCTGGCCATACATGTTCCAATTTTCTTACAATTTTCTGTCCAATTTTCTTGAAATTTACCTTCAAGTATGTAGTACAAAGGCCTGCCTAATTAGATACAAGTGAATGTGTTTTTTTAGCTTTGACCTCACATTATGTGGTTTGTGGTAGATCTACCAGAAAATTGTACAACAAAAGTTGAACATGTATGGCCAGCTTAATGGGCCATACACACTATAATGCCTCGTACACACGTACCGATCTTCGGCCGTAAATATTCGGCCGACGACCGATCGGCCGATTGTAGGCTTGTTAGTATGATGCTTCCGACAGCCGACAGCGCATTTTCGGCCGAACAGAATCTGTCATGCAGGCATTAAAATTTTTGTTGGCCAACACCAGAACGGCCGATTGTTCGCCAGTCAGTACAGAATTCGGCCGACAATCGGCTGATTTGCAAGACTGGGCATGCTCAGAAAAGAAAAAACACAGGGAAAGTTAACCATCACATGACATCACTTCTGCAGTCGTCTGTTGTTGGCCGACAAAATTTGTGTGCAGTCTTTTGCAGTTTTCAACAGACAGGACAGCCCTGGACAAAAGACAGCCGATCGTTCGGCCGACGATCAGTACGTGTGTACGGGGCTTAAGATTTTCTGAAGACTTTTTCCTTTAGATTTACCAAAACCAGATAATATGAGGTCAAACCTAAACACTTTCAATTTGTATGCAATCTGGCAGGCCCTTGCACTACATAGAAAAGGTAAATCTGAAGGAAAAAGTCTACGGAAAATCTTATAGTGTGTATGGCCATACATGTTCAATTTTTGTTGTACAATTTTCTGATAGATTAACCACAAACCACATAATGTGATGTCAAAGCTAAACAACACTTTCACTTATCCAATTAGGCAGGCCTTTGTACTACATACTTGAAGGTAAATTTCAAGAAAATTGGACAGAAAATTGTAAGAAAATTGGATCATGTATGGCCATACACACTATAAGGTTTTCTGAAGACTTTTTCCTTCAGATTTACCTTTTCTATGTAGTGCAAGGGCCTGCCAGATTGCATACAAATTGAAAGTGTTTAGGTTTGACCTCATATTATCTGGTTTTGGTAAATCTAAAGGAAAAAATCTTCAGAAAATCTTATAGTGTGTATGGCCCATTAGTCTAAATGAAAAAGCCACTTTGTGCTCATTCTGAGATTACTGAAAGCATTTCCTATGTGTGTTGACTTGATGTAGTAATTTTTTTATATATATATCTACATATCTTTTTTTGGGTTGTTGAATTCTGAGTTCTGGGGTTGCACTGCATATGTTCAATCAATTTGCAAATTCTCAGATTTGCAAGCTCAAACACTGCTATTTTTCAGAGTGTAATGTGGCTCTATATAGGAAGCAACAGTAATATGGCCCCCCACTCAACAAATATAATAATTTCACACATATACAATGTTTTATTTTTGGGGCGTTGCTTGTCATATATAACAACAGACAGTTGTAGGTAGTTCAAGGATTTGAACACCCAAATACATTATTGCAAGGCAGCTGTGCTAACCACTTGGATATTTTGGTCAGTTTATTTAATCAAGCTCAAGCTCAATACATATTTGCAACATTTTTGCAAAACACAATTTACACAAACATAATCACTTTGTTACATTTATTTCATAATATATGCCACTGATAGTTTCTTAGCCTATCAATTTAAGTTTAAAATACTAATTTTTCACAGAAATAAATGTTTTAAACACCTATATATAATTTCCAGCATGCAGGATTATTTTTAAAAATTTGTTGATTATATACAGTTTTACTAAACTAGGTTAATTATTTGGGAATTGTGGTCTCTGAGGTTTTTTTTTTTTTTTTTTTGTTTCTTGTTATCTTTATACCAAGCATACATGCACTGGCACCTTAAGAGCCCATTCACATTGAGGCGACACGACTTCGGGGGGTGACCTGTGAAGTCGCGTGCACCGCTGTGCACCGCGACTTGCAGAGACTTCACATACTGGAAGTCTATGCAAGTCGCTCCGAGGTCGCCCCAAAGTAGTACAGGACCCTTTTTCTAAGTCGGAGTGACTTGTGTCGCTCCTATTAGAACGGGTCCTGTACTACTCAATGGACCGTGACATACCGCGACTTGTCAGGCTGACAAGTCGCCTGACAAGTCGCGCTAATGTGAATGGGCTCTAAAAATTAATATAGTTTGATTAAATTAGTCCATCAAAAAATTTTAATAAATAAAAATAATTTGAGCTTGAATTGGGTCTAAATAGAATATATATATATATATATATATATATATATATATATATATATATATATATATATATATATATATATATATATATATATATATATATATATATATATATATATATATATATATATATATATATATATATATATATATATATATATATATATATATATATATATATATATATATATATATATTTATTTTTTTTTTAAAGTACAAATCACACATGCTTTGAAAAAAATGTCATTAGCTTTAGGTAGTTAAGTGGTTAGCACCGCTGCCTTGCAACAGTGTATTTGAGTGTTCGAATCCCTGAACTACCTACAACTGTATGTTGTTATATATGACAAGCAACACTAATACGGCTTCTCCCCAAAAATGAAACATTGTATATGTGTGAAATTAATATATTTTTGGGGTTGGTTAGATATAGGAAGTAACAATAATATATTGTTTTTTGCATATATATATATATATATATATATATATATATATACATATGCAAAAAAACATATATTATTGTTACTTTCTATATCTAACCAACCCAAAAATATATTAATTTCACACATATACAATGTTTAATTTTCGGGGAGGAGCCGTGTTAGTGTTCCTTTTCATATATATATATATATATATATATATATATATATATATATACATACATACACATAGGCAAATCAATAAATAAAAAACATATATATATATATATATATATATATATATACATACACATATAATTATTTTTTGGGTATCTATATATATATATATATATATATATATATATATATATATATATATATATACATATATATATACACATACACACACACACATATATATCTATCTATATATATATAGATATATATATATATTTATTTTTGTGATTCATATATATATATAGACATACATAGATATGTGCAAAAAAAAAAATAAAAAAAAAAAAAAATAAAAAAAAAAAAAATAAAAAAAAAAATTTTTTATTAGCGCCGGAATAGCGCCGTTTTACCGCGAATTTGCGGCGGTATTTGCCGCAAATTCAATAAAACTCCCACTAACGTTTTCAAAAACGTTATTTTCAGCCTAGTTTTTGGTTTGGAGCATGCTCACATGAGCTATCTGCCAGAAATTGACTCTGGAGCTATTTTTGCAATTTACACTTTTATTAATATCTTTTTTTCTACTTAACATTTTCACACAGTTTAAAAGCAGTTTAGCTCAAAATCATATAACACATCTTTCCCACACATTTTTTATTTTTTTCCTGCCATATTTTGTGATTTTGAAAAAATTAGTCCACCTTTTAGCTGGACTGTTTTTAAGTCCAGTCCTGACATTAGTTGATCTTAATGAATCTCACAGTTGGCTTTATTTTCCGCCCGCCGTTCTTTGAATACCAATTTCAGACTTAAAAATTCACCGGTTCACAAAATCCAGCCGAAACGCCAATTCTCCGTACTATGAATCAGGCCCTAAGTCTCGATAGACAGAGCAGGATTTTCACTTCAGAGAGATTTAGAGATAGACAACTAAGAGATACCTCTAAAGGTTAAAGGCTATAATGGTTATAAATTAAAGGTAAGAAAACATTGCAAGGACCAGTCTACAGATAGGTAAACAAATAAACATACAACAATTAAAGACAGAATATAGAAAACGCAGGTTTCAGAAGTTCAGCATTGGGTGCAATAGCAGGATAATGGACACACCACAATTAAAGACAGGATATAGAAAACGCAGGTTTCAGAAGTTCAGCATTAGGTGCAATAGCAGTATAATGGACATACCACAATTAAAGACAGAATATAGAAAACGCAGGTTTCAGAAGTTCAGCATTGGGTGCAATAGCAGGGTAATGGACATCCCACAATTAAACCACAATTAAAGACATAATATAGAAAACACGTATAGTGATTTAATGTTATTAAAAATTAGCTTTCCTCTTCAATCTTCAGCTATTGTGATTTTCTGAAAATGCAATGCAATATGGGTACCTGGAGCTGTCCCCCACACACAAAATGTCCTGCTTGCGTGATTGGCTCACCGATTTTCCCAGAAGTCTGTCTAAGATACAAGTCAGATTTCAGGCATCCCCTGGAACAAAAATGTAATTTTTGGTGCGATACTCCCAATAAAACACATCTAAAGGGATGCAGGCCCAGCAGATTTCCTCACTAGTAGTGATGGACGAACATTGGCCGGGGCGGTTTGCGAACGTTAGCTTTCTAAAACTTTCTAAAATGTTTGCAAAACCCCAAGTTCCCATTGACTTTAATGGGAGGCAAACTTTAAAAACCTTTAGGTCATATTTGCAGGCACAAAAGACTTACTAGCTGTGCACAAATAGTCCTACCACATGGACAATGTCATAACAGAAATATTGCCCTAAATTTTTTATTTTTTTTTTAACAGCAAAAACATTTTTTTTTTCCTAAATCAGCCAGAACTGACAGCAGCCGGTAAATACATGTTAAATACATATAGGGTCCATTCATAAATCTGTAAAATGGGTCCGCATCCATTCTACAATTTGGCGGAACGTTTACAGACCCATTGATTTTCAATTCCAGTCTGAAAAATTAGGCATTCACAGGTTAAAGAAGTAAGTGTCGGCCATTCCAGGCCCCAAAAATTAGCCCACATGTGTTTACCTGACAGCTAAGAATGTTGTATTCTGTGGCTGAAGGTACATTAGGCATTCACAGGATACAGAAGTAAGTGTCAGCCAGTATAGGCCCCAACAATTAGCCCACATGGGTTTACCTGACAGCTAAGAACGTTGTATTCTGTGGCTGAAGGTACATTAGGCATTCACAGGATACAGAAGTAAGTGTCGGCCATAAAAGGCCCCAAAAATTAGCCCACATGGGTTTACTTGACAGCTAAGATCATTGTATTCTGTGGCTGAAGGTTCATTAGGCATTCACAAGGTACAGAAGTGTCGGCCATAAAAGGCCCCAAAAATTAGGCATTCAATGGACATGAAAATTGCCTTTTCTGCCCCTGTATTTACCGAAGACAAGGACCATGAATTGTTGTGGGTGGATGGCGGTCTGGTGGATATTTGTGGCCTGTCATGAGGAAATTTAAATGAAACATGGTCTACTGGTCACATGTGTTGAATTCCTCAGAGATCCATGCCTCATTCATTTTTATAAATGTGAGGTAGTCAACACTGTCATGAGCTAGGCGAGTGTGCTTATCGGTCACAATCCCCCCTGCTGCGCTGAACGTCCTTTCTGACAGGACACTGGAGGGGGGGGCAAGCCAACAGTTCCATTGCAAATTGTGCAAGCTCTGGCCAGAGGTCAAGCCTGCCCACCCAGTAGTACAGGGGTTCATCACTCCTCAGAGCATCCACATCGGCCGTTAACCCGATGTAGTCAGACACCTGTCGATCTAGGCGTTCCCTGATGCTGGATCCGGAGTACAGCTGTCGATGGGTTGGCTGAAAGAAGGATCTCATATCTGAAGTGACCAACACATCTTCAAACCGCCCTCTTCTTGCAGGCGCTGTTGGATTGCTACCCGCAACTGTATCTCTGTGACTGGAAATTCCTCTGCCAGCGCACACAAAAGCAGAATGCAGCATTTCTCGCAGCAAGGACTGGAAGTGCCGCATTCTGACCGCCCTGTGTGATGGTGGTAACATTTCTGCCATTTTTTGCTTGTACCGGGGGTCTAAGTATGTTGCCACCCAGTACTGGTCCTTGCCCTTTATGCTTATTATACAGGATTCCCCCTTAAAACACTGGAGCATGAAGGCCCCCATTCGCTCTAAACTGGACGCTGTGTAGTGGCCTGGCTCCAGCTCATCATCCAGGATAATCTCGTTCTCGTTCTCCTCCCCCCATCCACAGACAACACCAGGGATCCCAGACAGGTTTAAAGCATGCTCTTCTTGCTCCTCCTTATCCGCCCCGGCACCATCCTCCTCTGACTCCTCTTCAGACTCCTGTTGTTGACTTGCCTCAGATGGAGTAGCACGCCCTGGGAATTCATCCAACATTGCGACTTCCTCATCTTCCTGCTTCTGCTCCTCTACGGCTTGATCAATGACACAATGCAATGCACGCTCCAGAAAGAAGTCATAAGGTACGATGTCACTGACGGCGCCCTGTCCGTGACTGACCAGTTTGGTGATCTCATCAAATGGCCACAGAAGTCTGCAT
The DNA here is from genome assembly GCF_965119305.1 of Pelophylax lessonae. Classification (NCBI taxonomy): domain Eukaryota; kingdom Metazoa; phylum Chordata; class Amphibia; order Anura; family Ranidae; genus Pelophylax; species Pelophylax lessonae. Next base: position 171,162,265 of record NC_138775.1, on the reverse strand, counting down.
GTGTCGTGCATGAGCAGCCACTGGCGAGGTGAAAAAAACCCAAGCTCCCCAGAACCTGTCATGTCGTACAGGTAGTCGTTAACTGCACGTTTCTGCTGGAGCAGCCTATCAAGCATATGCAACATTGAGTTCCAGCGCGTCAGGCAGTCACAAATAAGACGCCTGATGGGCAGGTTGTGTCGCCGCTGAATTGTCGCACACCACTTTACCAACTGTCAAATTGTGCGGTGCCAGCCACTGATCTTTTTTTTTTTCCAAAATGTTTAAGCCACTGATCTGCCTGTAAATGCAAGATGAAAGGAGTGCAGGACCAGTGTGGCTCTTGGCTTCCAGGCACAACAGACGCAGCACAGCATGGCAACATCTCACCTGGCATGTGGAATAGGTTCTGGGGATCTTGGGCGGCACAGCGGAAGAGATGGTAGCAGAGGAAAAGGAGGAGTCAGCCGAGGAGAAGAGGGAGGATGGAGTAGAAGGAGGAGAAGAAGAGGCAGGCCTGCATGCAATCTGTGGCGGTAAAACCAAATCTATACGGGTGCCACAGTTTACAAGCTTGACGGCCATCAGAAGGTTCACCCAGTGGGCAGTAGAGGTCATATACCTTCCCTGCCCATGTTTGCTAGACCATGTGTCTGTGGTCACCAGAGATACATTCACTTGCGGCTGAACATGGCCATACAGCTCTGGAATGCCCTTCTGTGAGAAATATTTCCTGCCTGGGACCTTCCATTGTGGTGTTCAAATGGCCACAAATTTCCGAAAGTCCTCAGAGTCCACCAGTTGATATGGTAGTAGTTGGCAGGCTATCAGTTCCAACAAGCCAGCAGTCAAACGTTGGGCAAAAGGGTTATCCGGCGTCATCATTTTTTTTACGCTCCAACATTTGGGCCACGGAAGCCTACCTATTTCCAGAACAACGTGAGGACGGCATGATGGAAGGTGGAGTGGAGGACAATTGTGAGGAGAGAGGAGAAGGAGAAGAAGCTGGGTGGTGAGAGCCTGGAGTGTGGCTTTGTGGGTTCTGACGGCGTTGCTCCCACTGGGCTCGGTGATGGGAGTTCAGGTGACTTCTTTAAGGCGGTGTTCCCTAGGTGAATGTTGGGCTTACCACGACTTATGCGTTGACTGCAAAGGCTGCAGATGGCAACACTATTGTCAGCAGCGGACACATTCAAAAAAGCCCACACTGCGGAGCCATGTGCCGGTGTCCTGGGAGCGCCAGATGTGACTGTACATGGTTGATAGCTCGCTCCTGATACATTTGCAGTCTGCTTTGTCCCTCCTGTGCAATGCAAGTTCTGCCTGCTTCTCCTCCCTATCTGCTGATCTGTCTCTCCACTCCTCTTCCTCTCTTGTGGCCACCCTGTGACGTCCATAGACACGTCATCATCCACGTCACCTTCCCCACCACTAACATTTGAGTAGGCAGTGGAGTAGGCAGCAACAGCGAGGACCAACCTCCTTGGGCTGATCTGGGTACTGTCGTCAGACTGCTGAGTGGCAGCTGTTGTAACCTCCTCTTCCTGATCCGATGCCAACAATGGCTGCGCTTCGCAAATGTCCTGTGATGGATCGAAAAATAATTACAGTGACTCAAGTGGAGGGTATATGGTAGCGGTGTTGGTGGTGGTGTCTTTGGGGGTGCACACAGCAGAGAGTGAAGAGGGTGCTTGATAGAAAGGATGAGGAGGGTGCATAAGAGGAAGGCTGAGTGAGCCACTCAAAAAAGTCTGGTGCGTCCTTTGATGTAATTGAATGCACCTTCTGAAACTTCACACTTTGGCTCCGGCCTACTGCTCCTGCCCTACCCCTACCACCCCTGCTTAAGGGCCTGCCTCTTCCTCTGTCTGTCATTTTTTAAATTACCCTGTAACAAAAGTCTCTAAAGAAGCGCAGTATATGTGGAACAAGGTATATAACACCCCGCTTCAATCTGTGGTGTTGGGGGGCCACTGGTTTATCACACCAGTTCTACAAATAATTGGCTAGTAACTTTTGTCACTGTATATAGCACAGCTAAAGCAGCAAAAGAGGCCAATTTTTTGCAGGACTAAACTACACTGTTATAAAAGTATACTGTTAAATGGTCTATCACACCAGTTGTACAAAAAATTGGCCAGTAAGTTTGGCACTCTGTGTAGCAGAGTTAACACAGCAAAAGAGGCAATATTGTTGCAGGACACAAATACACTTATACAAGTATACTCAGATAACACCCCACTTCAATATGTGGTATTGGGGGGCCACTGATCTATCACACCAGTTGTACAAAAAATTGGCCAGTGAGATTGGCACTGTGTGTAGCAGAGTTAACGCAGCAAAAGAGGCAATATTGTTGCAGGACACAAATACACTTAGAGAAGTATACTCAGATAACAGCCCACTTTAATATGTGGTATTGGGGGGCCACTGGTCTATCACACCACTTGCACAATAAATTGGCCAGTAAGTTTGGCACTGTGTGTAGCAGAGTTAACGCAGCAAAAGAGGCAATATTGTTGCAGGACACAAATACACTTATAAAAGTATACTCAGATAACACCCCACTTCAATATGTGGTATTGGGGAGCCAATGGTCTATCACACCAGTTATAATACTTTAAAAGTGTTTTTGTCACTGTTTGCAGTATTGCTGCAGAAACACTGAACACACCAGTCACAATGCTGCACAGTGCACAATACAAATCCACTATAATATGCTTTCGATATTAGAAAGTATATTGTGGATTACACCCCTATACAGTGCACTGCACACCTATAACAAATACCAGTCCTTAAAAGGACTTTTGTGGACCTTAACAGAGTGATTTGTGTCACTGACAAATCTGTCCCTGGTGCACACAGCAGACCTTTCCCTACACTGATAAAAATAAGACAGTACACCTATACCAAATACAAGCCCTTAAAATGACTTTTGTGGACCTTAACAGAGCGATTTGTGTCACTGACGATCTGTCCCTGGTGCACACAGCCAACCTCTCCCTACACTGACAAAAGAGACAGTACACCTATACTAAATACCACCCCTTAAAAGGACTTTTGTGGACCTTAACAGAGCGATTTGTGTCACTGACGATCTGTCCCTGGTGCACACAGCAAACCTCTCCCTACACTGACAAAAAGCAGAATGTGAAATGGCCGCCAGCTCAGGTCTATTTATAAGATAGGGGGTAAGTCCATGTGTTGAAATGTGTCAATTGGATGTCCCGTTCCACCTGATGGCTGTGTCATGTGTCAAAGTTCTCCCCAATGAAAACTAATATGGCCATCGCGAACAACGCCATATTTTTGAAAAATCGGTGGTCTGCTAACAAGCAAAGTTCGCCGTGAACAGACCGCCGGGTGAACTGCAAGGCCATCTCTACTCACTAGTGCCCTGCAGCTGCCACAGCTGATGGATAATTATGAAACCACTGCCATTAGACCCACTCAGCACAGAGGAATAGTGATGGACGAACATCGGCCAGGGCGGTTTGCGAACGCCAGCCACAAATTTTCTCAAAATTCACGGCGGGCCCCATTGACTTTAATGGGAGGTGAACTTTGAAAACCTTTAGGTCATATTTGCAGCCACAAAAGACATACTAGCTGTGCACAAATAGTCCCAGCACATGGACAATGGCATAACAGAAGTATTGCAATTGAAAAAGTTGCCCTAAATGTTTTCTTTTTTTTTACAGCAAAAAATATATATATATTTTTTCATAAATCAGCCAGAACTGGCAGCAGCCGGTAAATACATTGTCTAATACATATAGGGTCCATTCACACATCTGTGACAACCACAGGATACCTGCCCCTCAAGTAAAGAGACTGTAATAGACCCTAAAATGACATTGGAGCATTTTAAATGACTTTTGTGGACATTGACAAAGCTATTTGTGTGTGACTGCAGCCCATCTCTAACTGCCCCTACAGCAACCACAGGATACCTGCCCCTATAGTAAAGAGACTGTAATAGTCCCTAAAACGACATTGGAGCATTTTAAATGACTTTTGTGGACATTGACAAAGCCGTTTCTGTGTGACTGCAGCCGATCTCTAACTACCCCTACAGCAATCACAGGATACCTGCCCCTATAATAAAGAGACTGTAATATACCCTAAAACAACATTGGAGCATTTTAAATGATTTTTGTGGACATTGACAAAGCGATTTGTGTGTGACTGCAGCCAATCTCTAACTGCCCCTACAGCAACCACAGGATACCTGCCCCTATAGTAAAGAGACTGCAATAGACTCTAAAAAGACATTGGAGCATGTTAAATGACTTTTGTGGACATTGACAAAGCGATTTCTGTGTGACTGCAGCCAATCTCTAACTGCCCCTACAGCAACCACAGGATACCTCTCCCTAAGCTCAAAAGATACTGGACCTATACCGAAAAATACCAGCCCTGAAAAGGATTTTGTGGATCTTCACAGCGCTACATGTGTCTAGCAAACTCTCCCTGATGAGCACAGCAGACCTCTCCCTACACTGGCAGAAAGCGGAATGTGAAATGGCCACCAGCTTGGGTCTATTTATAGGGTAGGGGGACTGTCCATGTGCTGGAATTTTTCAATTGGCTGTCCCGTTCCACCTGACGGCTGTGTCATGGGTCAAAGTTCTTCTGAATGAAAAAGAAAATGGCGGCGCGGACATATTCACGAACATTGGCAAAAGTCCGACTTTTTGCGAATTTGTGAACAAGCAAAATCCACCGCAAACCAACCGCCGGGCGAACCGCAAGGCCATCTCTACAGAGGAACAAATAACGATTTTTCAGAATAACAAAAGGTAGGAATCTGCAACTTGTTAACCAGTTCCGGACCACCCGCCGCCTTTTTACTGCGGCAGGGTGGCACAGACAGGAAAAGCAATGTAGGTCTACGTCGCTCTTCTGAAGGCCGCTAGGGGGTGCGCGCACGCCCCCGATGTGGGTGTCAGATGGCTCCAATTGTCCCCTGACACCCCTGATCTCTCCCCGTTGAGAGAGAAGGACGGTCAGGTGTTGTAAACACAGTCGACTGTCCTTTTTCCTGCAATGATCACAGAGCTCATGGGATTCTGCTATATAGGATTGCATGTCTCTGGGATCATTTCACAAGTCCAACCCCCCCATAGTTAGAATCACACCCCTAGGGTCACATTTAACCCCTTGATCACCTATACTGTTAACCCCTTCCCTGCCAGTGTCATTATTACAGTAACAGTGCATATTATTAGCACTGATTACTGTAGTAATGTCACTGGTACCCTCAAAATTTTCAAAAATTTCAGTTAGGGGTCCGATCTGTCCGCCACAATGTCGCAGTCCCGCAAAAAATCGCAGATCGCCACCATTATTAGTAAAAAAAAACATTAAAAATGACATAAATCTTTCCCGTAGTTAGTAGACGCAATAACTTTTGCGCAAGCCAATCCAAATATGCTTATTGTGATTTTTTTTTTACCAAACATATGTAGCAGAAAACAAATTGGCCTAAAATGTTAAAAAATTTTGATTTTTACATTTTGTTTTTGAAAATGTCATATAGCAGAATGTGAAAAATATGATCGCTCTTTTTTTGTTTATAGTGCAAAAAATAAAAATCGCACAGGTGATCAAATACCACCAAAAGAAAGCTCTACTTGTGGGAAAAAAATGACGTAAATTTCGTTTGGGTACAGCATTGCACGACGGCGCAATTGTCCGTTAAAATAACGCAGTGCTGAATCGCAAAATAGGGCCTGGTCATTAAGGGGGCAAATCCTTCCGTCCAGAAGTGGTTAAAATCCTTGCAATGTACATAGATCACCCAAAGGGGAATGTTTTTTTCTCAACAAAAGTGGAATTACGCTTTAAGTCCATGTACAGGTTTAATCAATGGATTGAATTTGATGACCTTATGCCCAAAGGGGTCAATACAAGGAGGTGAGTGGGCACTATAAGGGGGAGTGTCACCTGAAAGTGGGAGTGAAAGATTAGGTGGAAAACAGATGTGTCTTCATCTATCACACAGATGTGCTTTTGCAGTGTTTTGTGATATTGCACAGGTTTGTTTACATCAATTAGCACTTTTGTGCTTTTATAATATACTGCAATTTTATGTAATTGCATGTTACTGTGGATGAGTTTGGCACTATTATCCTTTTCGTAGCTTGTTGTGGCTTGAAATATTTGCACATAATGTCAATTTAATATGATTTTATGTTATATGTATTTGTCACTATTGAATTATTTTGAATTGCTTGATATATTTGCACATTATTAATACAATAAGGAAAGCTATCTATATTAGGTGTGTGTTTGAGCACTGTTCTTTGTTTTAGAAACCAAGCCCAATATCTTGTCTGAGGTATAAGCCTTGAATAACATCAGAAAACCATCAAAACTTCTTCCTGGTTCAGTGCCTCGCGGGATAAATGATATATGACAATATATGACTGCAAATGGAGTTCATGTCATGTCATAGAGAGATTTCATTAAGTAAAATAAATAAAATGGTTTAATATGGCTGCAAAGTGTAATTATTTAATACAGAAACTATATGTTATTTAACAAAATATGATCAAATAATATAAACTTCTTTTCACTGCTGCAGTTTCTGTTTTTGAGAGTTTAATTAAATGTGGGTACACATGGTACCTCACATTGGCGGCCACTGGCACCCTTGGCAAACTAAGAATACTATCTTAACTAGCCACCCAGACCTCAAAAACCCCCTGGACATTCCGCAAGCTCTATCCCCCCTCCCAACTGCTAGCTCAAACCTAATGCTTATGACAGCCTTCTTGACATCCCAGCTAGCCAAAACCTATTGCACTCATGTCTTTTAGTACCTCCTGAATATTACTTCAGGCTTCCACTCCCTTGCCCTCTCCTAGTCAGGATCCTCTGTTAGAGAGTCTCGTTCCAACCCGAATACCTAAATGTTTACTGTACTACCAGCTTTCTTCTAGCAACTGTTTTACTTGTTGGATCCCTTAATTGGTTGATCATATTTTGATTGCCTTGCTGAGTTCAGACTGTTATTCATTCAGGTACTCCCTGACCCAATGTCATGTTGTTGTCTGATTATGAAAAAAAAAAGAAAAATGTTGCAGCTCTGTTATTGTTATATCTGTTTTGCTACTTTCAATAAAAATATTTCTAAAAAAAATGTGGGTGCAGAGCTACATCCACCCCTTGCAGACCACCTGTGGCAGATATATTGTGTGTGTATAGGAGGGGGCGCTGATAGTAATTGGTTAAAGCTGCTACCGGTATTCAGTGCCAGATGAATATAAATGATAATATGAAAAAGACAAGGTGCGCTAAAACAAATATATGGATCCAACTCAGTTAAATTGCAATCAAACAAAATGTTGGATAACAGGTGAATGGTGTGTTTCAAAAGTCCATAATACATCAATCGTAAGTGTCCATATATAATAATATCAAACTGGTGCTCCACAAAATGAAAGATTTCTTCAACTTCAATGTGAAAGACCAACCACCAAGTAGAATTCCTCCTTACCAGATGGAAATAAGGTGCACACAAATAGCAAATCTACTGATAACCACAAATTATAAGTGCTTCCAAACTCCAAGTGAACCACCCGAAATAGTCCCTTACCAGACATCAGGTATTTAACGCTTATGGTTCCACTGATATCCACTACCACCTCCTCCATATCCAGCCTACAGCAAGGTGAATCTCAAACAGCAGGTAATAGGTGCTTGTGGTTCCACTGATATCCACTATCACCTCCTCCGTATCCAGCCCACAGCGAGGTAAATCTCTGACCAAAAAGCCGGTGATTTCCAAGCATGGGATGTAAAGGAATAAAGCAGCAAATAGTGTGATATCTTCTATACAATTTATTAAGAAAGCAGTAATGCACTTACAGGAGATACATGGCAAATCAGCATAGATGGTATTGATGCCGGAATTTCTTTAGCTACGCTCGTGTCCGGCTGCAGCACGGACCACGAGCAGTCGTACGTGACGGTTACGCCTCCTCTCTGACGCGTTTCTTCCTATTGGACATTGACCGAGATAGGAGTGGCTTGCGCACCGTCACTTCCGCCTTATATGTACCTGAACTCGCTACCATACTTCCGGTGTCTGCACAGGACGTCTATCCCTTCCATATTAATGCGAGTGTAGGTGCAATTTGAATGAAAAACAAAGCAATTTGCTGTATAACGGAACTCATAGTCCCGATCTGTGACAAAGTCAATCTTGATAACAAAAATCAGCGAATTGCCATAACGATCCAAATTTCAAAAAGGGTGACACTGGAAGTAGTAAATAGCAAAGTTCCTGTGTGCCTACATCCCAATTCAAAATTAAAAGTTCTTTATATTGATAAAACATATTTATAAATATGGCAATAAAAACATAGAAATAATTCCCTCACAGATTCTGGGCAAACATTCAATACTATGCCGCAAATCTGGGGGATCCCTTATTAAAATAAGTAAAATTGACCTAGGTTAAAAATTATGGCAAAATTGCCTAAAACTTTACATATACTATAGTTTAAAACTTGGAATAAAATGGTGAATAAATAATAGAGAATGAAGAATTATGTGGTAAACATGTGTATTTCAACTATTGTTGATGTGGGCGTTAATATCCCACTCTACGTTGTGTCCTAGGGGTCTTGAGCATCTGAGCTCGTATATCCAGAAAGTCTCCCTCCTGGATATACATCTTCTCAGATTGCTACCCCTCCAGTGCGGCATATATTTTTCTATGGCGATTATTTCCAAGTTTTTGGGACTTTTATTATGGCACTTAGCAAAGTGTTGGGACACGCTGTGCCCCGGAAAACCTTTATAAATATTGGCCAGATGTTCGCCAATACGTATCGAGGCTGTTCGGATGGTTCTTCCCACATATTGTAAATTACAGTCGCACTCTAGTAGGTATACTACCCCCTTGGTGTGACAGGAAATAAATTCCCTAATGGGGTATTCTTTCCCTGTAACTGTGGATCGAAATTTGTTGATTCTGACTGTGTTGGCTTCTTTACACATTCTACACTGCTTGCAAGGGAAGAAGCCTTTCATGTCAGGAAAGATCTTTGACATGTGCGGCTTCTCAACAGGGTTACGTGCTATTATGTCTTTCAAGTTTCGAGATTTCTTGTAAATGACCTTTGGGATATTCGGTAAAACAGGTCCAAGGATTTTGTCCCCTTGTAGGACTCCCCAGTGTTTCAGAAAAATGTGGTTCAGCCATTTGTAATGGCAGGAGAATTGCGTAAGGAAGGCAAATTCAGAATGAGAGTTGTTTCTCCTTGTAACACCTCCATCTTTCGGAACAACTAATGCCTCTTGTTTGACCGAGCTGAGGATTTGAATTTCTCTATCCAATTCTTCTGACTTGTATCCCTTTTCTAAGAATCTCTGTTTTAGAGTCGAAGCTTGATTTAAAAAATCTGTGTCTTCTGTACAGTTTCGCCTGATTCTCCTGAGCTGTCCCTTGGGTACAGCTCTCAGCCAAGTTGGATGGTGGCAACTGTCCAATGCTATGAAGCCATTCCTATCGGTGGGCTTAAGGTAGGATTTGGTCTTAAAGCCCGAGCCATGTCTCAGGATCGTGAGATCTAGAAAGTTCACTGTTCTGGGGCTGTGTTGATACGTGAATCTGATGCCCCAATCGTTGCAATTCAGATCTTCCATATACCTTTGCAGTGAACTCTCATCACCCTGCCATACTATCAGCGTATCATCTATATAATGCCTCCATAGAATGAGTTCCTTGGCTCTATTGGATAAGACATTTCTGTCTTCCCATAAGGCCATGAATAGGTTAGCTAGGCTGGGGGCAAACTTTGCCCCCATAGCTACACCTAGGCGCTGACGATAAAACGTATGACCATAATAGAAATAGTTGTGTTCAGTACCAAAGATCAAGAGGTCCAAAATGAACTTCTTCTGTTCGAACGGAATTTCATAGTTCACGTCTAAAAAGGTACAAACGGCTTCGTAGCCTATGTGGTGTGGCATAACCGTATATAACGATGTCACATCTGCTGTGACTAGCAATACGTCACCTTTAACCTCTAACTTGGTCATTTCCTGGATACGGAAAATATAATAGGGTAATTGGCGCTGCCAAATAATGAAAAATGTACAAAGGTGTGTCTCACAAATCTAGGTACATATAGGTGATCAATATATAATATCAATACTATAAGTGATGGTCCTTACAATATACCCAATGGTACTGATATTAAGCCACAGTATGTGTTATAGATTTCAATAAATTAACCAACCATTCATCAATTAATAGCACTAATACATACTTAATGGAATTCAATAAAAAAGTAAACCAGTATAAATAAATAAAACTGTGAGCAGTGTCTCAAAGCTAAAAATAAAGTGACTCTTGTAATAATTGGTGTAAACACTAGGTGGCAGTGTTGGTTTAAAATTAATAAGTGTGGATATCCAAGTAAAACAGATAATGGGTGATACAAGGTGCCAGGTGCTGTAATTATATCAGAAGTAAATAACAATATCTAAAAGTAAAGAAGTCTCCAAATTCAGTGCAATAATGGATATCCAAGTGAAATTAAATATATAAAAAACATCAAAATGAATTAATTAAAAAATACATATAATGTGCCAGGTGAAATATAAAAAAGTATCAGAGCTCTAAAAAATATATTTAAAGAGATCCCAAAAATAAATAAGTAAATATCTGGTGAATAAATAAATATAAATATAAATAAGAAATTAGATAGTCCGTAATATAAGTGAAAAAAAGTCCACAAAAAATATGTTCAATATAATAGTCCAACAACGTGCAATATAGTGATAAAAAGTGCCAAAGGAAATTGCATGGATGGAGGGGGTGCTTCCCGGTGTGGGTCAGGATGTGGGTGCTAGGTGAGGGAATTCCGTGCTCCCCTTCCTATGTAGCCCGCACTCACCAGAGAGCGGCACCCCTACAGGGGTATCCAGCATTGGATATTTGGGGTATTCCCCGGTAAACCGCGGTGAGCCTCTCCTCTCCTCCTGGGACCAGTTGCACTTCCTCCCTCAAATGGTAAGGTGTTAGGGTAAGCGATGTATAATAGGGGTGATAGGCAGCGCTCCAGAGTAATAAGGGTGATGTCCGGGATTATATGGATAGAAAACGCTAATATAGTGAAGTACCGTAATGTGTATCCATTTATTAAACAAATAAAATCAAGTACTCACATTTAAAAACAAGATACAGCATCTGTAAGCAAGTAGGGACCGCGAACCCCTCGTGTAGCGGTATTTCCGGACGCCGTGCGCCTCAGCGGCCGGATATGCGTCTCAAGGTGCGGAACTAACGTGCCTACGCTCTACGCGTTTCATCATCAAGCTGACGTCATCAGGAGCAGCGTGAGGCTACGTGAGTCCCGCTGGTATAAATCCTAGTAGGTTGCCCGGCAACCGGAACAGGCGCCCAATCAGAATATACATACTAGCGCGTCATCAGTTGTTGGGCAAATGTTGTTAATGCAAATCTAAAGGGAATGTGAAGCTCCACCCGAGTGGTTTATTCAGCCAATGGATTTTATTCTAGAGCCAAACTCAGGCTCAAATCTATTGGCCGAATAAACCACTCGGGTGGAGCTTCACATTCCCTTTAGATTTGCATTAACAATATTTGCCCAACAACTGATGGCGCGCTAGTATGTATATTCTGATTGGGCGCCTGTTCCGGTTGCCGGGCAACCTACTAGGATTTATACCAGCGGGACTCACGTAGCCTCACGCTGCTCCTGATGACGTCAGCTTGATGACGAAACGCGTAGAGCGTAGGCACGTTAGTTCCGCACCTTGAGACGCATATCCGGCCGCTGAGGCGCACGACGTCCGGAAATACCGCTACACGAGGGGTTCGCGGTCCCTTCTTGCTTACAGATGCTGTATCTTGTTTTTAAATGTGAGTACTTGATTTTATTTGTTTAATAAATGGATACACATTACGGTACTTCACTATATTAGCGTTTTCTATCCATATAATCCCGGACATCACCCTTATTACTCTGGAGCGCTGCCTATCACCCCTATTATACATCGCTTACCCTAACACCTTACCATTTGAGGGAGGAAGTGCAACTGGTCCCAGGAGGAGAGGAGAGACTCACCGCGGTTTACCGGGGAATACCCCAAATATCCAACGCTGGATACCCCTGTAGGGGTGCCGCTCTCTGGTGAGTGCGGGCTACATAGGAAGGGGAGCACGGAATTCCCTCACCCAGCACCCACATCCTGACCCACACCGGGAAGCACCCCCTCCATCCATGCAATTTCCTTTGGCACTTTTTATCACTATATTGCACGTTGTTGGACTATTATATTGAACATATTTTTTGTGGACTTTTTTTCACTTATATTACGGACTATCTAATTTCTCATTTATATTTATATTTATTTATTCACCAGATATTTACTTATTTATTTTTGGGATCTCTTTAAATATATTTTTTAGAGCTCTGATACTTTTTTATATTTCACCTGGCACATTATATGTATTTTTTAATTAATTCATTTTGATGTTTTTTATATATTTAATTTCACTTGGATATCCATTATTGCACTGAATTTGGAGACTTCTTTACTTTTAGATATTGTTATTTACTTCTGATATAATTACAGCACCTGGCACCTTGTATCACCCATTATCTGTTTTACTTGGATATCCACACTTATTAATTTTAAACCAACACTGCCACCTAGTGTTTACACCAATTATTACAAGAGTCACTTTATTTTTAGCTTTGAGACACTGCTCACAGTTTTATTTATTTATACTGGTTTACTTTTTTATTGAATTCCATTAAGTATGTATTAGTGCTATTAATTGATGAATGGTTGGTTAATTTATTGAAATCTATAACACATACTGTGGCTTAATATCAGTACCATTGGGTATATTGTAAGGACCATCACTTATAGTATTGATATTATATATTGATCACCTATATGTACCTAGATTTGTGAGACACACCTTTGTACATTTTTCATTATTTGGCAGCGCCAATTACCCTATTATATTTTCCATACCCTGATATAGTTTTACTATATTTTTGGGGTAGGCTGCAGCCAATCATATAAGGAGATCCATTTGCGCTGAATTTTTTCTTTATTATTACATTTCCTGGATACATTGGGTCGTATCCTAAGTAGGCGGGTGTCTCCTGTACTAATGGTTGCAAGAAGAAATGGATATATCTTCCTATTCTAGAGGTCACGGAGTCAATCCCGCTGACTATAGGCCTTCCTGGTGGTCTAGTAAGACTTTTGTGCACCTGCGGAAGGTGATATATCGTAGGTATCCTGGGGGCCAGCGGGATCAGGAATTCTTTCTCCTTTTTATATATAATCCCTTTTTCAAATCCTTTATTGACTATTTTCTCCAATTCTTTTTTGTATGTGTGGGGTCTTTTTTCAGGATCTCATACGTATCTTTATCCAAGAGAAGTCTCTCCATTTCATTCCTGTATCGATCCTTGCTTAACAGCACAATGCCCCCTCCTTTGTCCGCAGGTCTTATAACTAGATCTTTATTCTCACATAAAGTTTTCACTCCTCTAGTTAAATCTCTCTGCGGCTGCTGTTTTAGATCTTTTTCCTCCAATTCCTTAAAGCGGAGTTCCGGGCACAAAAACAATATTTTTTTTTGTGCCCCTCCGCTAGGTAGACCTCACCTGAAAAGGAATTGGATAGTTATTTTTTTTTTTTGTTTACTCACCTTGTAATTGAAGATCGAAGATACTCACCTCAGAGTACTTCCTCCCTCGGAGCCGCGGCTCACCCCGTCACTTCCTGTCTCGCTATGATTCCTGGGAGCTGAATGTCATAGCTCCCAGGAATCAATGCGACGGCACCGGCCCCGCTCGTCATTTCCGGGCGACGCCGCATTCCCCTGCTAAACAGCTTCTGGGCATGCCCAGAAGCTGTGGAGGAATGCGGCGCTGCACCGGAAGTGACGAGAGGGGCCGGTGCAGGCGCATTCTGGGACAAGAAGACGCGGAAGAAGACACAGAAGAGGACCGCGCCGGCTTCAGCTGCCCACAAGAGAGATGGAAACGCTGTGGAAGAAATTTTATAAGTAAGTATTTCTTCTAAAAGGCAAGTGCGAAGCGGGACAGATCAGAGGCTAGCCATTGTGGAATGTGCTAGCCCTAACTGTCCCGGGGGTATGTTTAGTAAAAAATGACATCTGTGCCCGGAACTCCGCTTTAATCACTAGGTCCTTAAAGATAGTCACATGGTGACTTTGCATTCCCGATGGATTAAAAAGGGAGGCATTTCTCAGGCCTGTTGGGATAAAAGAGGCAGGTTTATAGGAAACATGGTTCCTTTCATTAGCTTTGGAGAGGAAATGTCTTTTAACATTCAATTTCCTGATATATTTGTGAATGTCAATAAAGGTTTCGAATTTGTTCAGTGGTTTTTTTAGGGGCGTATTTGAGCCCCTTATTCAAAGTGCGCTTCTCTGACTCGGTCAGTTGAATACCACTGATATTGAAAATTCCTGGTGTCTCAACCTTTTCTTTTTTATGAGTAGATCCTCCTCTGCAACCTCTCTTTATTTTCTTCTTTTTCCCTTCTTGGGACCCTGTCCTAAAAAATTATTTCTAAAAAAAAAATAAAAAGGGGGTGCAGAGCTACATCAACCCCTTGCCGACCACCTGTGGCAGATCTATGACGGCAGGTTCCCGCAAAACGACGTACCCATACGTCGCATCGCAGGAGCGATTGTGGGGGCGCAGGCTCCCATTCACCAGAGGGGAAGCTGATCTGGGGGGGGCGGCGACCGCGATTGCCACTGGGCACCCGTGATCGCTCCCTGCGGAGACAGAATGGCAGTCTGCTGTTGTAAACACGGCATACCGTTGTTCTGTCAGCAATGAACACAGGGCTCCTGTGTTCCTCCTATTTAGGAACACAGGTCTCTGTGTTTATTCCCCCACACAGATATAAAGCTCCCCCTAAGGACACATTTAACCCTTTGATCACCCCTAGTGTTAACCCTTTCCCTGCCAGTGTGATTAGTACAGTAACAGTGCATATTTTTTGCACTAATTACTGTAGTAATGGCATTGGTCCCCCCAAAAGTGTCAAAAATGTCAGTTAGGGGTCCCATATGTCTGCTGCAATGATGCAGTACCGCTAAAAATTGTTGATCAACCGACCACTAACTGTTCAATTGCATACTCCAGCAAACACTCTAAACACATACCTTCTAATTTATACAGGAGAACCTTCCTCCCCTGAACAAAGGTTGATGGAGGAAGGGTTCCCTGTGAACAATACTCCACTTATGCAAGTAATCAACATACCCCCCCCCCCCTTTGCAGGGAATGAGGGACTCTAATCAAGGAGAAACCCACTACCGGATATTTCCACCCTGACTTTCCTTCCCCCTTACCCACTCTTGACTTGTATCCTAACCCTACCTGTTTCCTTGATCACACCCCCCCCCCCCCCATATACTGTTTCCAACCCCCTCTCCCTCAATTCTTGTCTTTCTCCTGCCTTTCTTTACTTTTCTTTCTCTCTGCTATGATTATTTCTACATGCGTATCTCTCACACAACTTAAACATGCCAGACAGACCGTCACACTGACAAACTTTGAGGACAGCTCATCTACCCTTCAATTAGACACAACCAGCCACTGATCGACTCCCTCCCACTCTCAAATAATCAGCTTACCAAACCAGCTTATGCAAACTCTTGAAAGGAGACATTTGAGACTGAAACATATGACATAGGGATCCCCACCTCGTTATGTACTACGGAAAAACTTAGGGTCAGGTTAACCCTATTGTTCCGATTAAGATACATATATTCTTGTTTTATTTTTGTTAAATACTGAAAGTGACGCTGATGAAAATGTTTTTTTTTTTTTTTTTTGCTATGCATGGAGAAATGCTTTCTTGAATATATTGTACATCCCTTTTGATACTGCTCTAAGTTTGGCATTATTTCATATTGTATTGTTATAATCTTTTCAATAAACTCTATTTAATGAAAAAAAACAAAAAAATAAATAAATTGCTGATCGCCACCATTACTAGTAATAAATAAATAAATAAATAAAAATGACAAATATTTCCCCTAGGTTTGTAAACACGATAACTTTTGCACAAACCAATCAATATAAATTTATTGGGATTTTTGTTTTACCAAAGATATGTGGCAGAATACAATTTGGCCTAAAATGATGTAAAAATTGTATTTTTAATTTTTTGGGGGGGAATGTTATTTAGAAGAAAGTAAAAAATACTGTTTTTGTTTATAGCGCAAAAAATAAACATCGCAGAGATGATGAAATACCACCAATTTGTGGGGAAAAAAACAACATCAATTTTATTTGGGCACTGCGTTGCAGGACCACACAATTGTCTATTAAAGTAACGCAGTGCGGAATTGCAAAAAATGGCCTGGTCATTAAGGGGGAAAATCTTCTGGTCCAGAAGTGGTTAACAGAAAGGGCAAAAAAGACAGCTGTCTCCGGCTCATGAGTTCAGCATGCCCACCAAATATCAGTGCCTGGCATCTAAGCCAATAAAACCTTCATTTTCTTTTACAATATTATTCAGATCTGATCAGAAGCAGAATCGTCCCAAGTTGACATCTCTCAATACAGAATATAGGCTGTTCACACTGGCCATGGGTGCCAGAAAAAACAGGAATGCAATGAATTTATTCCCTCTATGCCATAAGATTTTTTCTTTAATAAACTTTGAATTCAAGAAATGGTATAGTGCATGTTTCCTTTTTCCATAAACCACTGCTCCCCTGATACTTTTCGGTCAGGGCTTAATCAGGCTTTAGACAAGATGCCCGCTGGGGAGTGAAAGAAAACCCTATTCTCTTCACTTGTCTAACAGTCTTGTCATTGTCCTGCTGGAACCACACACAAGAAGGCTGGAAAATTTCCTCAACACCAACACATACTGAAAAAAAAACCTAACTGGGGGATATCTTATATTTTTTTGAGCAGGACAAAAAAACCTTAAAGTGGATGTGAAGTCAGAAAGTTTTTTTTCATCCTAATGCATTCAATGCATTAAGATAAAAACATTCTGTGTGCAGCAGCCCCCCTTAGCTCCCTAATACTTACCCGAGCCCACAGGGCCGATCCCAGGCGGGCGCTGCGGGTGCAGTGCGCCCAGGCGCCGCCTGGTGGGGGGCGCACTATCCTCTCCCGGCCGCAAGTCTCTCACTGCAGCCTCGGAGCTGCTATATTCATTGCAGTTGTGAGCTGAGGGGAGGGGCGGGGCGGACCGCACCAGGGTGTCCACGGGGGGAGGGTGACACCACTCTGCCGCTCATTGAATCGCCGCTGCTCCACATAGTACTGAGCAGGACCAGTATGGGAAGAGGGCGCAGTTTGATGGGTACAACCCTGCCCTGCACAGAATATGCTGCCGAATGTAAGAGACAGAGTGCGGCTATGTACCTACATGTAGAGTAGATGGTATCACCCACCCCCTGCCTGCACAGCGCGCTGTACTATTCCCCAAGTGACAGAGTGGAGGAGGAGGGGCAGGTGAGGATGGAAAGCTCCGACTATCAGTGCTTCCTGATGACTCCAGAATAGATGCACAGTCTGTATAACTTTCCTGCCTCTGAACAGCGGCTTCCCCCTCCCCTATCTAATCCTTTCTATCACTCCTGATTTCTCTCACAGCTTCCTGATGTCCGTGGGACATCAGCACCCCCCCCCCCCCCAGCCTTCTGTTTTTATCTCTCCCTGCTCTGGACGATCTCAGAGCTCATTCCTCCTCTGTGTAGTGACCCCCCCCCCTCCTCCTCCTGTGCCCTTTCCTCTGACCCCCTCCTCTCTAGCTGTACAGCAAAGTTGAATGGTGCTCTCCCTCCTCCTGTCTCTGTGCTGCTGAGTCTACCACTCTCTACTCAGCTAACAGGTAAAAAGTTCAGGCTTTTTAGTCCCTGATATAGCTGTGCAGACAGCTGTTCTATTTTTAGTAAGAACCTATTAACAAGGGGTGCAAGCAATGTGTCTCCCATGCTGGGCTGTCTTTTATCAGCACAGGGGTACATAGGTGTGCACATTCCTGTGCCAGCACCTCATTCATTTCTATTGGGACATAAGACTGCATGGACACAGCCTCTGTATTCTAATATGACACACAGATGCGGGTTCCAATAGAAATGAATGGGACGCTGGCACAGGGACGCACACAGCGCCCGTACATCCCTGTGCTGATAACAGAGCGCCCTGCACAGGTTACACGTCTGCACCACATATGAATGGGCTCTAAAGAACTCATGTATATGGAGGCAGGGCCGCCATCAGGGGGTACAGCCAGTACTCCTGTATGGGGCCCGGGCAGCAGGAGGATTGGTGGGGAGAGGGATCAATGACAGAGCGATGCACTGTCTGCCTCTTCCTCCACCAGCTGAAAGCCAGGTTTTCCAACCTCTTGCCGGCTTTCAGCTGTTTGTCCCCGCCCACACTCAGAGCTGGGACACGGGGGCGGCAGTCTGGAGAAGTGGTGGAGTCGTGGAGAGGTAAGTCCTGGGAGGAGGTGCGCTGTGTGGTGCTCCGTGGGCTCTCCTCTCCTGTCTGAACAACACTCGTCCATGCAGCATAAGAGACAGGATCGCTCTTACATTGCATCACACTGTACACACACAGTTTGATTACCACCCCCTACCTCCTTCAGAGGCTGCTCATCTCCCGACAGCAGGAAATGTGGGTGGGGGGGGGGGGTAATCAAACGGTGTGTGTGAGTGTACAGTCCGATGCAATGTAAGAGCGATCCTGTCTCTTATGCTGTGTGTTGTTCAGACAGGAGGGGAAAGCACAACACAGTGCACCCCCTCCTGGCTTAGTAGTGGTTTCTCCCTGTCGGTTTGGGGGGCTTACAGAAATAATAATGGGAAAATAATTTATGCCTGGGATGTTTGAGGGATTGGCAACTCTCGTTGCTAGAAAGTGTAAAAGTGTAATGGGGATTTGGGGGACAGGGCATTTAATAGAAGGAGGAATGGGGGGGGGGGGGTATGTGCTTGTAGGAGGGTTTGGGGGATTTGAGCCAGAAGGGGGGATTGGGGGGGAAAGTTTGTGCTAGGAGCGGGGCTGGGGCATTTGTGCTAGGAGGGGGGAATTTGTGCTGGGGGGATGGGGTTGTGAATTTGTGGAGGGATTCAGGGGGTTGTGCTGGGAAGGGTGATTGGGAGGGATTTGTGCTAGGAAGAGAGATTGGGGGGGTAATCATTTTGATATTTTCGCCGGAAGTGGGGGGGGGGCCCTGTCAAATAGGCTGTATGGGGCCCTGGGATTTCTAGCGGCAGCCCTGTATGGAGGCTTAGTGATATCACTCCGTCTGTGAGCCAGGACTATGGAGGAGCCGTTCTCACAGTGACAGCCGCAGCCCCGCTGAGATATCACACAAGAGCTTTACACCCCAGAGCCCAGCACACCCCAGAGCCCAGCATCACAGAGACCAGCACACCACAGAGGAGCAAGGAATCAGGACAGGCAGCCAAGAATCAGGACCAGAAGCCAGCCCCAAGGCCCCAGCAGCCAGACCCCAGGACCAGCAGCCGGAATACAGGACCAGCAACCAGGAATCAGGAGGACCAGCAGCCAGACCCCAAGACCAGCAGGCCAGCCCCAGCAGCCAGACCTAAGGACCAGCAGCAAAGCCCCAGAAGCCAGGCCCCAGGACCAGCAGCCAGCCCCAGTACCCATTATTTAAGGTAAGTGAAGTCTTCTAGTCTTGGGCCTGGGCATCAAAGTGCTATTAATTAATATAATATGGTTTATTTTTCTATTGTTCGGTGACACTCTAATGTAGTCTCTCATGGGGGCTGGAGGGGACTCTTTCTATCAGAGACTCTCCAATAGGCACAGAGAGGGCCTTTGTAAGATAAACCCCCCTCCAGGTCCCATTAGACTCCATTGTAGTCTCTAATGGAGCCTGGTGGGGGGTCTTTCTAACATAGACTTTAAAATGCACACAGAGATGACCTCTGTTAGAGAGATCCTCCTCCAGGTCCCATGATACAACCCCATTGTAGTTTCTAATGGGGCCTGGTGGAGGCTCTTTCTAACAGACTCTCTAACAGAGGCCCTCTCTGTGTTCCTTGCAGAGACCCCCCTCCAGGTCCCATTAGGAAAGGGGAGGAGTTAGTAAGATGACCACGCCCACACGGGGGCGCCATAAATATTTCTGCACCCAGGCGTCTGTTACCCTAGGATCGGCCCTGCGAGCCCATCTCTATACAGTGATGTTGCAGGATTATCTCGGCTGCCCGAGACCCTCCCTCCTCATTGGCTGAGACAACAGTGCGGTGCCATTGGCTTCCGCTGCTCTCAATCAAATTCAGTGAGTCAATAAGGCGGGTCGGGGCTGGGTCATGGATTTGTGTCTAAATGGACACAGGTAGCTGCAGCTCGGCTCGGGTGCCCCTATAGCAAGCTGCTTGCTGTGGGGGCACTCAACAGGAGGGAGGGGCCAGGAGCACCAAAGAGGGACCTAAGAAGAGGAGGATCCAGGCTGCTCTGTCCAAAACCACTGCACACAGCAGGTAAGTATAGCATGTTTGTTATTTTTAACCAAAAAAAACAGAGACTTTAAAATAACTTTAAATTAAATGCCCAATATTGTCCCTACCTAAAAACAGGAGGGATGGATTTCCCAGACCCAATAAAATATCAATAAGCACAGCACTTATTGGGATTGCTCCACTGGTGTGCCTAGTTAAATTATAAACCATGGGTTAGGCTCCTTTCACACACTCCGTCCGTTGGACGGAGTCCGTTTTTCTCAGCGGGGGATCGAGCCGCCGATCCCCCGCTGAGCAGCAGGAGGACAGCTGTGTCTCCGCGCTGTGTGCGGAGACACAGCTGACAGTTCCCCATGCATCTCTATGGGGGAAATCGGATGTCAATGGACCGTCAGTCCGTTCTCACCCGATCCCATCCGATCCGATCCGCTGGACGGATGGAAAATAGGGTTTCCATCCGTCCAGATTTGACGGATCGGATGGGATGTCAGCGGACATGTCTCCACTGACATCCGATGCCCCATAGGAATGCATGGGGGGACCGTTCAGATCCGCCAAAAAAACGGACAGGCGGATCTGAACGGTCCGCCTGTGTGAAAGGGGCCTTAATCTAGATTAGGTCCAGATAGAGCCTTAATTAGCAGGACTCCCTTGACTTCTCCATCAGTTAGATCCTTTAAAAAATAACCAACATCTGTTGACAACAGCTATGCTTCAAGCCGGGGGTCAGCAACAAGCAGATCGTGATCTGCCAGTAGATAGCGGACAGGTGACTGGTAGATCGCAGTGTGGGCTTGCTGACCCGCCATTCCAGAACATCACACAGTACAATGCAGAGGAACTACTTGTAAAGTTGGAGCTGTGTAGGGAACAAGAGTCATATAAGCCCCCTTTGTAGTGCTGGCTCCTGTCCCATACAGGGTTACAGTATATCAACTGCATTCCACCTCAGTGGCGTAAGTAGAACCTTCAGGGCAACGATGCAAGAAACAATAAAGCCCCCGACGGAGCCCTTCCCTTCCGGCCTGGTGGCGGAACACCAGGGCTTGTTTGTGTGGTAGTTCTGCCACTGGTGTCAGTAGTTTTTTATTTTTTATTTAATTTCTCTACCATTTGTTTTATATTTATTTTTTTTACAATATTATTTTTTTTTACAATTTTTTAGGAGCTAGTAGTTTGGCAATTAGAGGTTTAAATCAGGTGTGAGGGGGCGACACTAGGCCTGGTGATCTTTGACTAAGGTTGCTTACCTCTGCTTCAAACAATTCACATGCTATTTCAAACCATATCCCTATCCCCATCACCAAGCCCATTGATATTTATTTTAGGTTCTGGAGAATTTTGCAGTACTCAATCTGACCCTCAATTCCATACTGTCATACAGAAGGGTATATTACATTTAACCCACTTCTCTTCAGGCAATCCCTCCTTGATTTGAAGAAAATTGGAGACTAAATTTGCAATTTAACTGGACTTTTTATGCCAAGCTCGATTGAACAGCTACTTACATGGTCTCCCTGAGGCTTTTAGGACAATATACTCTCCCACCTCCTTTGAGAAACTTTGTTTAAACAGTAGCTCCATAAGACACTCTGTCAGTTAGAGTGAGTGACTCAAAGATCCCCCATTAATCAGAAGTCAGACCACATGGTAAGGAGTTTGGCTATCTGGTTGTGGTGGTGATGGTGAAGGATTTTTCACTCCTGTGCTGATGGTATTTTTAGACAAGTGCGGAATGAAAAAATGTGTTTTGTTTCAGGTTCAGGTTCAAATTCCATTTGAATTGCATTCAAATTTAAATCCATCCCATTTGAATTCCATTTAAAATAAAATTTATTCCATTTGAAATAAATTAGATTTTTGGAAGAGGGGTATAGTCTTTCTATTTCATTATATTCTATTGTTTTCTTTATTCTATTCTATTCTTTTATTTTCTGTTCTAATGTTTTATTTTCTATTATATTCTATTATTTTCTATTCTATTCAAATTCAAATTTATTCTATTCGTAATTCAAATTTATTCTTTTTGAAATTTGAACTTGAGAAAACAGTTATATTGTATATTCTTTCTATTCTTTTCTATTGTTTATTCTATTCTATTTTTTTCTATTCTACTTGAATTCAAATTTATTGTATTCGAAATTTGAATTTCAGAAGTTGGGTATATTCTTTCTATTCTATTCTATTTTATTGGGCTTTTTCTATTCTATTCTGTTCTTTTCTCTTCTAGTCTATTATATACTTTTATAAGCTATTCTATTCTATTCTATTTTATTCAAATTAAAATCTACAAATCTATTCTATTTGAATTTTGGGAAGTTCTGTCCAAATTCAAATGTATTCTATTCGAATTTTGGGAAATGGTTATTTTCTTTCTATTCTATTGTTTTTTATATTCTTTTCTATTCTTTTCTATTCTATTTGAATTTGAATTTATTCTATTCGAAATTAGAATTTTGGAAAAAAGTCATATTCTTTCAAATTTATTCTTGTATATTCTTTTTTCTATTCTATTTTATTCTTTTTTATTCTATTCTGTTCTATTCTATTCTTTTTCCCTACATTATTCTTTTATATTGTATTCAAATGTATTCTATTTGAAATCTGAATTTCAGAAGATGGTTATATTTTTTCTATTTTATTCTATTCTATTTTTATTCTATTCTATTCTATTCTATTCTATTCTATTCTATTCTATTCCTCTTTATGTTTTATTTTATTCTGTTCTTTTATTTTCTATTCTATTTTGTTCTGTTTTACTATAACCTTTTCTATTCTATCCCTTTATTTTCTATTCTATTTTTTTCTATTCTGTTCTGTTTTACTCTTCTATATTATATTATTTTATTTTCTATTCTATTCTTTTCCATTCTATTATATTTTTTTTCTATTCTATTACTTTATTTTCTATTCTATTTTATTCTCTTCTTAAATATAAATTAGAGCTTGATTCAAAAACTATTCAAATTGATTTGAAAAAAAAATCAAATTTAATCCAAAATGTTGTTTCTTTATCTTGTATTCCTTAAAATTTGTTACAATGGTAATTCGGAAATCACTCCCATGCAGCAGATGAATCCGTTTTAATACCCCTTGGGCTGCACATGATACATCCGAATTTCCAAATAACAAAAAATGTGTCAGAATTTCAATTCGAAACAATATCTAACTATTTTTAAGAAGATAAATTCCCTGTGATGCATAATGCACAGAATGTGATGAAACTTGATTAATTTATTTCTTTACCACTTGCCGACTGCCGTCAGTATATTTACTGCGACAGTCAGCCCCTCACAGGCAAAGCGACGTAGGTCTACGTCGCTAGCCTGTGAGGCTCTAGGGAGCGAGCGCGCGCCGCCGGAGGCGCGCTCCCGCTCGATCACGGACCCCCCCGCGCGGGTCCCCTCTCAAAAAAAGTTAACCCCTTCACTGCCAGTGTCATTTTACAGTAACAGTGCATATGTATAGCACTGATTACTGTAGTAATGTCACTGGTAACCCCAAAAGTGTCAAAAATGTCAGTCAAGGGTCTGATCTGTCCGCCGCAATGTCGCAGTCCCGCAAAAAAAATCGCAGATTGCCGCCATTACGCGTTAAAAAAAAAAAACAACAAAAATGACAAAAATCTTTCCCTTAGTTAGTAAACGCAATAACTTTTGCGCAAACCAATCAAAATACGCTTTTTGCGATTTTTTTTTTACCAAAAATATGTAGCATAAAACAAATTGGCCTAAAATGTTAAAAAATTTAGATTTTTAAATTTTTTTGTGGGAATTTCATATAAAAAAAATGTGAAAAATATTGTTATTTTTGCAAAATTGACGCTCTTTTTTTGTTTATAGCGCATGATCAAAAAATCGCACAGGTGATCAAATACCACCAAAAGAAAAGAAATTTAGATTTTTACATTTTTTTTGTGGGAATTTCATATAAAAAAATGTGAAAATATTTTTGCAAAATTGACGCTCTTTTTTTGTTTATAGCGCATGATCAAAAAATCGCACAGGTGATCAAATACCACCAAAAGAAAGCTCTGTTTGTGGGAAAAAAGGATGTCAAATTTGTTTAGGTACAGCGTCGCACGGCCACGCAATTGTCCGTTAAAGTCATGCAGTGCCGAATCGCAAAATAGGCCCTGGTCAGGAAGGGGGTAAAATCTTCCAGTGCTTAAGTGGTTAATATAATGTGTGATGATTATTTCATGGATGTTTATTTGTTTTTTGATTTTTCAAAGGGTTGGTGGTATATTTTTTTTTGTCACTTAAAGGGACAGTGCTTTACATGTATGGTATATAATTTGTATAGATATCTGTTTGTGGTGTATTTCTGTGAGCAGCTGTTCAGTTGTGAAACATATTTTTTTGAGTGACACAAATTGTGTCATCAGTGCAGAGTCCATTTGGTTTAGTATTTTAAAGCATCACCTATGGAGATATTTAGGTACTGTAGTTTGGCACCATTCCACGGGTGTATGCTAATTTAATGCATGACATGTTAGGTATCTATTTACATGGCGTAACATCTTAAATTTTACAAAAAAATTGGGTACTATATTGTGTCTGTGTTCACTAAAACCCATTAAAGTTTGTTTATTTATTTGTGAAAATGTGGTTTGGTAAACTGCTGTGCAGATATTGTGTGACATAAAACATTGCAACAACAACCATTTTATTCTCCACAGTCTCTGCTTTAAAGAATAAGTACAGCCAAAGCTCATTTGGCTGTACTTCTCCTGTGGATCACAGGAGTGCAGATCGTTTTGCACTCCTGTGACCCGTTTTCAGCAGAGAGCAGGCTGAAATCTGTTCCCTGCTGACGTCACAGAGCTGGTCCAGGCTCGAGCATCATGACAACTAGTGAATCGGGACTCGCCCACATGCCTGGACTGGCACCCGGCTCAGCCTCTCAGTGAGCCACTGAGAGCCTGAGCCAGGCCGCTCCTGCCCCCTCAACAGCCCAACACTATAGTGAAGGAGGAGGGGGCAGTCAGCAGCAGCACAGAGCTGTGAGAATCAAGCGATTGGCAGTGTTTGATGGTTCGTTTCTCAGTGTTAGAGGCATGGGGGACAGATCGGATCAATGCTGTATCCACCTAGGTAACTTTGATTATTAAAAAAAACATACATCTTTTTTAAATATATATATGTTTGGGGTTTCTTAGCAATTTTCTAGTAATTTTTCTGTGTATGAGAGAAATGTCAGAAAAAACAAAGTTTCTCATCAACCCTTTGGAGCAGTGGTGCATAATGCACCTGGTGCTTCTTCTGGAGCTGTAGCAGCCACTGCTCATGTCCCCTCTTTCTCCTGACCCAGGGGATCCATAGGTTGTTGTACTGTCTCCTGCACCCCTGGGACCACCTTGGCACAAGACTTGGGAGAACTTTGTAAAGGAATTCTCAACAGTTCCAACAGTGAGCCCAAGGCATCATTTTCCCTCTATGTAATCTGGACAGACAGGCACCAGTGCTTCTATCACTCCTACCATGCAGCAGATGATGAATCCTTTTTGGGGAGTCATGTGCAGCTCAATATCCTTTGTGGCCTCCTTTTACTGTGGACTTCTCGGCAACCACATACCTCACAGCACACATTGCTATGGTTGTCTGGTTAGCAAGTCAAAGAAGCCAGGGGGTTTCCAGTTACTACTTACCAACCAGCCAATGCCCAACCAAATAAACCCGTCTAACAGTATGCGTTAAAAACAGTGGTATAGTTGCACATATTTGAAAATACATGTGTAAGCTGCAGGCCCTGGCAAGACACCCTGATATCTGCAGACCCTAACTCTACCTTTTAAGAGTCTCCACAGAGGGAGCACATGTATTATAATGGATAGATGGAGGACAGGTGACTGCAGGGAGCCCACCCCTCCTTAAAGGCACAGGGTCACACTGAACACCCAGCACATTGCACAATGGCAGCAAAGGTGTCAGTGCTTTGCCTAACCAATATAAACGATAATACAAAAAGTGGTCACCTCCCCCACCTATAACTGGTCTTGACAGTAAGGAGCACTGGAAGGGCAAATGCAGGTCAAAGAAGCCAGGGGGTTTCCAGTCACTACTTACCAACCAGCGACCAACTGAATAAACAGTATGCGTTAAAAACAGGGGTTTAGTTGCACACATTTGCAAATACATGCGTAAGCTTGTTTTTGACGCATTCTGTTAGACAGGTTTATTCAGTTGGTCGCTGACTGGTTGGTAAGTAGTGACTGGAAACCACCTGGCTTCTTTGACCTGCGTTTGTCCTTCCAATGTTCCTTACTGTCAGGACCAGTTATAGGTGGGGGAGGTGAGCACTTTTTGTATTGTCTGGTTAGTAGACAATTTAAAGATGTAGTGCTGACTACAGGATACACTTCCTTCTTCTTCATCCTTCCTCCTGGTACTGCTCCAATTAGGGGGGTTTACACATCTTCAAAGCAGTTCTATACAATATCCTGCTAAGTACACCAAGTGCGTAAATGCCCTAGATTTGCTGCCAATTTCAGACAAGCTGGCCAGGGGTTCCACCCGCATCTTCATGAGATAGGGTACACACATACTTCCCTTTAGGTGGAAATCCGCCATATTGTTTCACACATAATCCAGGCCTAAAGGCCACTCTCTTCTCAGTACTCCTAGCCTGAGGTCCACCTTCTGAATAAAGAATGCTTAAACATGCTTTTTCAATGATTGATTGTAGACATGCTTCTCAACTTCACCTTTTCTCTTTTTACAGTGCAAAACACATTGGTGTCACCAACTAAAACTCAAAGTCCAGCCATCTCCTCAAATATCCTTTCATGAGTCCACTAGCAGTGGGTCCTTACACAGAGTCTGTCTCTGGGCCTAGGCTCTAGCCTACTACTCTTTAGGCTACAAAACTAGATACTGTAGATCAAGGATAGCCTGTTCCCATTCACCTTCTCAGTGAGGGCCCCAGCCACACCAGATCATTAAGGACATAGTACTTCATCTATCTGCATTAACCAGGGAAGTGCTCTCCCTAAAATGGAAACTAACACCTGCTTACAAGTAATTAACCCTTAGGGAATATCTCACCAAGAATATCATTCCTGTTGCAGATGAAAAATGTACTTGTAAATTTAACTTGTAACTTACTTCAGACATCTGGTAATATCAGTGAGGCAATCACACAAGCAGCAAATTACATTTCTGGGGAAGTTCTGCACACCAGCTGTGTACAGTAAGGCCTGCAGGCTGCCATATTGCATTACATTTTATGGAAAATTACAGCAGCTGCAGATTAAAAAGAAATGTATTTTATTAACATTTAATAACAATAAGGCTTTGTAGCATTTGTAAATGCTATACTGTTATTATATGATTTTTTATTTGCTACAGTTTAGTATTTTTTTTTTTTGCTACATTTTCTTTCACAAAAAACTCACTCACTAGATGCAATTCAGATCTCACATACAGTAGCAGTAGGAAGTCCTCCATAGACTGTGCCGCAGTAGCTAGACCATATGCAAATCCGGTTGCCGTCTTATGCATATAAAAATGACGCTGTGTCTCAATAAAATGCAAATCTAGCAACTATGGGCGTTATGTAGCAGGGCAGTAGAGTTGAGTAGAGTAGAGTACACCTGAGAGAGGAGATGGGTGTACATCCTGGTGATATACCCGATCGGTACATGTTGATCAAACGTCTTCATACCCACTGGGGCCCCCCCAGATATATACAGTTTTACTGATACATTACTGTTACACTAATCAAAGTTTGAAGGATTATTTTACTTTACGCCAATAGGTGGGAACATGACGTCAGAGGAGGGGGGTGTCACAATTTTCCTTTGTTTTGATAGGTGGTATGTTCACATATATTCTTTGCTCACTGTTAGCACTTTATCACATGCCTGAAGAAGGGGTCCTGAGTGACTCCGAAACTTTGCACTGTTTCTGATGTGATCCTTTCTGCAATAAAAAGTTTCTTTTGACTGCTTTCGCAAGATCCATGGTGTGCTGGCGAATATGTATGTACATGTAGCAGGGCACAGCCATTGCAGGACAATGGTACTCTGGGACTTTAAAAATGCAGGACAGTCCTGCAGGTTTAGAGACCTGTTGGAAGGTATGGACTAACTTTAAACTTTAAATATCCAATCTGAATCTGTAAGCTCTAACGAGCAGGGCCCCCAAATTCCTCCTGTATTGAATTGTATTGTAACTGTATTGTCTTCCCTCATATTGTAAAGCGCTGTGCATACTGTTGGCGCTATATAAATCCTGTATAATAATAATAAAAAAAAATACAGTATGGCAAATACATGAGATTATTATATTTTACATTTTTTATATGAAAGGACACATGATAAAAAAAAAATATACATGTGTGCATCTTTGCACTGTAATCATAATTATGTAACAATGTGCTGTTTATCTGAGCACCTAAATGCCTTAATTGAGGTATATCATATTGACAGTATTAAGCAAACACTATTTTATTAGATGTGCAACTTCCTTATCCTTCCTGCAGATGATAGGTACAGACTCTGTCTGTCTTCTGTGAATCCTGTTGCTTTTGACTCAGAAGCAGTGCTTCCCAGTTGGAGTTGCTGGATCTTGTAATATTAATATTCCTCCTAGATCATTGATTTTTACTTTGATGTGTTTTCCCTAACCCCCTGTGATCACATGGGTCTTTTATCTTAAACCAATTCTTAGTCTTTGTTGTAATTTTCTAGATAGATAGATAGATAGATAGATAGATAGATAGATAGATAGATAGATAGATAGATAGATAGATAGATAGATAGATAGATAGATAGATAGATAGATAGATAGATAGATAGATAGATAGATAGATAGATAGATAGATAGATAGATAGATAGATAGATAGATAGATAGATAGATAGATAGATAGACTAATCATAAACATATGTTATATATAGCATAGGATACACTGTATATCCTATGTAGAGGTTTGTGCAATAGTAGAGCATATAGTATGCAATCATATCTTTAGTGTCATAAGGTTTCCTGCTGCACAGAGCCAAGCCTATGCTTTGCATTTGTTGATAGGAACAGTTACATGACTCATTGTAAAGTGGGACGTGTCACATTCTCAGGATTAGGTGACATGAACCCTCTTTTGGATAGTGATTTGCGTCAGATAGATTGATTAACTGCTGGAAAAAAAAAAAGAATTTTTCACTTTCCTCCTGATACACTCTATCTTATGATCTGCTGGGTTCTTATCTATATTTAATGTACGTATCAAGCTTCAGTATACACAGTACAGACAGAGGAAGAACATTGTTAGCATTCATATGAATCCAATTCAGCAAAATCTTAAACACGTATTGCCATCATGCATAACAAAACTTCACAAAACATCAAAGTTGACAGTTATGTTGTTCATTTTAGATGAATGTATACAAAATAATTACTTTTGTTTTGTCATATTTTGTCCAATTTCAGTGTAGAGTGTTGCCTATTTTTTTTCTCTAGCTCATAAAAGTTTGACATGGGAGGATTCTGTGTTGAGTTGCAGTGTAAAAGGGATGAGAAACGTGTGTAATGCTGCAAACACTGAAAAAAGCAGGACAAAAAATTAATTTTAGTTTGCCCAGTTAAAAATAATAGATGATATTATTGTAGGTTTAAGTAGATGTAAATTATTAGTGCAATTTTCCATGAAAGAGCAGATGGAAAGTCTTTATAAATTGGCAAAATCTATGTACATAATACATTTCCCTGCATTATTTTCAGCTTCATTGAGAGAGTGAGAAATTGCCCAGAGCAGCAATACTGCTGGAATCAATATTTATTATGCAAAAAAAGCTTAAACATTGATCTTTATCTATTTATAAATAAGCTTCTGTCAGTGTTAAACATTTCCATAAGCTAATGCTTGCATTGCATAGTTAACTGATCACTGGTCATCAATTTAACTTGATTATTTGCAAAATAAGTTTCTTTTCTTTGTCTTTCCACTCTCTTTAGCTTTAAAGATAAAGTTCAGCTCCCCTTTCGGATGCCGCAGTGAGGGTGGGGATCTCCTTTGGGGTTTTGGGGTGATTTCTCGTCCGGCTGATGTGTCTGAGGGAAGAGTCACAGAGTTCTGGGGGGAGATGGCATCGCCCTTTCCTCTACTTTTTGCTGGGGAGCGGGGGGCTTATACCAAAGTTTAATGTTTGGGTTGGGATTTTGGCCGGAGCGGTAGTCATGCTCCCTTCTCCACCTCTTCACTATCGATGTACCTTGGTGTGGTGGTGGACATTTGTCTGCCATCTGCCACATGTCGCACAGTGATGTGGGGGGGACAGGCAGGCCCTTCCCCTCCTTGGAGGACTTGGGGAGTCTAAGAGATGGGTCCCTTCCTTGTCTCGACAGGTCCTTCACTCTTCCTTGTCTTTATCTCTTCTTTTTATGCTCTTTTTCCTTCTTCTTTGTCAGACACCGCAGGTTCTTCAGGAGTCCGCAGTTCTGTAAAACTTCCTTCTCGCACCCTGAGCCTAGGCCTTAGAAGGGTTTGTTCATAGGATGAGAGGTAAGTCTCTGCCATATGATGTGCTTTGCTCCCTCTCTGATCCATGATGGCGACTAAAGATCCCTCTACACTCCTTCGTATTGCCTCTCACAATACACAGGGACTAAACTTTCTAATTAAGCATCATAAATTCTTCCAATACTATCATTCCCAATGGATAGATGTGCTTCTCCTACAAGAGACACAATTTCATAGAAGCTTCAATCCCTCTTTTGTCCACCAAAACATCCCCCAAATTCATCTTGCTAATGTAGGGAACAAGACTAAGGGAGTCGGGATATTTTTTTCCAAACTTACTACTTTCTCCCACTTAATGAAATTATAGACCCCAATGGCAAATACATTCTATCATCGGGTGCTGTGGGCGAGTCCACATTTACGTTTATTTCTTACTATGCCCCGAACTGAGGCCAAACAGATCTGAGGGAGGGAAGTCTCACCTCCTGGGCCCACCTAAACAAAGTCTGTGGATAGCCAAACTCCTTTACTCCCACGGGTTGGTGGATACATGGAGAGGATTCAACCCAAACATGATTCAACCCAAGCCTCCAGACCGCGATGGTCCCTTTCGTTGGCAACTAAATGAGTCACTACTGAGTGATCCGGTCCAGTGTTCAATTCTGGAAAAGGATCTCGGGGAATACTTCAAAATTAATGATAATGGGGCAGTCTCTCCTAAAACGCTCTGGGCTGCCCATGATTTTCCATCAGGGGAAAATGTATTCAACTCTCCACTAAACTTATAGGGAAGAGACAGGGCGGGATTAATAACCTTGAATGGGAAATTTGTAAACTATCCAAAAGCCTCAAGCGGAATCCTACAATCAAGTCTTTTTCTTTGCTGGAATTGGCTCGCCTATTTCTTAATATGGCCTTGAATACTGAGATTGAAAAGAGCCTTTGATGGTCCAATGCACATTTTTACCTTTACATGAACAAGATTGGCTCTAGGCTGACTGCCAGGTTGACACCCAAACCATGCTATTTTTCCTTTCCAAACTTTGCACCTCCAAAGGTACCCTAACACAGAATCCTCAGCGGATAATGGCCATGTTTTGTGACTTTTATTCAAAATTATTTAATTTACAGACGCATTCTCAATCACTTCCTACATTACTAGATGAGATCCCTCTCCCTAAATTGTCACAGAAACATAGCTCTGCCTTAGAAAGGCCGATAACGAATTCAGAGGTATTGGAGGTTCTGAAACACTTGCCCCGGGATCCGACGGGTTCTGGGCGTGCTATTACAAAACCTTTGCCTTCACCTTAGCTCAGTTTCTGACCCTGTTCTTTAATACCCTGAGGAGGGGGTCCACCCTAGATAATACCTCTAACCTGGCTTTTATATCTGTCTTTTCTAAACTGGGCAAAGACCCCTCAGAGGTGAGTAATTACAGACCAATACCTCTAATTATTAATGATCTTAAAATTCTGACCAAAACATTGGCAAACAGACTGTCTGGTTTTATCAGTCCTTGTGTACATAAAGACCAGGTGGGATTCATCCCAGGGAGGCAGGGCCTGAATCAAATACAGAGAGAAATTTATGTAATCTCACTTTTGTGTTCCCCTTGAGATGGAGGCACTCACCAGAAAGGTTTTATACTATCTATAAACCAGAAAGCATTTTACACAGTAGATTGGTCCTACCCCATTGAGGTGTTAGAAATTTTGTAATTGAAGAAAAGTAGTGGGAAACACATTAGTTTCATTACATTAGCCATGACTGGAGAACACTGAATGTGCTGCCCCTCCTCCTCACATGTTGATTTTAGACTTTAGGCCTTTTAGTATTGCAGTGGATTGGCCAATTACTCATCATGCTCAGATTCAAACACATGCCCATTTAATTATTTTCTTACAAATCTCTAGGATTCTTTGACTGACCTAAGATATGTTTCTCTGTTTTTGTCTAACAGCAGCTCATTGCAGCCACATATGACAAGGCAGAAGTAGTTGGGCAAGTGATATGCACCCAGACAAGAGGATCCCCATTGTTAGAGCTGTTGTGTAGACAGTTGGGCAAGCTTCTCAGGCAGCTTCTCAAGAAGACTCAGCAAATGAGGGAAATACAATCAGGGTAATGCAGTTCCAATAAGATGCCTCTTCATTCTTTTGTCTTGGATCCCTTCAGCCGTGCACCTGTGTTACCAGCTCTACCCTGGGCACTACACTATGAGGGATGCTGTATGTTTGCAAATTAATGTGTTCTGAAATTTTTTTACTTTAGTAGTGATCCTCAGATAGACTCCTTGTTGTTATAGAGTTCGGTAGAGACAATGCTATGCACCAAATGTTACCCTGATTGAGTCACATAAACATTGCTGTGAAGAGTTTGTTTTTTCAGATTCCATAATCTGTTTTTGTATTATGCTGTGGTACGTGTATGTTCTTTTCCATTCAGAACCTGTTTTTGCATTGATGCCTCTGATTCACACCTATTTAGTAAACTGCAACAGGTATTCCTTGACTTATCATTTACCTATGCTGTTAAAGTATTCAAGAGGAGGGATTTACAGGTATGAGATTCCCTCTGACATCGCAAACCCAAAGCTGATGGGCATTGAATTCCTATGCATCATCTGTGCTCCACAAAGTAGTGCAAAGCATGGGGGGGGGGGGGGTGGGTATTTACAGTTTCTGTTCCCTATAGACATCCAGGTTGAGTTTTTTTTTTCTTTCTTTTAGAAAGAATCATTACTGCAATAGTCTAACTGTTAAAGTTAGTCATGATCAAATTTTTTTTTAAAGTAAATTGTCAGGACAGAAGTATAGGTGTTGCCATTGCTGACCTAATTTGGAAGAAATATGCCCTGGGATAAAGATAAACATGACAGCACTAGAGTTTCTATATTTTTAAAATCCATAATTTTTTCAGGATTAGTGATTTTAATCATGCTTAAAGTGCAAAAATAAAAATGAAAATCTCCTTTAAATAAAGTGGCGCTTCTGTAGCATGCATTGAACATGCTGCAGCAAAAATTACATTTCTAAAGAAGAAAAAAAAGAGCCAAATCCCATTTAAAATGACTTGCAGTTGTAATTGCCTATACCCAAAATTAAAAAAAAACATTGTGTGCAGTCCTCCCCAAAATCTATACCAGACCCTTATCTGTGCCTGCAGCCTGGCAGGTTAGGAAGGGGGGGTAAGAGTGAGCGCCCCCCCTCCTTAAACATACCAGGCCACATGCCCTCAACATGGGGAATGGTTGCTTTGGGGCAGGGCTGGTGGTTGTGAGGGTCTGCCGGCGGGGGGCTTATAGAATCTGAAAGCTCCCAGATCTATGTGAATAAGTATGAGGTACATACTACTCCTACCCATTCACCAAAAAAGTGCACAAAAAGTAACAAAAACAAGAGATACGTTTTCGACAAATCCTTTATTAAACAATAAAAAAATGATGTAAATTCATCATCAATTTTGCCACCCGCTGACCCGAAAAAAAAAAAAACAGTTGACCTTATGGGACAGCCGAATGCCTCGTCCCCACTTTGCCATTTCTTATATGGGTAAGGGGCGGACGTCACAGACTAGCGTATGTTGGGCCTCTGACATCACCGAGTGACATTGCCAGGTGGCCCCGCCCCTTACCTATATAAGAACTGTCAAAGCATAGAGGAGGCATTCGACGGGAGGCCATCCGAAAAGGCAGAGCGTTTATTTATTTTGTATTTTTTTGGGTAGGCAGGCAACATGATTGATAATGACAAGTCAGTGCGTGTAACCGGCGGACCCGATGTCCGCCGGTCACACTACGATTGCTCTGGTGAAGGGAGAAAGGCGGAGCGGCTTATGTAAACAAGCCGCCCGTCATTCTCCCTGGTGTAAAAATGAAGATTAGACGGTTCTACTATGTAGGACCGTTGATCTTTGTTTTTACACCAATAGCCATGTCCCTGTACAGTTAGAATCACGCCCCTAGGACACACTTAACCCCTCCCTCTCCAATACAGTTAACCCCTTCCCTGTCAGTGTCATTTTTGCAGTAACAGTGCATATGTATAGCACTGATTACTGCAGTAATGTCACTGGTAACCCCAAAAGTGTAAAAAATGTCAGTCAAGGGTCCGATCTGCCCGCCTCAATGTTGCAATACCAAAAAAAAAAAAGCAGATCGCCACCATTACGCGTTAAAAAAAAACACCAAAAATGAAAAAAATCTTTCCCTTTGTTAGTAAACGCGATAACTTTTGCTCAAACCAATCAAAATACGCTTTTTGCGATTTTTTTTACCAAACATATGTAGCATAAAACAAATTGGCCGAAAATGTTAAAAAATTTTGATTTTTACATTTTTTTGGGGGGAATTTCATATAAAAAAATGTGAAAAATATTGTTATTTTTGCAAAATTGACGCTCTTTTTTTGTTTATAGCGCATGATCAAAAAATCGCACAGGTGATCAAATACCACCAAAAGAAAGCTCTGTTTGTGGGAAAAAAGGACGTCAAATTTGTTTAGGTACAGCGTCGCACGACCGCACAATTGTCTGTTAAAGTCACGCAGTAAAAAAATCGCAAAAAACAACCTGGTCTTTTAGCAGCCAAATCCTCCGGGACTTAAGTGGTTAAGGACGTTACAACCGTTCCCGCTCTTTAACAACCAGCTTACACTGTGTCCTTATTGGGCAAAGCTTTGCTCAATCACGGAGCATAATGTACTCTGCAGCACTCAGTGCATTGCAGGGTGTTCATCGAGGTGAACAACTAGCAAACACCCTGCAAATTCGGGTGTTCAGCTGAACAGGCAAACAGTTTGGCCGAAACTCATGCTCGGGCCGAACTGTTTGCCCCTCCCTACAAGTTAGCAATAGAGACTCCCATAATTGTTTGCTATATGTTCCATTGTATTTATAATTTACCTCTTATTAAGAAAAAAAACAGTTCTCCTTAGTCTCTCCATAGATTGGAAGAATGTTAGCAATTGTAATTGGAACTCATTGGGGTTGATTTTCTAAAACTGGAGAGAGCAAAGTCTTGTGCAGCTCTGCACAGAAACCAATCAGCTTCTAGGTTTTTTTTTGTCAAAGCTTAATTGAACAAGCTGAAGTTAGAAGCTGATTAGCTGCCATGCACAGCTACACCAGATTTTCCACTCCCTGGTTTCAGTAAATCAGCCCATAGATTCCTCTCACTTC
This sequence comes from Pelophylax lessonae, assembly GCF_965119305.1. Classification (NCBI taxonomy): domain Eukaryota; kingdom Metazoa; phylum Chordata; class Amphibia; order Anura; family Ranidae; genus Pelophylax; species Pelophylax lessonae. The sequence goes on along the minus strand of NC_138775.1, from coordinate 171,126,128 downwards.
CTACCTCCTGCAGCCAATTCCTATTTACCAAGTGCTGAGTGGGATGGTCTTCCTGCTATGGACAAATGATTAGTATTAATATTGTAATTCGAGAAAAACTGCTAGAGGGAGCCAAACTCATAAACAGGAAATGTTATAACTAGGGAATTATGTACACCAGGCATGCACAGAATGTTCAATTACAAGGAAGCCGTGTTTAAAGGGCTTGTAAAGACAGAAGGTTTTTCATCCTAATGCATTCTATGTATTAAGTTAAAAAAGCCTCTGTGTGCTGCAGCCCCCCTCAGCCCCCCTAATACTTACCTGAGGTACTTCTCTGTCCAGCAATGTCCACGAGTGTCTTAGCCATCCAAGATTCTCTCTCCTGATTGGCTGAGACACAGCAGTGGCACCATTGGCTGACACTGCTGTCAATCAAAGTCAGCTAGCCAGGGGAGAGAGGGGGCTGGGTCAGGGCTCCATGTCTGAACGGACACAGGGAGCTGTGGCTCGGCTCAGGTGCCCCCATAGCAAGCTGGAGGGAGGGGCCAGGATCACAGAAGAGGGACCCGAGAAGAGGAGGATCTGGGCTGCTCTGTGCAAATCCACTGCAACAGAGGGGGTAAGTATAACATGTTTGTTACTTTTATAGGAAAAAAACGAGACTTTACATTCACTTTACATTTATCACCAGTTTTAGAAAAATATTAGCTAACTGTAGAGTAATCTATACATTTTTTTTATTTCAGCCTAAAAGGGAAGTTCTGCTTTAGCACCTCCTTCCCCTCTCCTCTCCCACTTTTAGAGGTTTTTTTTTTGAAAGGGGGGGGGACAGGTATCCAGTTTTAGCAGGTATCAGCTAATACCTCTGTACCAACTGCCTAGACTATTGGATAGGAAGTTCTACTACTTCCACTCCCTGCCAGCATGGGACATGTCACAGGTCCCAGAAGGCTGTGGGTTCATTCACAAAGTACAGCATTACTCATGCATGCGCAGAGGGAAGCCGGCTGGGAAGTCGCAAGGAGTCACAGCCGGCTTCTCTTAGTAAGCATGCTGGCAACGGGAACCCAAAGACCAGTGAAGAACTGCCCCAGGTGAGGACAGCGCTGGATCTTTGGACAGGTGAGTGTCCTTTTTTGAAAGTCAGCAGCTAAATTCTTTTTTTGTTTGATGAGAGGACGTGGTCATTGATGGAACTATTGTACATCTGTGGATATAATGCTTTATGATCCCAGGGGGCCTGGGGGCTCTGGAGAGTGCAATGCATTTCTACACTTGCACTCGGTGTAGCAATAAAATATATACAGGAAGCACGGAAAATCACATTAAGAAGGTTTTATGAGCTTTATATGTTTCCCACTATTGAGTTGACACGTCACTTTTCTCTGGATTTTTCTGGACTTTTTTCTGGATTTTTTTTCCATTGATTAATGCACTATTTATTTGGAATGACAAAAACAAGACAGTTGTAACACTCACTGAAAACTCATTTGATAGTTTGAAATATTTTTTTTTGCATAAGCATTTAATAATATATAGTGGTATTTATATGTATTGTCACGGATTTATATGCATATGCGGTAGAGGTTAGGACCATAAACCTTACACTACTAGTACTAGTACTACTCTTATACACTTATTTTATGTACCCTATACATGTATAAGAGTTTTACTCAAAGTACAAGATAAGGTATAGACCCTTCACCAAAGATATATATTTTTTAGTAGAGGGATTATTATCCCTATTATAAGGTGTAACAGCGTCTTGTCAGGAGCATCCACTTGACCATCGGATCCATAGACACCATAGTGTCAATCATTTTAGACACTGAGTCCCTGGGCTGGAGTAACCCAGGAACGCCAGGCCGGAAGAGAGAGCAGCGGCTTGGAACGCAAATGTACACCAGCCGCCATAGGCTGGAAGACATTAGAGCCAGGGAATAAAAACAGGCAAACACACACAACTGCTGCCATGGAATATGCAATATAAAAGTATATATCATCACACACCCACGACCATGCCTGAATCCAGAAGACGCTGCTGCACAGGCCTAGGGCATTTATGGACACCTGCTAATAGCTAGGCTCTTGGGCCGTACTGCCACTTTGCTTGCCAATGGCCAAACTTAAGCTTTTCATGGCACCGCATTCATCACCTTTCTTCACCCCACTAATAGCTGGGGACTGCTGGAGACTCCACATGGCACCGAATCCATCGCCCTTCTCCACCTCGCTAATAGCTGGGGACTACTGGAGACTCCACACGTCTTCCGGGGCACAGCTTGCCAAACAACCAAGCCTTGATCATGGACACTTTATCCAAGGTAAGACTTCAACCATTCTGGTCCATAAGAGGAGGACAAAAAAGGAATGCAGCCTTTGGCTCATAGCAAAGTATTTATGGGAGTGGGGTCCTATAGGGGACGAGTGGAGGCGGGGTTAATTTATACGTATGGTGCAATGAAGTCTGTCAGGAAAACTGCTTTTGAAATCTTCCTTAACCTTTTTTAAAATTATATTATCATAACAGGCATCTATAAGTAAATTTGCACATCTAACTTGAACAGTTTTTTTTCTCTATAATTTGTAACTATAAACTAATTTAGGTATGCTTTCATTTGCATATTTATCTATTATGTATTTATGAATAGTTGCAATACCACATAAGTGAAATAGGTAAATATGTAGATTAATGGCAGAACATGTAACTCATGTTCTATCACATGGAACAGAGTGGAAGAGCAAATATCAATCTTATTAGACTGGTTGTCATCGAGAATATATCTTTTTTCCTGTTACCACTATTTCCACTGGCAGACTGGAAAGCTGACACATGGGATGACTGATCTCTGCAAGGTTGCATTCTTCATATGTGTACATAACAAATGGATGTCATTGAGCTCATCCAACCCTTATTTAAAAGGAAATATACCTTTAATATATATATATATATATATATATATATATATATATATATATATATATATATACAGTATCTATTTATATATTGTATAGCATTATAAAAACCCTTTTTCAGGCTAGTATGTGACCTCTGTTCTATCTGGGGAGTGAAAGATAGGGATCATTCATAAAGCACTGCACTGCAGGACCGGGGCACATCTCCTAACTTGCCATCTAAGAATAGAATCTGCAGTTGAACTGTATGGTATTACCTGGGCTGTCTATGCTGACTTATCTTGTGATTGTATACCATTATACAGTGTTTTCCTTTAAACCCCTATATTAAAAACAGTAAATAAAAGCATACAAATCCTCTCATTTTAGTTCAGTTTGTAATGTCTGTTCTACCTGATTGGAAAGAAAAATAAGTATTTTATGTTAAAAAAAAAAAAAAAAGTTCTTCAATCCACAAGTAACTGCAGTGCAGAAATGGAAATATTTCTTTAGATTTCAATTTGTCTCATACGAAAACTGTGGTTCTGTAAAGAGAATAAAGAGATGTGATGATACATGCTATCAAAATGCTTGGGACAGGAGGAGAAAAACCAGTGGTGGGTCCCCAGCCCAACAATAAAGCACACTTCCTTTACAAAATGAACACTGCTTTGGCAGAAAAATATGTGTTTTAGAAGGAAAAGATTATATTTTTAAGCTCTTGGGCATATAGAATACAATTAGAGAAACACCGTTTGTTATTTACATCTGCAATTAAAAACTGTGCATATTTAAAAAGAATAAAGAGATGTAATCAACCACACTGTGCAAATGCTAGGGTAAGGAATTAAAACTGGACTCCAGGCAAACAGCTAAATACACAGTTAATGAGCTTTACACAGCTCTGTCATGCAGCACAGCTCTGCCTAGCAGGACCTGATTTTTCTCTATTGCAGTTAGGTAGCAGTTTCTGCTCTTATCACTCCTAGGTTATGACTGGACAATAATCAGAAGGGCACTAAGACTGTAGAGGTCACCCTTCTGCTCCTTTTCTCTCTCCTCCTATCAGCCTGCCTCTTGTTATTATCTGAAAACGGAAGAAGAACTAAAATACATAAAAAGTGTGGCGCTAAATCAATTAAAATTGCTTTAACCACTTGCCGACCAGCCGCCGCCTATATACGGCGGCAGGTTGGCAGGATCCTGCGAATTGCTGTACCTGTACCAATCCTGGGGACGTGCGTGTGCCGCAGGAGGTGCGCGCCCCTCCATTCACCACAGGGGAAGCTGAATCACGGGCCGGTGGCCGCAAATGCAGCCAGGCATCCGCGATTGCTCCCTCTGGAGAGAGAATGTCGGTCTACTCATGTAAACACAGCAGACCATTGTTCTTTCAATAATCAACACCGGTATTCTGTGTTCCTCCTATTTATTAACACAGGTTTCTGTGTTGATTCCACAAGCCCAACCCCCTCACAGTTAGAAAACACCCACTAGGCTCACATATAACCCTTTGATCACCCCTGGTGTTAACCCCTTCCCTGCCAGTGTCATTACTACAGTAACAGTGCATATTTTTTAGCACTGATTACTGTAGTAATGGCATTGGTCCCCCAAAAGTGTCAAAAATGTCAGTTAGGTGCCCGATGTGTGTGCCGCAAAAATCGCAGACCACCACTATTACTAGTAAAAATTTAAAATAAATAAATAATAAAAATGACAAAAATCTTTCCCCTAGTTTATAGATGCGCTAACTTTTGCGCAAACCAATCAATATACGCTTATTAGGATTTTTTTTTTTTAAACAAACATATGTGTCAGAATACAAATTGGCCTAAAATTATGAAAAAATTAGATTTTTTTATTTTTTATTTTTTTTGGGAATGTTATATAGCAGAAAGTATTTTTTTTTTTTCAAAATTGTTGCTCTTTTTTTATTTATAGCGCAAAAAATAAAAATTGCACAGGTGATCGAAAACCACCAAAAGAAAGCTCTATTTGTGGGGAAAAAAAGAGCATCAATTTTATTAGGGTACAGCGTCGCATGACCGCACAATTGTCAGTTAAATTAATGCAGCATGGAATCGCATAAAATGGCCTGTCATTAAGGAGGAAAATCTTCTGGTCCAGAAGTGGTTAAAAGAACACCTTTACTAAAATGTTAATAAAGAAATGGCTGCATTACTGTGTGTATTTTATGCCCAGAGTCCAGTTTTTAAAACAATCCTGGATGTGTTTCCAAACACATACTATAACATACTTTTATTGTGCTGACTGAAACACTTCTGCTTTAACTTTTAATATAATGTATTAAAGTGAAACTAAACTCTGATAAATAAAGAGAAAAACAAATCCATTCACATATGTATTCTTAATTTAAAAAGGTACCTTCCCCCCACTCCCCCCCCCGATGCTCGTTTCCGATCCTTGGTCCCCCAGACTTCTTAGTACCCCTTGCCCCCTTTTTTTTTTCTCTGATCCCTCTGCTCCAGGATTGCTCCCTTCTATGCCAATGTATTTACCTATGTGAATTGTATACTATCACTATTATATTGTACAGATAAAGTTATACGTATATTTATGTATTGATTATTTATGGGATTTTGTTTATTTATTATAAGGTGTTTATACATTTACTGACAAGTTTGCTACACATCCAGATCCTGAGGAAGCCCTAGTTGTGGGCGAAACGTGTTGATCCACTGTACTTTATGATATGCCTTGCCAAGTGATACACCTTTTATACATTGTACCTCTACATGTCAATTTTATTATCTTGTTCTCAATAAAATGTATATATTTTTTATGATTTGTTTTTTCTTTGATGTTTTGGACACATTCAAATCCCCATTTTCCTTGTTTGTGGGGTTCTCCCTGTTTGACGTGGGTTTTCCATAAATGCAATGTACCTTCTATAGCTCATCCTCTAAATTTCCAAAATTTCATTTTTTGCTCCTGTGCTCTAACTTTCTGAAAGAGAAAAAATAATCTCACTGCACTTAGGCTCTACAAAGCAGCTGGCATAAATTGCTGGCAACAATGATAATGATATGAGAAGAAAGAATGCAGCATAAAAACTCATGTGTGTTCACAGATATGGAAGAGAAAACAAACATTCATAAAAAAAGTCCATAAATCATAGGGGACACCCAGGGTGCTTAACACGCTGAACTGCAGGTGAACTGATAATCCTTCACAGACACCATAGCACACCGGACCTCTTACCCCAGTGTATGGACCACTAAGTCATAGGTGGTCATGCAAGAATTCCAGCAATCCTCTGACTTGTCTTTTCTCATTAACGATAAGGAACAAATGGATCCTGTAGGCTCCTCTAAGAAAGTCTCTCCACAGGTCACATGTATAAAAATGAGAAAGAACAACTCCTCATGTGCAGTAAATAAAAAACGCTCAAGAGTTTTATTGTACATAAATCCAGAATACTCACATAAAAGCCATAAAATCAAGCCTGTCATACAGTATAGAAACAAATAGTTTCCAACCAACAAGATGGCCTCAGTCCACGCAGTCCATCTTTATTTATTCCAGTTAGCAGGTAGTGACGTTCATTCTCCATGGTGTCAATGTACTGTATGTGGGAATGTAGCCACCCTCTCTTGCTCCCTTCTGATATGGACTATGGGATTTGTAGTGTGCACGGGGCAGTGCAAATGACAACAACTAATGTGCACTGCTTTTTTCCAAACAAATGGAAGTGATGGACAAATCACAAGGGTTGATTTACTAAAACTGGAGAGTGCAAAATCCAGTGCAGCTTTGCATAGAAACCACTCAGCTTCCAGGCTTTTTTGTCAAAGTTTATTTAAACAAGCTTAAAGCGGAGTTTCACAGATTTTTTAAACTTAGCCACATTGTAATGGGCACCCATAGTGGTGTAATGTTTGGCTGCTTATATGGTGAAATGCTGCAAGTACGTACCTTTTATCTACCCCCGCGACTTCCGGTCGTGGCCCGCCTAGGCGACTACGTCATCAGCCTGGCCCGTTGATTCCTGGGAAATCTATGTCACTGATCCCAGAATTTGCAAGATTTCCTGACTGGAACAAAGCGTTCCCGCAGTGTCATTACTGCGCAGGCGCGAGATCGCTAGGTGCATGCTGGGTAGCCAGCTGCATCAAATCCAGGAAATGAAGCCAGGCTGGCTTAAACTGCCCACATCTTCCATGGCTGCAACTGGAATCAATGAAGAAAAGAGAAATTCTCAAATAGTAAGTCATTATAATGTGCACATGGCCAGCTCCATCCATTGCAGGTATGGTGAATTACAACAATCTCAATGATGTGATTAGGATAATTTTGGAAACTGGAACTCTGTTTTAAGTTAGAAGCTGATTGGCTACCATGCACAGCTGCACCAGATTTTGCACTCTCCTGTATTAGTAAATCACCTCCACCGTGAGAAATAATTTATTGAAAAATGAGTATGGATAAATGTGTTTATATTTGTTTTAGAGAATTAGAATATTGTTTAGTGTCAGAAAAAGAGAGATAACATGAGCGTGCCATCATCCTACAACTAATACAGAGAAATAAACCCAACTGGATTAACCTTTTGGGTCAAAAAATTGACTTTCAAGGCACAAAGGATAGACTTGGATGTCAAAAATTATATAAAATATCACATTTATTTAATTCCATTAAAAACATAGCAGTTAAACACACAGCACATAAGGAAAAAACTCAACCCAGAAGAGAGGGGTTGAGATTAATCCTACATTTAAAAACATGTAAATTATTATACATAAGTTCAAAATATACACAATAAACGTCAATATGAGAGAATATGTCTGTGTGTAAGGTCGACGCGTTTCGCAGATTGCTTCGTCAGGACCGTTTACAAACAGAAAAAATTCTCCTGCACATGAAGCATATAGGGTAAAATGGCTTTTGGGTGAACACGGAGCAAAGGTGAAGGGCCAAAAAATCCGTAAAGGAAATATTTACCTTAATATTACGGGTACAGTAATCCCATAAAGGAACCAATATCCAAAGAGACGATGTATTGCGATGCAAACTTTAATGTTTATTGGTAGGTGAATGAGGGTATTGTAGTGCGATATAACATCCCAGTAGTGTATATAGGGTATATACCATATACATCTGAAAACAGGCAAATCCTCCAATAGGGGTTATAGCCATCCCTTAGGTTAGAGTCAAGTTTAAATGCAAAACAGAAGAAAGAAACAAGGGGGAGGGAAGACTTAGGGTCACAGCAAGCCCTTTACCAGACCAGTAGATTGCTCCCCGCCTATGTCGCCATATGGCTGCTTATATGGTGAAATGCCGTAAGTAAGTACCTTTTTCTCATTTATCTTCCCCATGACTTCTGGTCGTAGCCCGCCTAGGCGACTACGTCATCAGCCTGGACCGTTGACTCCTGGGAAATCTATGTCATTGATCCCAGAAGTCGCGAGATTTCCTGACCGAAACAAAGTGTTCCCACAGTGTAATTACTATGCATGCGCGAGATCACTAGGTGCATGCTGGGTACCCAGCTGCACCAAATCCAGGAAATGAAGCCAGGCTGGCTTGAGCTGCCCGCATCTTCCATGGCTGCAACCGGAATCGACGAAGAAAAGAGAAATTCTCATATAGTAAGTCATTATAATGTGCACATGACCAGCTCCATCCATTGCAGTTATGGTGAATTACAACAATCTCAATAATGTGATTAGGATAATTTTGGCTAAGAAACTTGAACTCTGTTTAAGTTAGAAGCTGATTGGCTACCATGCACAGCTGCACCAGATTTTGCACTCTCCTGTATTAGTAAATCACCTCCACCGTGAGAAATAATTTATTGAAAATTGCATATGGATAAATGTGTTTAGATTTGTTTTAGAGAATTAGAATATTGTTTAGTGTCACTTTACTGTAAATATTAGAGAAGGTGACTCAGCATGTACAAGTGTCTTCTGATATGATGACTGCTGATAATAGGACTGTGGATGAGAAGAGGGAAAGTAAACCCTTGCAGCTGGTTGCACACGAGACTGACAGTGAAATTTCTAGCAATCCCTCCATCTCTTTTATTATCATCACCGCGGCGGATGACAGAACATTTGTAGCCAGAAGAGGACTACTGGGCAACAGCAGCAAGGAAAATAAACAATAAAATGAAACGAGACTTTAAACTGGAACAGTCTACAGCAGACACATTGTGATAGAATTGCTACTTCCTTAATAATACTAGTGGCCATATACTATTCCTCTCATTTAGTGAATATTCAAGTCATCATAATCCCTTCTGAATTGTGCTGTCCTTATATGTTTGATAAAGAATATTAACCCAAAAAGCTTAGTTCCACCATAGCTTTATAGACTAGTTACAATATGAACCTTTCATATTGCTGCTTAAAGTGGTTGTAAAGTCAGAAGGTTTTTTTTTATCTTAATGCGTTCTATGCATTAGGATAAAAAAACCTTCTGTGTGCAGCAGCCCCCCTAATACTTACCTGAGCCCATATCGATCCAGTGATGTTGCACGAGAGACTTGGCAGTACAAAACTCTCCCTCCTGATTGGCCGAGACAGCAGCCGGCAGTGATTGGCTCCCTCTGCTGTCAATTAAATTCAGTGAGCCAATGAGAAGAGAGAGGTGTGGGGCCTAGCCATGGCTCAGTGCCTGAATGGACACACAAAGCTTTGGTGACCCATAGCAAGCTGCTTGCTGTGGAGGCACTCAACAGGAGGAAGGGGCCAGGAAGAGGGATCCCAGAAGAGGAGGATCTGGGCTGCTCTGTGCAAAACCACTGCAACAGAGCAAGTAAGTGTAGCACCCCCCTAGGTGGGTGCTAGGAAAAGTATATGGGTGACCCTGCCTGCTTATCAGGGGGGCTTTAATTGTTCAGTTAGGCTGCCATGTGCACTCAGGTGTCTGTTGAGTTTTGGGAGTCTCCCCACTGTGTTCAATGAGGGCTCTCATTGGACAGTGGAGGAAACCTGACCAATAGCACACCAGGGCTTGTATCTATCCCAGAGGGCAGAATATGCTGCAATGCATCCTGGGATGTGATATAAGTCTGAGGGGAGCACATGACAGGGTGTCTTTGGCGGGAAGCAGAGTCCCAGGAGGAGGGTGACGTCTATCTCTCCAGCTGTCAGCGTGAGGAAAGGTGTCCTTGGCGGTCAGCCTAGAGGATGGAAAGTTGAGCTGAGCTGCAGAGAGGGATCCAGTGTGCTGAGGACCGTGTGGAGCTGTTGGGGTTGGAGTTTCCAGGAAAGCAGAGTCGTGAGTACTGTGAACTGCCCCGGGGTCTGCCTGGGATAGGAGACCACTTCAGGAGGTCAGAGGGATCCAGGAGCCAGCTAACCAGGAGGAAGCTTGGAAAGGGGTGCCAGAGTCTAAGCCCTGAAGAGAAATCAGTGAGAGAGGGTGCCAGTGTGGGCCCTGAAGTGTTAAGAGTTGCAGCAGTGTTACAAGTAGCTACCTCAGCCAGGAGGGCTAAAGGGAGCTGTGCAAAGGACTTTGTGTCACCAGGGAGTGTCAAAGTCAGTTAAGTGTTAACCGACAGCAAGGCAGCGTTAACAAACGCCAACCGGCGTTGACCAGCATTCAGCCGGCGTCAAGTCAGTGTCAAGAGGCATTTTTCTCAGTTGTCCCATTACATTGTGTATAGTCGAGCCAGAGGAGTATCCCACTCATTCCCTTCTCCCATCCAAGTTCCTAAAATAAATACAAAAACCAAAGATGCTGGACTGTTTCTTGTCTCAGTGCTCACACTTGGAGAACATGCTTAAATGTGCTGTTGTTACTAGCGGTAACCCTGGCAGACCCACATCCAGTACAAAGGCTGGAAATCCTGCTACATAAATATAACATGATTGTTATTTTTAAAAAATGAGACTTTAGTCTCACTTTAAGATGTATTATATATGTACATCTTCGTAACATTGTGATTGATTTGTTAAAGACAAATAAACTGTGCACTTTGCAAGTGCAGTTGCGCTCTGCAAGGGCATTAGTTCCAGACCTTAGTAGATGAGGGGAAGCTCTGCTGACTTCCATTATCCAATCACATGCAAGAATAAAATGCAGTTTTTTATTTTCCTTGCATATGATTGGCTATTCTTTGCAAAGTGAAGTTTCACCTCATTTACTTTTTTATTGAGAGCAATAAAAGTGGTACAAACAATACAGAAATCACATAATTTCCTTAAGAGACCATGACATGCGTGGGCATTGTAGAAAACAGATTGCTAATGAGTCATGGGGTATAATAGCCAGAAGCAATACAGTAAATCAAACAAAAGTAATTCACCTCATTTACTAAGCTCTGAAGCCAATGCCCTTGCAGAGTGCAACTACACTTGCAAAGTGCACAGTTCGTTTGCCTTCAGTAAATCAAACCCAGAGTATTGAGCCGTTATGTAGCCCATAGACAAGAACTGGGCAGAGCTAATAGCACTGTTTGGGGGTTTAGAACAGTGTTGTCAGCATGCAATATAAAGTTACAAGTTCTCATCAAGGATCATTTTTTTCTTTACTTGCAGTGCTTTAGACAAAACATGGGAAAATTTAAATGTATCAGAGAGATGTACTGGAGAGGTTTATTTATTTATTCATTATTTCATTTTTCCAAAGCTACACTTTAACTATTGTGCAGCACACACTAACTTTCTATCATTTAAAGGGATTGAGTGCAGCAGCGCCCCTCAGCCCCCCTAATACTTACCTGAGCCCATCTCTATCCAGCGACATTACAGGAGTGTCTCAGCCACCCAAGACTCCCCTCCTCATTGGCTGAGACAGTGGCGCGGCGCAATTGGCTTCTGCTGCTGTCAATCAAATTCAGTCAGCCAATCTAGAGAGTGAGGGGGCAGGGCTGGGTAGCGGTTCCCTGTCTGAATGGACACAGGGACCTGTGACTCGGCTCAGGTGCCCCCATAGCAAGTTGCTATTTTTTTTTTATTCTTTTTTAAAACAAGACTTTACAATCACTTTTATATATGTACCATGTATTTTTGATCAGCATTTTTTTTTTTTTTTTAATAAACATTTTATTGAAAACTTTTATAAACATACAGGTAAGGTTACAAAGAGTGTATAAAAACCCAAGATCAAGTGTCAACAAACATCATTAGTTAGGACAATAACAAGTACCGAATGATATGTAACTCATGACTGGTAAAGAAGTGATGTTCAATTGTGGGGAACACAAAAGCGAACAGCAAAAAGAAAAAAAAAGCCACAGGGATAGGGCGACTTGTGCATGGTAAGCAGTGCTCAAGTACCAGTAACTGTCAGAACTGAAGGTATTAGTACTCCCCATAGAAAAATGATACCTCAGAACCCCTCAGCCTGATCACCGTTGAAAGGTGTACCCTGCGATTGAAATTAGGGGGTTACCCAGGCACACAATCGGGGGGTCAGGCACCCCCAGAGGGAGCACACTGTGCCAAAGACCCCCGAGCATGCCCCCAAGGAGGTTGAAAGAGGACCAACACTGGGACACAATGATCGGGGGGGGGGGGATATGCCGATAAGTAGGCCGGGGAGGGCTGGGACAAAGATAAGGGCAGACGGTTAACTGGCGGTTCCTATTAGCATGGTACTACAATACTACAGGAGGTGAGGGAAAGGTATAAGGGTAGGACACTGGGGTAGGGACGACGAGAGATCAGCATTTTTTTTAAGCCTATGCTGTAGTAATTGTTTGCTTTTTGATCTGTGGTCATTTGGATATGCAGTAATTATTGCGACCAATTTAGTTGACATTGCTTCATGTTGATGCATATCAAAAGCCTTATAGAATAATATTGATTTTTATCAAATGGCAAATGCATAATAAAATAAAGGGAAATGCATAATTCTTCTCCGCATTCTTCATCAGATGTCTTCTCTTTATCACATTGAGCAAATTTCTACATCATGTTCACCACTTTATCATTTCCAACTGACACAAAGTGACATCTGTCATAAGCTGGAGCTATAGCATCAGATGGTCTTTACTTTTTTCCCTGCCTACATTAATTTATGTACTTTTATATGTGGATACAGTAACAGTAGCCCGGACTGGACTGAAGATGGTATCAACTCCTCTTTTTCGCATGACAGTTTAAGGTGAAGTCTATTGAGCTAAGTGTACAGTATATAATGATTTTTTCTTTTTGTGTAGCGCTACCCCCTTAGGAGCTGGGTTTTTGGGTCTCCCTTCACATGCACAGACAGACAACAGGTCTTTTCAAGCACATAAACATCAAGAACCAGTCTAGGCTGCTTTGTTTTAGTTTACTAGGGGATAAACTTGGATAGGGATGGGTAGGTATGGGATGTCCAGAATGGTAACGTGAATGCAACTTGAAGACTTGAAACTCTCTGGTAACCAAAAATCACAAAGCTGTCTTCCTGTAAGATAAATGGATATTCTCCACTGGCAAAGAAATGTTTCCAATCACTGAATGCAGGTACCCTATCTTGCAGAAAATGCCATGGCACCAGGCTGCTCCTCAGATTCCCCAAGCAAGAGGTGTAGGGTAGCTGTACAGGCTTTAGATTGCTCTAAGTTGTCCCTTCGTAGAAAGCTAGCTTGCTTGATATTGCACCTGGCTGCTTCTCCTCCAACAGGCTCTGGGGTGTAGTAGTTGAAGCTACTCACTCAGTCCCCTTGGTGAATCCTAAAGCACATGTGACTGCTAACACAGTCCTCCTGCTGGACAGGTCCCAATGGCTCTCAGAATGACTTCAGCTAAGCCTAGTTGAGGCTAAGCGGGTGTGAGGCTTTGGATGCTTCTGCTCTCTCTCTCCCTTCTTCTGTCTCCTTCCTTCTGCCCAGGGTCAGAGCTCCCCAGCATTGGGGTCCCCTCCAAGCAACTTGACACTGGACTCTGCTCCCCACATGGCCAGGCTCCAGAATATTATATCCACAATAGTCACTTATATAAAGTCCATCTAAATCTAGTTGAGTAAAAGATTTGCTTTAAGATTGGGGGAGGGGCAAGTCACCTATACCGGGGAATTTTTTTCTCCCACTGGCCACTAATGCTAAGCATTTTGTTTCTCCTATTGACCAGCAGTATCAAGTGTAGAACATTACCCACACCTGACTCCAGCACTCCATTCCAAAAGTGTCATAGACACTCGTTATAAATATTTCTTCTGTCCTTCAAGCAAATGGCGCAACTTGTGATAGATTCATACAATTGTCGGTAAGGTGTACATGAATCAGATGTAGAATAATCTTAGACAGAATTTGGTCCCAGAAAACATTTTGTCTAACACAATGCTTACACATACAAAAGGTAATTTTTACCTCCGCTTTTCTTAGTACCAGTATAGCAATATTCCTAATGAATGAAGTCAATATGTTATGTTGTATATTACATACTTCTGACTGCTCCACTCCAAACACTGTGTTGCATTTTATATACTCTGACCCCTGCACACTATATGGTATGTTGTATTTTACATAATCCTGACTACTAAATTCTATAAACTACGTTATACATTACATATTCCTCACCCTTGCACTTTGTATGTCAAGTTGTATGTCATGCACTCTGATTCCTGCAGGCTATATGTTATGATGTACATTGTATAATTCTATAAAAGTGCACTCTGTATGCCAGGGGTAGGCAACCTTAAAGAGTTGAAGATCTACCTGAACAATATGGGAACAATAAATCACACCTGATTTAAACCTCTAATTGCCCAACTACTATGTCACAATTGCGTGCATTGTGTGGCAATCATGGGTTTAACCACTTGGCGACCAGCCGCCATACTTTTACTGTGGCAGGTCGCCTCTGTCTCGTGAAACGAAGTACCTGTACGTCGCTTCGTGAGACAGCTAGTGGGGGGGCGCACAAGCGCCGATTGCCCGCAGGGGAGCCAATCAGTGGGTCTGGCAGATGCGATGTGTGCTGGGCACCCACGATTGCTCCCCATGGAGACAGAACTGTTCTGTCAGTGATGAACACAGGGATCCTGTGTTTCTCCTATTTAGGAATACAGGTCTCTGTGTTCATCCAGAAAGTCCAGCCCCCACACAGTTAGAAAGCATCCCATAGGGACACACTTAACCCTTTGATCGCCCCTGGTGTTAAGCCCTTTCCGGCCATTGTCATTAGTACAGTAACAGTGCATATTTTTAACACTGATTATTGTAGTAATGTCACAGTAAGTGTCAGTTTACGGTCTGTTCTGTCTGCCGCAATGTCGCAGTCCCACTAAAAATTGCTGATCACTGCCATTACTAGTAAAAAAAAAAAAAAAAATAGGGATGTGATAAATACACCACCATGTATGTATCACATCCCAGAGGAGACCCCCATACACCGCCATGTATATATCACATCCCTGAGGAGACCCCAATACACCACCATGTATATATCACATCCCTGAGGAGACCTCCATACACCACCATGTATATATCACATCCCCGAGGAGACCCCCATACACCGCCATGTATATATCACATCCCTGAGGAGACCCCCATACACCACCATGTATATATCACATCCCTGAGGAGACCCCCATACACCACCATGTATATATCACATGCCTGAGGAGACCCCCATACACCGCCATGTATATATCACATCCCTGAGGAGACCCCCATACACCACCATGTATATATCACATCCCCGAGGAGACCCCCATACACCACCATGTATATATCACATCCCAGAGGAGACCCCCATACACCACCATGTATATATCACATCCCTGAGGAGATCCCCATACACCACCATGTATATATCACATCCCCGAGGAGACCCCCATACACCGCCATGTATATATCACATCCCTGAGGAGACCCCCATACACCGCCATGTATATATCACATCCTGGATATCCCTGAGGAGACCTCCATACATCACTGGTGTATGGAGGTCTCCTCAGGAATATCAGGGATGTGATATATATTATATACTAACCAGTGTAACCCCAGCATGTCTGACAGTCTGCAGAGGACAGGAAGAATCACATGACTTCGGGGAGGACAATACAAAGCTGCAGCACAGGTTATAAGCACATCTTATGCAATCTGTAATGTTTCTAATATGGGTGTGTGTCTCTTCACTGGCACAGATCTTTCCAAGTTGCTGTGACCATGCCGGATAGTTTGGCTCCCCCTCTCCCTCAGTGTGCTTCCCCAGTGTCTGCCCACTCACCTGGCTCTGCCGCTCTCCTGGTTCTCGTCATACTCCACCATCATATCTCTGGTTGGGAAGGCCTCGGCCGCCCCGAACCTTCCTGGGGCCAGAGCACTGATAGCTCCGCTCTGCTCTCCCGCGAGGCCCGGCCGCCGCCGCCACTCTCATCTCGCGCCAGCACCGCTAGGACAATCTGTACTGACAGACAACTCCCCCCACCCCTGGTAATGACGTCATTAGGTAATCGATTTTGCAGTCACCCCGAATCGATGCAGAACCGCTAAGGGTCGCATCGCGACGCATCGATTTGGCGATTATATTCCGCAGGCCTATTGTGCAGTGTCCAGTGATTCACTCCCCCATCTGGAGACACACTTACCAAATGTTGTGGACCCCCCAGCTGTACAGCATGTGGGTCTATCAAGCTGGCCTGGTAAGTGGGATCCGATACGTCTCCTGACCGTGTTCCTTAAGACTGGGACTCATAATAAATGCTTGCTTTTTGGTTTAATACTGGTTTAATAGAACAATAATTGATTTTGCCAAAGTTTGCCAATGCCCCTCTCTAATGAACAGAATCTTTCCCCAACAGATAGACTTAATTTACCCCTAGTTATGGGGCTTGTCTCTGGTGCTTTATATTCACTATTTAAATGTGCTGTATTTTTATTTTATTTTTTTTAATTTTTAAAAAAAAAAAAAAAAAACACAAACAACAGGCTCTAATAAAATGAAAAAACAATCTTCAGGCAATACAAGCAGTTCTACTCAATGTACAGTAGTAGCATTAATATTGTTTGTAATTTTTTTTTTCTAAAAAATTCTATCACAACAGTTACATATGATGCTATGTAATAGTCATAGGCGTGCGCACAGGGTGTACCAGGTGTGCCTGGGCACACCCTAATCATCCTATGTGGCGCAGATTCCCCCTGTTTAGACCCTAAAAATATTGTAAAAAAATAATAAAAATAAATAAAACTAAAAAATAATTTTAAAAAATTAATGAAAAAAACTACAGTCACCATCCACTGCCCTACTGACACCAATCTCTGCCCGACACTGTCAGTATATATACACATGTACACACATATGTGTTTGGGCTTTGGGGTGCACACCCTAATGCAATAGGCTGCGCACACTTATGGTAATAGTGAGAAGGTTAGCCTGACTAGGTTATAAAAAGAACTTAATACACATGTAAAAACCTTTATTTAATCCCCTCTGTCATTATGAAATACAGTAAATCATATAGTGTTTGAAAAATGCAGATCATCTTCTTTTACTCTGATGTTTTATGCATTTAAGCAGCAGCTGGTCACCTACAGCTGAAGTGACAAAATTCCAGGGGTCTGAATGGCTTGCCCGACAGCCTCTGTAACAAAGCAACGCAGGGAAATCTATTTTATTCATCTTCATTCTCACTATTTAAAAATAAATACAGAATTCACTGGCTGATGGTGAGTTGGCAGTTCCGTTGCCAATTTTTAGATTCCAGAGTTCCACAGAGATATAAATGGCTGGTTCATGATTCCACACACTGACATGGCGTACTGACCATTTCATATGGGTGGTAGTTTAAACTCTGAAAAGTGATCAGCAAAGATTAAAAAAAAAAAAAACAAGAACACGAAAGTCTATTTTGAGAAAAAAATAGAATACAAGCTGAAAAAAATATGTTTTATAACTGCTACTGCCTTTTTTTAAAATATGAAATCATCAAGAATATTTTAGACGAAACCTTTAGAAATAAAGTTACCTCCATGCCAAATTGCCGTGGGTAACACAGGAGGGAGAGATTCATTTCTCTGATAGGAGACCAAGTTTAATTGCCAGATCTATGACTCATGCAGCTGGTTGAGAGCTGCACATACATTCTCAACATGGGTCTGTAAGGATGAATATGCTTTCCATCTGTGAAAACCTAATTACGAGCAAACTCAAAAACACAGTCAGATGTTTGCATTGTGTCGGATTCAATGTGCAGCCAGTGAAATGCAAAAAATATTATTTCAGAAAAAAAGGGTCTTGGCTTATTTGGGATGAAGGGGTGTCAGGAAAAGTCATTTAGCTATGTAATTGGCTTCGTTATCTTTTTTTTTTTTTTTTTTGGGGGGGGGGGGGGGGTTGCTCTTATTTCTTTCTAATGAATAACAAATCATTATTTTTCTACAAGTCCTCTAGAACTCATCACCTTCATCATAGAATGGCTGACCCACTCTTTTACTTACTTGACTAATGAGATAATTTTATATACTTTATATAAAGAACAAGTCACATCAGAGAAATGGGAGATAAACCTTTGCTTGTAGAAAATCTGAATGAGATAAAGATTGTTAACACTGCATGTCTTTTAGTTACCTAACACTGATAGCAAGGAGCAAGGTAATAACAAAATTAAGTCTGACGCAGAGAATATAATTAAAAAATGTATATATATATATGTGTGCTTATACATCAACATTGTTTAATTACTTTGATTATGTGTTGTAAAATACTCAGCATCCCAGTATTTCAGTGCTTCCATAAAAGAGCATTACAGCTGACAGTGGAGGAAGGGGACAGGGAATTTAATGACAGCTGTATTCTGTTATCATGTTTCTGCATTGCTATTGAATGGAATTTGTAGATATTATAACAGCAGGTCTGTGTAGGAGGAGAGGATGAGTTATAGCCAGATGCTGATTGGCCATTGACATTAAATAATAGTGTTTGGTCACTATCCAGTCTTGTGGGCTTTGCTTGTGAAGATTAAGCTACAAATGGTTTAGAATAACTGGCAAGAATTATTTTAACAAAGTACTTGGAGAAACATACTCCCAGTAAGAAAAATAAATTTAGCCTTTGTTTTAAGTATGAGACACACGTATAGTTTTAGTTATAAGTATTCTAAAATTGTAAGGGTTACTGTATCTGGACGTTGCAACAGCCAAAATGTGAATGAAGGAGAATATACAGTAATTAAATAAAACTTGACCATACCAAACCATGTAGTTAAAACAGAGAGGTTTATTTACTAAAACTGAAGAGAGCAAAATTGGGTGCAACTCTGCATAGAAACCAATCAGCTTCCAGATTTTATAGCCAAAGCTTAATTGAACAAGCTGAAGTTAGAAGCTGACTGGCTGCCATGCACAGCTGCACCAGATTCTGAGTGCTCCAGTTTTAGTAAATTAACCCCAGTGTGATAGATCACCCTACCACTTTGCCAATCAAAAATCGAAGGTGCTTTAAATAGACAGTGCCAAACGCTGTTTACAAATTTAGTACATTTAAAAAGGTAGAGAGAGGCAAAAAACTTCTACAGATACCTTTAAAGTGGACAATCTATTTTTTAACCACTTAAGCCCCGGAAGATTTTACCCCCTTCCTGACCAGGGTTTTTTTTGCGATTGTTTACTGCGTGACTTTAACGGACAATTGCGCGGTCGTGTGATGCTGTACCTAAACAAATTTCACGTCCTTTTTTTCCCACAAACAGAGCTTTCTTTTGGTGGTATTTGATCACCTGTGCGATTTTTTGATCACGCGCTATAAACAAAAAAAGAGCGTAATTTTTGCAAAAATAGCAATATTTTCACTTTTTTTTTATATGAAATTCCCCCCCAAAAAAATTTAAAAATCAAAATTTTTTAACATTTTCGGCCAAATTGTTTTACGCTACATATGTTTGGTAAAAAAAATTGCAAAAAGCGTATTTTGATTGGTTTGCGCAAAAGTTATCGCGTTTACTAACAAAGGGAAAGATTTTTGTCATTTTTTGGTGTTTTTTTTTAACGAGTAATGGCGGCGATCTGCGATTTTTTTTGCGCTACTGCAACATTGGGGCGGACAGATCGGACCCTTGACTGACATTTTTGACACTTTTGGGGGTACCAGTGACATTACTGCAGTAATCAGTGCTATATATATGCACTGTTACTGCAAAAATGACACTGGCAGGGAAGGGGTTAACTGTATTGGACAGGGAGGGGTTAAGTGTGTCCTAGGGGCGTGATTCTAACTGTAGTAGGACAGGTCTCCTAGTGTAAAAACAAAGATCAACGGTTCTACATAGTATTGTTTTCATTTTTTACATAAGCCGCTCTTTCTTTCTCCCGCTGTACCGGCGATGGTAGTGTGACCGGCGGACATCGGGTCCGCCGGTCACACGCCCGCACTCCTCTGTGAACGAGCCGAGGTGGGCGCGTGCCTCAGCGGGCGCGCGCTCGCCCGCTATTGGCTCTAGTAGCAGTGACAGGCGAGTGACGTAGATCTACGTCACTTTGCCTGCCCGGGGCTAACTGCCGCAGTAAATATACTGTGCGCAGTCGGCAACCGGTTAATGGTGCTGCTAAGATTTGAGACCACTTCCACTTGGTAAACTTTTTAGTGTCATGTACAGATATCAGTAGCGCAAGATGTTTAGAACAGCCTCTCTTTAAACGTCAGCCTTAGAATCCTAAGGTAGTGAGAAAAAGAATGAAAGGGTGTGGAGGGGCATCAGTGACTTATGATGCATGGACACACACACTAAAGCTTGTAAGCATCGAGATAGGAAGCACACTGACCCAGTTGGCGCAAGAAGAAGAACAGGTCAAAAGTGCAGTACCAAATCAGTATGAAGAGAAGAGGTCATGGGTAGTTAGTCACCACCAGAGACATGCGAGTCTGAGGCCTCCTCAGCTCAATCTGCTCTCCAGGGAGACCAGCAATGAGTGGGTAGCAATAGTCAGAATTGTTAGGTAGGAGTGAAGCTGAGGATACAAGCCAAAGCTGGCAACAGGTTCACTAACAGGTAGGAACACCAGAAGATGGATCAATAGGAAACTGAGTCAGTAAAAGAAGATCAACCCCCTTTTCAGGTTAAGATCATTGGTAATAGATAAATATCTAAAAATCATCCAGCATAGAGATGTTTGCTAATGTTCATATTGATGAAGATCTGGGTAGCAGTGACCATAACAATATTTTCATTTAACGTAAGCTGTAAACAACAAGCACATATTAGAAAGATAAAAACACTTTATGTTAAGAGATCAAATTTTCTAGGGCTTAGAGATGCTCTCTAAGACCCAGACTGGGAGGGAATATTGTCATTGAAGAACACACTGCAGAAATGGCAATGTTTCAGATCGACTTATGCAAACACACTGCAAAATATATTCTCAAGAGTAATATGTTTAACAGGCTAAAAATAAAACCTATTTGTCTCATGTCCAAAGTTAAAAAAGCTATAAATAAGAAAAGGGCATTTAATAGTTTTAACAATGAAGAAACACTATCATTGTTTTAATGTACGAATATAACAGACTATGTAAAAACAAAATCAAAATTCAAAATGAGTGACAGGTTGCCAAAGACAAACCCCCAAAACTAATACTAAAAAGGTCAGGCCTGGGGGCGTGGTTATCATACTCATTAATTGGCGCAGTCTGAAAGAGCTCTGCTCTCCTGCTACCACAACAGCCCATTCAGGATCCCCATGGCACAGCCAGAGCACACCACTGTCTGGCCCTTCCACAGTGAAAACTTTGCAGCATGACAAGGTGCTGGAGAGACGGTCCCCTACTTGGAAAGCTGGACGGCTTCTTTCCTCCCTTGCCACTAGACCTCAACAAAGTGGCGGCGGCCGCCACCATTCACCACCATAGGCCCGCAGCTCTGAGGCCTCCTCAGCTCCATCCACACTCCAGGGAGACCAGATAAACCTCCATCCAGTCCCATCCACCTGCTCTGGATCCTCCACACCATCCACCAGAAGCCTTGTCAAGTCCAGAGCATGACTGGAAAAGGAGGATGATCCTCTGATACAGGATGGCATGGAGGTAAGCAATTTGTACACCCCTCAAAATGCCCAGAGTCATAATGACCCCATCATATCATTCCCTACCTCTGGCCAGTCCATAGGCGTGCGCACAGGGTGTGCCAGGTGTGCCTGGGCACACCCTAATACCCCGTGTGGTGCAGATTCCACCTGTTTAGACCCCTGATATTTCACCAAAGCCCCCTAACGGGACTCCTAAAACAAACTGTGAAAAAATAAATAAATAGAAGAAATAAAATTGTAAAAAATAATAAAAAATAAAATAATAAAAATACAAAATACTGACACCAGCCACTGCCTGTCTGACACCAACCTCTGCCTTGCTTACACCATCCATTGCTCTACTGATACCGTCAGTATATATACACATGCACACACACGCATATGTGTTTGAGCTTTGGGGTGCACACCCTAATGCAATAAACTGAGCACACCTATGGACCAGTCTGTCTAAGATTCAAATCTAAAAGATATGCTCCTCTCCCTGAGTGCATCGCTGCAAGCTGACATGGTATCATGTATTCAAGGGTTTCAGAAAGATCTTAAAGTGATAGGAGGAAGGATGAGTGAGACTGAGAATAGGATGGAAAAATATGTATACTCCTTCACCTCCCTCATTAACTCTCATGAGGAACAAAGAGAAGATATACACTGGCTTAGGTAGAAAGTGGCATATATGGAAGACCGATCTCGCCGATCACCGGCAAAAAAAAGGGGTATCCTTGAGTGAGTCTCACAGGCCCAACTTGCTCATTTTGCACAAGACCTGTTCAAATGCATTGCACCCAATTTGATACAGGAAGACCTTACAATCGGACAAAGCACAAATCTCCTCCATGTGTTCTGGTCATGTACATGTATCCTAAGTGTCTGGAACAAAATATTTCATATAATATCTGAAATTACAGGTATAATAAAACCTCCCTCTCCGCACCTGGCAATCCTAAATCTGGGCATCGAAAATATGCCCCACTCTTTGCGTTTGTAGTAACGCATCTACTTATAGCTGCTAGACTCACGATTGCCAGGAATTGGAAAGCAAATGAAGCTCAAAACCCATCTGAAACAGTTGCACTTACTAAGCTCCTTCATTCTTACGAACACACTTTGGCAGCTTGGAATGGGCAACTAAACAGCTTTGATTCTCTCTGGGAACCCTGGTCAACTTGGATTGCTACAAAACATAACGTATAGTAATAACTACGGAACAGTTTGCATTTTTCTTTCCCTTTTGAGTATAAACATGTTAGAAATGGTTATTGATCGATGTGCTACCTCATGCACTTTCTTTTGTTCTATTGTTCTACTGTACTAAAATCTAGTTTGCATCCGCCAAGGCGGTTTAATTCTATCTTGTACAAAATTCAATAAGAAACTATTGAAACAAAAGGGTCAGGCCTTTTTAGGTATTCTGTAATATAATTTAAAGCTGGTGACAGGACAAAGAGAAGGCAAATATATTAAATTCCTTCTTCATGTCTGTGTATGCAAAGCAAAATTGGGGAGCTGAAGGTAATAATGGTGTAGTATTTGCATAGTCTCAAAAGAACCCCAGTGGCTGAAAACTGATATGATCCAGAAGCATGTGGACAACAAAAGGTGAATAAAGCATGGGACCAGATGGCTTAAACTCATATGTCCTCAAAGAGTTGAATTAAATTTTTTCAGAGCCATTCAGAATCATTGTTACTAATTTTTCGAGACTCCTTAATGGCTGGCTCAGTATCACTAGATTGACACAAGACTAAGTTCAAAGAGTTAAAAGTCTTTACCAAGTAACTACAGACCAGTTAGTTTAACTTTTTAGGTAAAAAAGATAGTTGAGAGTTTGATAAAAGATCACATAGAAGAGTTTTTGCTAAAAAACAATATTTTAACCACTTGCTGACCACCCCATAGCAGATTTACTGCACTTCTGGGTATTGGGCGTGAATGTGCACCGCTGGTGACTTGCTCCCACTGTGATTTTACACAGCGGGAGCTGATCAGCGGGTTCCGCAGACCTGATCTCCGCCGGAACCCGCTGACCATTCGGTACACTGACAGAATGGCAGTCTGCCCATGTAAACAAGGCAGATTGTCATTCTCTCAGTACGGAAGACATAGTTCCTGTGTTTCTGTAAAGCAGAAACAGTGATCTATGTTTTCCACTAGTAAAAACACCTCCCCCATTACATAGAAACATTATCTAGGCACACAATTAACCCTTTGATCGCCCCTGTTGTTAACCCTTCCCTGCTAGTGTCAGTAGTACAGTGACACTGTATATTTTTAGCACTGATCACTGTAATAGTGTCACTGGTCCCCAAAAAAGTGTCAAAAGTGTCAGGTAGGTGTCCGATTTGTCCTCCACAATATCACAGTCCCACCATAGGTCGCTGATCGCCACTATTACTAGTAAAAAATAAATAAATAAAAATTTCCCAAAGTTTGTAGATTCTATAACTTTTTGACAAACCAATCAATATACGCTTATAGGGGTTTTATTTTTTACCAAAAATATGTAGCAGAATACATGGTCTAAATTAATGAAGAAATTTGATTTTTTACATTTTTTTATTGGATGTGTTTTAGAGCAGCAAGTAAAAAATATTGTTTTTTTTTTTCTTTTCAAAATTGTAGGTCAATCTTTGTTTATAGCACAAAAAATAATGCAAATACAACCAAAAGAATGCTCTATTTGTGAGGAAAAAAATACATTTTATTTGGGTACAGTGTTGCTTGGCTGCGCAGTTGTCAGTTAAAGTAACACAGTGCCGTATTGCAAAAAATGGCCTGGTCAGGAAGGGGGGGGGGGGTAAACCTTCCAGAGGTGACGTGGTTAAGCATGGATTCATGAAAGACTGATGTTGTCAAAAAAATCTTCTTTTTTTTTTTTTTTTTTGGACAAAATAGGAAAGCATTTATTAAAGGAGTGGCTATAGATATAGTATACTTGGACTTTTCAAAGGCATGTGACAGTTCTCCACACATGGTTAAACTGTAAGTTAAAGTCTATAACACCATTTTAGGAGGGCCTGTGAATAGTGATTCAAATTTTGATTGGTCTAAAGTTATTAGTGGTGTACCCTAAGGTTCATTGTTGAGACCCTTACTCTAACCTAGTTATAAATAAGATAGAGTTTGAGATTAAAATTACCATTTCTGTGTTTGCAGATGACACCAAGTTCTGTAGTGGAATAATGTTCTTTCAGGATGTCTCCAGCTTACAAACAGACCTTAATGCACTGTTTGATTGGGCAACTATGGGGCAAATGAGGCCTAATATTGCTAAATGTAAAGTTAACAAGCTTGCATCATACATTCTATGAGGAGTACAGCTGAAGGAGTCAATTGCTGAGAAGAAGCTGGTTGCTCTGGTAGATTATAGAATATTAATATGCAATGTCAAGCTGCAGTTCCTAACCAAGGAAAATACTCCATAGAGACATAATTCTGCATTAGTAAGTAAACGTTTTTTGAGTACAGGATCACTGAGCAGAAGATGCCAATGCTTTTACAAAATACTGCAAAACTATTCATGCTGATTAGAGAAAAGGGTAACAAGTTTCTGTTTTTGGGTGGCGCTTTATTAAAACGGTAGTAAACCCCTGAAAAAAACAAACAAAAAAAACCTGCAAGACAATAGCATAATGTGCTAGTATGCATTGCATGTGCCGCTGATGTCAGCGGCTGCATGCAGGGTGACTATCTCCTCAAACATGAAGGAGTTGGTCCAATGCTCCCTAGCAACAAATTACTAATTTCAGTGGACGTTAATGCTTCCTTACATGGGAATTAAGTTGACTTCAACCTATCAAGCACTGTATATGGTAAACTATCCTGCCCTCATCAAATCACTCACCCGCTTGCTGGAAACGTGGGATAAGTCAAGGATCTCTTGGAGGGGTCGCATTCACGTGGTCAAGATGACCTTTCTCAGGAAGCTTCTGTATGCTTTTCGAGTTCTTATGGTCATGGTCCCCTCCCATATTTTGCAATCTTTACAAAGGAGTGTTCTAAATTTTATCTGAGGTTTGACCAAACCAAGACTAAACCAGACGGTATTTTATAGACAGAAGTATGCAGGGGGGGGGGCCTGGGAGTTCCAAATCTGAGGGGCTACTACAGAGCGGCGCAAATTGCCCCTCTGATACAATTATTTGCAGGAGCATCGGCCCCTTGGTGGATGTATATGGAACTGGTGGATGCAGACCCGGTACCAGTATCGTCCCTCCTTTGGCTACCAGCGCAATTTCATCGTAAATCCTTAAACCCTATTTTATCATATTCCTTAGCAGTCTGGTGTTCCGTTTAGTATTCTGCAGTACTACTCTCACCCCATCTACCCCTTCTGGAGATCTTTAGTTGTCTGTGGTTTCCTCCAGGACTAGATTATCCTCAAAGCTTTAATTGGTGGTGATCCAAGGGTTTCACAACAGTACGTTCCCTCCTTACTAACAGGGGGTTATACACGTTTCAAAAGCTTCAGGAAACCTATGAAGCCCCGGCCAGAGAAGGATATCGATACCTTCAAATTCACCATTTTTTAGACCCATTGGTTAGAAATTCTGATAGTTCACGACCATCAACTGCATTTGAAACCACATGTTGTACCCAGTCGACTACTAGGGGCTTGGACTCACTGCTCTATTCCTCTATCCTGGGAGCTTCTAATACCCAGACCCCTAGCTATTGTAGGCTGTGGGAGGCGGACCTTGGAATCTCTCCATCTCGGGAGGAATGGTCCAGGATGTGGGAGGCCCTCTTTAAGTCCTCTCGAAAATGTGATAGCATTAGAGAATTCCTTCAAGGTTATGTCTAGATGGTATTACACTCCAGTGAGAATTGCAAAATACCTCCCGAGATATTCAGCTCTATGCTTTTGGGGCTGTCTGGACCAGGGCAACATGAAACATATATGGTGGTCATGCACTAAAGTTAAAAGATTGTGGATTTGGGTGTACGCACTGGTCAATAAGCTCTTTCATTCCAACGTACGCAAAGATCCCTGGAAAGCATTACTACACAAACTAATTCTTGAACTATCTAGGCGGGAACGTATCCTGGCAACACACATCTTTATGGCCACGAAACAAACCATAGCAAAATCATGGAAAAGGCCCCTCCTCTCTTTTGAGGAGGTGAAGCAATGGGTGCATGGTACATTGACGAACGAAAAATTAGCTGTGATACTCACGAACACCAAAGACAAGTTTAGTAAGATTTGGCAACCTTTGCTGGACTATTTCCCAACAATGGGCCCACTGTCCCACTTTCTGGACTTGTAAGCGAGGATCCTGCTTGGCCGGTCAGAGGTGGCCTTGAACCCCCCGGGGTGGGGTCTTAGTTTATCCTCTTCCCTTCTTCTCCCTCTCATCAATTTCAAGTCTTAGATCTCTTAATTTTACTCCCCTATTGTTTGTACTTTCCTTTCCCTTCTTTTTTTTTGCTTTTCCTTCTTGGTTGACTACAGTCAGCAGCCTACACGTAGAGACTATTATTGCTCATTTGTCACAATTTTGGGATAATGTTTCTCCCTTTTATTAGTCTCTAAATAGACTTATTGAAGTCTATTATATTTTGTTTTTACCCCCCTTTTTTTTTTTGGGCCCTGGATAGATTTATCAGACTGAAGCCAAACAATTTAGCATATCCAGGGTCAAACTGTTTGTAATATCTACACTGTTTGTTAAACTGCTGTAGGCTCCTAGCCTCGGCATTTGTTTACTGCCCTAGGAGTTCATTTTTACACAATACAATATAGCGATAGGTAATAATAACTTTCGCATGAATAACAACTCATTAAGAATTGGTGGAGGCAGTTGGTCTAGCCCCCATCCGGACACAGATAGTTCCCAATAGGGGTGTTCGGATGTTCCAGGGGCATCACCAACATCTCCAGTGTGTCACAGAACCCTTTGTGCTTTGTGTGTTTATTGTTTTGTTTTTCCTATATTGTTCACATTGACTATGCTGAGCCAGGCACCAATGTAATTAGTACTATGCTGGCAGAAAAGGGAAGAGGTTCTATTTGGATGTTTGTATTTTATTTGAAATTCTTCAATAAAAACATGGTAAAAGAAACATTTGCTTCATCCCATAGTAATATAGTATATTTCCCAAATAGAATGGGTATCGAACATTGGGGCATTGGTTGGGATTTTAAAGGTACCGTTCTAATATAACCAATATGACACAAGAAATAGTGTGTTCACTTGTTTAAAAAAGAAAGAATATATAACGTTATTAAGTGTACATAATCCCACAATGGGATGCACAATCATATATCAACAGACATGGTGACTGACAGAAATTTTTTTAAAAAATAACATGTAATAAAAATGTGCCAAAAATGGCCAACATCATTATATCAACATGTGGTCACAGCCTTGTTTGCGTGGGTGGACTCTCCAAGAGGCTGCTGCCGGCCTAGATACCCTAGCCGATAGACAAACCTCTAGTGTATCCAACTTCCACTACCCGACATGTTTCGCAGTGTGAACCGCTTCCTCAGGGGTATAAGGAGTTAACAGTGACCAACTATAGAGATAACATGAGAAAGAACAGTCATTAACATTATAATTCAGCGATTCATGCTCAAATATCATATGATTAAATCATTATGAATATCCGTGTATGTCAAGAATGGAGTCTTGGGCCATAGACCCCTCCATCTTCTGACATTTGCACGTCATTTATTCAATCATAAATTGTCTTGAGTACTTACAAAGATCACAAGAAAGTATTATTACCACTGACATGTAGGCCGAAGAACGTGCGATATTCCTAGGTAATGAGACTGATGTATCGAAGCATCCAAGATGCATGTGCTGGGTGCCGACTATTGTCCCCCAGGTGGGTATGGACGATCACAACTAGCAGTTAGCCATGCCTAAAAAGGTATAGGGTATAGTCTGTACTAGTGAATCAACATAAATAAATCGGATGTAGATGGATATAATATCTAGGTAATCGGTGGAAACAAAAGCAACATCTGAATATCTTAATACCCACCAAAATAAAGGCTAGCAGGCAGCGCACTGGTCAGACGATGGAGATGGCGAGGTTAGATATATATGAAGCAAAAGGACATCTTTGTATATGAATAAAAAGTGTCCCGTTGTCTTTGGGTCTCCCAGGGATCCCCTGGATATCTGTGGAGGTATATATATATTGATATCAGATAATGGAGGCATGTTTGACACAGCCTAACCAATCCTCTTCCGTGATAAAAAGCCATACAATTACCCAAAGAATCAAACAACTATAGAGTAGGTAAAAAACGGGGGTACAAGGTCTGTAGCAGCCTGTGTTAATTCCCCTATGCATACAGCGTGGTAAACGCCATTACCTTTCCTAGTGCATGTGTCCAGCCTCCATCGTCTGCGTCATGACCATGCCTTTCCGCTGCTTTTATGAGTGTCGTCAACCCCGTCGTCAGTGTCGGGCGACGCGCGCCGCACTGACGTCACGGGGTCCGATGTACAACCGCGCACCTGCGTCGGTAGACGCGGTGCGCAGCTGTGAGGAGCACGGGCGGTACCGCCCATCAGTGGTTGCCTAGCCAACCGACACGCCGGGACACAGCATCCGCTGTGAGGAGGAAACGGCGTCACACGGTGGGCGGTCCGTCCATGTAAACAAAGGGGCGTGTGACTGATGAGTCATCACGAGCCTCTGTACATCGCATACCCGCCTGTGGGACTCTACAGGCAATCCAATGCACTAAATCCAAGGATGGTCTCAAATCCTACCAGGGGATAATCGCATGCCATATATCGGACCACATGTCAGGGTTCACATCTCTGTAATTATAAAAAACAATAAGATGGATACAATTATAATGATTTGTATGAATAAATTATTAGTTGTGTAGCCCTGCACAACAGAGTATACAAAGTGAGTACATTTATATATGCCAAGAACGCAGCCGCATAGGAACACAGTTCTCAGCGGAAATTCCGCTCCTGGCTAAACAATATATCCCATAGTTACAACTATGCATGGAGACATAAAGGAATACATAAAAACGCAAAAAAAGGACAACGTGTGTAGAACAGACGGAGCGGTACCCAGAGAGAACACAAGGGGCATCTCAAAGTAAATGGAAAGGAGGGAAACACAAAAGGAAGATAAATGAAAGGCCCCTCAACAGGATCTATATCGGACATCGCCTGTGAGCACCTATATATCCACAATTTATAAATGCTTATATATATAATGCTTTAAAGGTATGCATCTCGTTAAGTCCCGGAGGATCGAGAGCATTCAGTCTCTCGATCCAGAGAGTCTCAGCTTGTAGAATCCGTTTATCCCAGTCCCCACCCCGTGGGTCGGGAGGTATTCTTTTGGTGGTATTTGATCACCTGTGCGATGTTCATTTTTTGCGATATTAATAAAAAAAAGCGACAATTTTGAAAAAATAACAATATTTTTTTAGTTAAAAAATATCCAATATATTCAATTTTTGTCATATATTTAGGCCAAAATGTATTTAGCTACATGTCTTTGACGAAAAAATTCTCAATGAGCGTATTTTTAACCGCTTTAAGACCGGAAGATTTTACCCCATTCCTGACCAGGCCATATTTTGCGATTCGGCACTGTGTTATTTTAACGGACAATTGCGCGGTCGTGCGATGCTGTACTCAAATTAAATGTATGTCCTTTTTTTCCTCACAAATAGAGCTTTCTTTTGGTGGTATTTGATCACCTGTGCAATTTTTACTTTTTGCGCTATAAACAAAAAGAGAGCGACAATTTTGAAAAAATAACAATATTTTTCACATTTTTTTATATGAAAAATAAATGTAAAAATCAACATTTTTTAACATCTTAGGCCAATTTGTTTTCTGCTACATATTTTTGGTAAGAAAAATCGCAATAAGTGAGTTTTGATTGGTTTGCGCAAAAGTTATCGCAGATACTAACTACGGGGAAATTTATGCCATTTTTATTGTTTTTTTTAACTAGTAATGGCGGCGATCTGGCGGCGATTTTTTTGCGGGACTGCAACATTGCGGCGGACGTAAGTCTACATCGCTGGACGATGTCGAGCCACTTTGCCGCAGTACGGTCAATGTGACCGGTCGGCAAGTGGTTAAATGAGAAACGAATAGACCCATGATGAGAATTCTAAATGTATTCTTAATCGATAAATAATTCAGCCCTGTAATGTATGACAACACAATTTCTTGAAAAATCATATAGCCGATTGCTACAGTGCACAGCATTTGTATATATGGGGAGATTGGATTAGAACGGACCGCCTGTTCATCCTCATCCGATCCTATCCAATCTGATCCTCCAGACAGATGGAAAATAGGGTTTCCATCCGTCTGGATTTCACAGACAGGATTGGATCGGATAGCAGCGGGTGTCAGCAGAGATGTCACTGCTGACATCCGCTGCTCCATAGGGCTGCATGGAGCATCCGATCCGGTCCGCCTGAAAAACTGACAGGCGGATCAGATCGGAAAGCCAGTATGAAAGGGGCCTAGGTGGAAACTCTTATTCCATAGTTTTGGTAAATCTAAAGGAAATTTGTACAGAGAGTTTACAATTAGTTTGCATAGCGTATGGCCATCTTTATACAAGTACATCGGAGGGAGTGGATGGAGACCCTCAGCTGTCAGGTCCCGTTCACATCTCTGCATAGCAGGAATTCATGTGTTGCATCTTTTACTATGCATTTTGCTGTGTTTGATGCTTTTGTTTTCACGAGGCAAAATGTATATTTTGTATATGTGTTTGGGGTGCCATTAACAATTAGTGGTACTGAAAGCATGATTAGTTCCTTTCAGGTGTATAAAGGTGGTCATACACTATATGATCTGTACAATATCTATACAATATCCATTAGGGCCTGTTGACACTATAGCAGAGAGCTGCCTTTTTATGCAGAAGAAAAATGCAGCTTTCTGCAGGGGCACAGAGAAAACAAGGGTTTTCTATGTGTCCCGATCACACTTCCCATCCCTACACCTGTCACTTTCTGCAGTTTTCCAAACTGCACCCCAGGTGAACACAGCCAAAGCGCACAGAAACCTCCCGCAGCTGTAGACAGGAGAGGTCATTGATCCAATAATAATGATTTTATTTATTTTTTTATGAAAAGGAAATGATGACACAAGAAAGAGTCAGAATGAGTTTAAAAACACTCACAAAAATGCAGATTAACATGCATGTAAATGCAGGCGAATGCATATCTGTTTTTACCTGCATTTTTTATTTACTCAAGTGTGAACAAGCTCTAAGATTTTCCAAAACTTTATAATAGCAGATTGTAAACAAAAGAAAATGGATGGCTGCACTCCCGCACTATGCAGTTTCGGCTGTGTTCAAACTTCACATC
The DNA here is from genome assembly GCF_965119305.1 of Pelophylax lessonae. Classification (NCBI taxonomy): domain Eukaryota; kingdom Metazoa; phylum Chordata; class Amphibia; order Anura; family Ranidae; genus Pelophylax; species Pelophylax lessonae. The sequence continues at coordinate 171,093,991 of NC_138775.1, read as the reverse complement.
CTCCATAAAAACAACATGTAAGCTGACAGGCGGGGGGGACAAATATATTAAAAAAGAATAGCGCGCAAATGCAAAAGAAATTACTACCAAATCTGAAGAGAGTCCATAAATAAAAATGGGGGTTTGGTCCCACCATATGGCCATATCGTGCTCAAGCCCACTACTGCGTCAAAGTACCCCATTATCAGTGGGTCCTACACTATCCATGAAAAAGAGATGAATCCAGCCCTTCTAACCCTTGGAGATAACACTCCTTGCTGGGGAAGATGTGCAAATGCACTACAGGGGACTCCTCCTATATCCACTTGATGGTGGACACTGATTGAGTACAGGTGTGTGTGGGGGGTGGGGAGGGCTGCTCAACCTCGATAGTCTGGTCAGACCGAATACATAATAAACAGGCAAAAAATTTGGGGGAGCATACCCATGTATTTCCAAAGCTGCTGCAGCTATGAACCAAAAGACATGTATATTAAAAAAGAATAGCGCGCAAATGCAAAAGAAATTACTACCAAATCTGAAGAGAGTCCATAAATAAAAATGGGGGTTTGGTCCCACCATATGGCCATATCGTGCTCAAGCCCACTACTGCGTCAAAGTACCCCATTATCAGTGGGTCCTACACTATCCATGAAAAAGAGATGAATCCAGCCCTTCTAACCCTTGGAGATAACACTCCTTGCTGGGGAAGATGTGCAAATGCACTACAGGGGACTCCTCCTATATCCACTTGATGGTGGACACTGATTGAGTACAGGTGTGTGTGGGGGGTGGGGAGGGCTGCTCAACCTCGATAGTCTGGTCAGACCGAATACATAATAAACAGGCAAAAAATTTGGGGGAGCATACCCATGTATTTCCAAAGCTGCTGCAGCTATGAACCAAAAGACATGTATATTAAAAAAGAATAGCGCGCAAATGCAAAAGAAATTACTACCAAATCTGAAGAGAGTCCATAAATAAAAATGGGGGTTTGGTCCCACCATATGGCCATATCGTGCTCAAGCCCACTACTGCGTCAAAGTACCCCATTATCAGTGGGTCCTACACTATCCATGAAAAAGAGATGAATCCAGCCCTTCTAACCCTTGGAGATAACACTCCTTGCTGGGGAAGATGTGCAAATGCACTACAGGGGACTCCTCCTATATCCACTTGATGGTGGACACTGATTGAGTACAGGTGTGTGTGGGGGGTGGGGAGGGCTGCTCAACCTCGATAGTCTGGTCAGACCGAATACATAATAAACAGGCAAAAAATTTGGGGGAGCATACCCATGTATTTCCAAAGCTGCTGCAGCTATGAACCAAAAGACATGTATATTAAAAAAGAATAGCGCGCAAATGCAAAAGAAATTACTACCAAATCTGAAGAGGGTCCATAAATAAAAATGGGGGTTTGGTCCCACCATATGGCCATATCGTGCTCAAGCCCACTACTGCGTCAAAGTACCCCATTATCAGTGGGTCCTACACTATCCATGAAAAGGAGATGAATCCAGCCCTTCTAACCCTTGGAGATAACACTCCTTGCTGGGGAAGATGTGCAAATGCACTACAGGGGACTCCTCCTATATCCACTTGATGGTGGACACTGATTGAGTACAGGTGTGTGTGGGGGGTGGGGAGGGCTGCTCAACCTCGATAGTCTGGTCAGACCGAATACATAATAAACAGGCAAAAAATTTGGGGGAGCATACCCATGTATTTCCAAAGCTGCTGCAGCTATGAACCAAAAGACATGTATATTAAAAAAGAATAGCGCGCAAATGCAAAAGAAATTACTACCAAATCTGAAGAGAGTCCATAAATAAAAATGGGGGTTTGGTCCCACCATATGGCCATATCGTGCTCAAGCCCACTACTGCGTCAAAGGGGGGACAAATAGGTTGATGCATTTCACACGATGTATGTGCTTTAGCAAAACCATGTGGAATGCAGTCAAAACACACTGATATATACGTAAAATCACAGGTGGGTCCAGTCTAGTGATTCCAAGATCTACAGTATGTTTGCACAACATTAAGAGTACATATGCAAAAAGTAACCTAATACAAAATTAACATAATAGAAGAAAAGTATATCTATCCAATCACTCTGTATCCAATAAGGCACGCCCTTGCACTGCATAGTTGATGGTAGATCTAAAGAAGATGGTACAATCAGGTTTTAAAGCCTGTGAAGAGCTTTACAGATTTCCAGGGACACACTTTTCCTGTTTTCAACACTACAGCTCTGCTCCACATAGGCTGTTATGTGATCACTGAGCTCCTGCACACTCTGTCAAGTAAGCGATCAATGCAAGAAGGTAAATTGTAAAATGAGGAAGATCATTAATTAGCATTAATTGTATGTGAGTACAGAGGAGCGGAGGGAGCAATCTCCTGGTGGGGGAGATCAGGTGCAGGGTGTGAATCAATGAGGTCAGCTGCTGAACTCCTTCCTGTGCCATAAAGTGTTACTAAACCCACAATAGTAAAATCATTCGGTATATGCAGTAAAGTATGCTTATTATACTCACTGTGGAGCCTAGAGGGTTAATTTCTATGAGGCTGCTGGACCCCTGACCCTCTGTCTGGACAGCACTGATTCTGTATTTTCTGATCCTCCTCTTCTTCCATAGTTTCCAATCCATCTCTTTATCGAACAGAGACTTAGAGGCACTCTGCACATGCTCAGTTTGGTGTGTATTGCTTTTTTTTTTGTTTTTTTGTTTTTTTGATGTGATCAGCACAGGGCCAATCAGTGCTGTCCAGACAGAGGGTCAGGGGTCCTGCACCCTTATAGGAAAGCCAAGTGTAGAATGAAAACTCCTCCTGCAAGCTTTAACCAGGTACTAATAGATGTCATAAAACCGCTATATACTGCTAATGAGAAAACTTTTTTGCAGGTTATATTTCCTAAACGAATTGCATTTCCATGCTCTCTGTATTGTGGGAGATCAGATATAGCAAATGCAGGTCCCTAGGTTTAGTAATACTTTAACAGTTAACCCAACCTAAGGGGTAGATACTAAAAAGTAATGTGGAAGTTTTCTATGGAGCACACTGAAGACTGAGGAAATGCCTGGCCTAGAAGACAGAGAAAGCTTTTTCTTTTCTTCAAAAGAGGTACAATAATGGTACATTGGTACATAGGGTAGCTGAAATATAGAAAAAAGATTAGCCTTTAAACTATTGTTTTTGGTTTTCTTCTACCAGAGTTATACCTTACATCGCTTGACAGATTTGATATAACATGTACATTTGTCACATTCATAAAACATTGCTGACAATCATAATTCTACTACAGGACAGGACATATTCATATTGATGGAAGGATCTCCATTGGCTGTAATGTTCAGTTACAATCTTGTGTCATTCAAGTGCTTAATTTAATGGTCAAAAGTGTTCTTGAAACAACTCGCAGACACACACACACACCATAACACAAATACAGTACTAGCTTACTGTGTTAACATACAGCATGATGGATGTGTTGACATTTGTAATTTTCTCCACATCCTAGTTTTCCTTTTAGTGTGAAACCCAAGAAACAAATATGAGTACAACATTTCCCAAGTACTCTAGATTCTTTTATGTTTTCTAGTTTGCCTGTTTCTCTAATAAAACAAATTATTTAAAGCCGTCACCTGCCACAGCCCATTGGTATCATGGTGGAGAGCACTTTCCAAGTTGTGTGGAAATAGATGCAGAGAAACCTGAGGAAAAACCCTGAGTACTACCTACTGTCAATGGTATCTACAGGCAATAGTTTTAAGCGCACTTTCCAAGCAAGCAAACATCTAACTTTAAAGACAAAGTTTAGGAGACTGTACTCGCCACCAGTTGCCCCACACCCAACCTCTACCCTGCCCTGCCCCTAATTCTGCCCCTAAACATGCCCTCATAAATTAACTCATAAAAATGACACTGTTAAATGTTTTTTGCAGAATTAAGTTACAAAAATTAATATTAACAACAGCAATTTTATCAGTGCCCATCAGTGCAGCTTATCAGTGCCCATCAGTCCGCCCCATCAGTGCCCATCAATGCAGCCTTATCAGTGCCCATCAGTACAGCCTCATCAGTGCCCATCAGTGCAGACTCATCAGTGCCCATGAATGCAGCCTATCAGTGCCCATCAGCGCAGCCTATCAGTGGCCATCAATACAGCCTATAATTGCTGTTTGTTCCTTTCCCCAGCGATCCAATTCAAGCCTGTACCACACAATAAGAGCTGTTTTTTCAGGTCATTTACATGTGTAATCTGGTGGTGTGGGCTGCTTTTTATCTTTAGGGTTATGAATTTGACACAAACTACCAAATTCTTTTAATGATCTCATGTTTTTTAAATACATAGATTGCATGGTGTATGGTGGCACATGGCACACAAGATTCAATTGTATGAGAGGAGTTGCTGTGTTTAGCTAGTGGCAGACATTAATTAATTAATCGCCTGCACCTGTTTCCCCTACATATATTGGTCAGTCTTGGTATGACACAGGAGGATGAGGAAGCACTACTACTAGCATGAAACATGTTTCATCTGTGATATCCCCATGGTTTCTGGGATGTTTTTATGATAAACAATAAAGGATTTTCGAGGAGTACAGGAATTAACAAACTTTTCTTTGATGTGCATTTATGGACGAGCTATGCTGGCACCCTTGAACCGCTCTTGCAGGATGTTTCTTTTCAACTCACCTGAAGCGGCTATTTTGAACTTGGTTTACTGTCCAGATCAATGGATTGTCATTGACTTAAAAAATGTCTTTTTTGACTCCTCTGCTGTTAAGCCCTCTCCAGAATCCAGGAAAGCTCAACTAGACGCCTTCTTCCAGACGCACGGCATGAGCCCCCACATCTGGGGAAGAGCTAAGTCGAGCTCTCAAGGAAATGAAACCGGGGGAAAGCCCGGGCCCTGATGGGCTATCGCTTCAGTACTATCGAACTTTCGGCGACACTCTTGCGCCGCACTTTCTTCGTGCGTTTGGGAGTCTTGGCACCTCCCCCTCCCACCCTCTCTCCCTGCTGGAGGCCCATATTTCGGTGATCCCCAAGGCAGGAAAGGACACCTCTTTAGTGACGAGTTCTTAAACGTAGATGCCAAACTATACGCCAAGATCTTAGCCAATCGGATTCTCCCCTTCCTACCATCTCTCCCAACATTACAAAAGCCCTTAATATTCATCATTGGCTTACCACAAAAATGGTCCCTAGGTATTCATATTCCACGGACTCTTGTCTACCGTTGGGGCGGATTTGAAATCATGGAGGGATCTCCAGATCTCCTGGTTCTGGAGGGCTGCACTTTTAAAAATGTCCATCCTCCCCAAACTATTGTACCTCTTTCAAACAATTCCCATACACCTACCCCCCACATTTTTCTCCTCTCTTTGATCCATGTGGCTGACATTCAGTTGGCAAGGTAAACCGCCCAGGATCAAGTTTTCTCGCCTCACAGCTCCCAAGCACCGAGGTGGGCTAAGTCTGCCGGATGTCCAAAGCTACTACAAAGCTTGCCTTCTCAGCAGAATAGTAGACTGGAACCTACATGCTGGATACAAGGCGGTCGTCGGGGTAGAGAATTCCTGGTCGACCACCCCACTAAATCTCCTTCCATGGCTCCATATATCCACTGTCCCGCAATCCCTTCGTTCGCACCCTTTTATCCGTCCTCCGCTTCTAGCCCACGATACTAATTCCTTCCCACAGTGGCCCCCCTACGTCCCTTCTGCTCAATCCAGCCTTTCCACTGGGGATGTCTTCTGGCTTCCTTCGCTCCTGCTTGCCACATCAAGAAGTTCTAGCTAAACATTTCTACAAACAAGGTGCACCTATCACCTGGGAAAAGCTAAATTCTTCTCTCCATGCCCCGGGCCTCCCACTATGGACGTTCTTTCAAATCCGCCACTTCCTTTCGTCCAGACGCACCCCCATCGACTGGACTAGACCCAGGTAACCTCTGGAAGCCATTTGTGAGAGAACTCGCCCTCAAAGACACATAATCTCTGAGCTTTACGGTCACCTGCTTGATGCTCCCTCAGCCTCTTCGGCAACGTTTGCTCACGCGGGGTCAAGGGACCTGCAACTATCTCTCTCTGAGGGTGACTGGGAATCCATTTGTCAGTCACCTCATTGCGCTTCGATCAATGTAACTGCCCAGGAAAATGGATACAAGTGTAACGCTCCTGCGTTTTTGTAGTAGGCTGGATATGCAGCTGCAAAATCTCCACTCAGTAGTCATGTAGAGATGTGTTTAATAACCAGATCCAACTCTCCAGATTCATCACTGTGGGCCTGTCAGCTTCAACATACAGAAATATACACACTCAATAAGATGTTCCTGGAGTGGTGGAATGTATATGACAGTATGAAGGTGTTGTGCTGAAGGGACAGGTGTGAACAGTGATAGAGATGGTAAGATAGGTTAGTAATCGAGTATGGTGACAGGTGGTAAGGACAGCAGATGACAATTACAGGATAGACTAACCCAGTGCAAGGATAGATGGTAGTAGACTTAAGAACTAGCAATCTATGTAGCAGTGCAGATGATAGATGGTAGTAGACTTAAGAGCAAGCAATCTATGTAACAGTGCAGATGATAGATGGTAATAGACTCAAGAGCTAGCAATCTATGTAACAGTGTAGATAGTAGATGGTAGTAGGCTCAAGAGCTAGCAATCTATGCAACAGTGCAGATGATAGATAGTGTAAGTAGGTTATGGAGGATTCCCCTGTGGGGTACTTATCACTAGTAAATGTTAGTAGTAGAGGGGTCCAGTAGAGAGGGGAAGATCCGGTAGCGAGATACAGGGATCAGTAGCGAGGTTCCGGTCTGCTCCAGGTAGAAGCAACCAGCTGGAGGTTCCGACAGCAAGACAGGCTTGAAAGCATGTGGATACACAAGGCAGGTTGAACGAACGATGTGAGTGAGAACGCCGGCAGTTGAAATAGCCGCTCTGCGGCGCTCAGCGATGACATCACCTGTCTTAAAGGTGTATGCGTACCACCTAGTAGGAAAGGTGGGACACATATTTGGAAGGAAATAGATTATTAAGGGTACCAGAGGTACCAGAATCTTACAGTACCCCCCCCCCCCCCTTAAGGCCAGCTCCGGAAGGCCCATAGCACTGGTTTCTCTGGGTATTTCGAGTGAAACCGTCGTATAAGCCTAGGTGCATGAACATCAGAGGTATCCAACCAGGTGTCGTCTTGGGGTCCATAGTTCTTCCATCTTATGAGATACTGGAGTCTTCCTCTATGAATGCGAGAATCCAAAATCTCTTTGATCTCATATTCTTCTCCGCCTTCAACTTGTATTGGAGGTGGAGGTAAGATGGTAGGCCTTATTCCTTGGTTAGGAACATGGGGCTTCAGTAGCGACACATGGAAGATGGGATGGATCTTAAGATCTGCTGGTAAGGTGAGCTGTACTGCAGCTTTTCCAATAAGTTTCTTAATTGGGAAGGGTCCCAAAAATAGAGGTCCAAGTTTTTTGCTAGGGATTTTTAATCTTAAGTTTCTTGTTGATAGCCAAACAAGGTCCCCAATAGCATACTGAGGAGAAGGTCTTCTACGAAGGTCGTAGTACCTTTTTTGTTGACTATGAGCGTGTGATATAGTGGTATTGAGTAAACCCAGAGAGTCTTTTATTTGGGTAAGGTAATCCGAGGCTACTGGGTTACTTGATGGCAGGATGCATGGTGGAAGAAGAGTGGGATGAAACCCATAATTCAAGTAGAACGGACTTTGCTTAGTAGTACTGTGGGTTGCATTGTTGTAAGCAAATTCCGCCAGAGGGAGGAGATTCACCCAATCATCCTGTAGGTATGATGTATAGCAACGTAGATATTGCTCAATGCACTGGTTGACTCTTTCAGTCTGTCCGTTGGTCTGAGGATGGTAGGGAGAAGTGAGCTTTCGCTCAATCCGTAATATTTGACAAAGTGCTTGCCAAAATTTAGAGATGAACTGTGAACCACGGTCGGACAAAAGAGTCTTTGGAATTCCATGCAACTTGAACACATGTTTCATCAGTAGTTCCGCTGTTTGTTTAGACGAAGGTAGTCTACGGATAGCAATGAAATGTGCCATCTTTGTCAAGTGGTCCACTGACACTAGAATGGTATTAAATCCCTTAGAAGGTGGTAGTTCTACTATAAAGTCTAAGGACATAACTTTCCATGGAACCTGGGGTATTGGTAGACTGCAGAGTAGACCAGATGGTTTTGTAGTGTCAATCTTGGACCTTGCACAGATGTCACATGAAGAAACAAATTTTTGTACAGACGTCTTCATATCAGGCCACCAAAACTGCCTGGTAAGCAAATTAAGGGTTTTCGTCATACCCATATGTCCTGCCATGGGCACATCATGTGACAACTCCAAGATCTTGGTGCGCATAGTAGGGGGTATGTAAAGTTTGTCGTTGTAATAGAGGAAGCCTTCTGCATCAGTACTCAGTTGTGGTGGAGGTGAATCCAATCCTATACTGTGCAAAATCTCTTCCTTCAAGGAACGGACAACACCAATAATACGTTCATAAGGTATTATGGGAATGGAAGGGATTTCGGCGCAGTTATCTTCGATTAAAGGTGATAGCACATCCGCTTTTTTATTTTTGTCTGCAGGCGTGTAGGTCACTAGGAAGTTGAATCTTAGGAAGAATAATGACCATCGTACCTGTCGGTGGCAGAGAGTTTTGTTAGTCTGGAGGTATTGAAGGTTTTTATGATCTGTATATATGAGTATTGGTAACTGGGTACCTTCGAGTAGATGTCGCCAATTCTCCAGTGCCAGTTTTATGGCAAGTAACTCCTTTTCACCTACTGGGTAGTTCACCTCTGGGCTGCTTAGTGATTTTGAAAAGAAAGCAACTGGGTGGAGTGGTGAAGTATTTGTTGGTCGTTGGGAGAGAACTGCTCCTACTGCCATATTTGACGCATCTACCTTCAGAATATATTGGAGGGATGGGTCTGGATGGCGTAGTATGGGAGCAGAGCTAAAGCTTGATTTTAACAAGCAGAAAGCTTGATTCGCTTCTTCTGACCATTTGAATGGTTTCTTTATACTTGTCAGTTGTGTGAGAGGTCTCACAATAGCTGAAAAGTTCTTGATGAACTTCCTATAGAAGTTGGAGAATCCAAGGAATCGCTGTAATGCCTTACGAGTTGTTGGTATAGGCCAGTCCAGAATACAGGATATCTTGCTCATATCCATCTTAATTCCAGTTTTGGATATGATGTATCCTAGAAATAATATTTCTTCCTTATGAAATAAGCATTTTTTTAATTTCACGTATAGAGTGTGTGAGAGTAATCTGGATAACACAAGTCTTACATGTTTTATATGTTCAGGCATAGATCGCGAATAGATAAGTATATCGTCCAGGTATACTACGACACAGACATCAAGTAAGTCTCTAAAGATGTCGTTTATGAACCTTTGGAAGGCTGCGGGAGCATTACACAACCCGAATGGCATCACAAGATATTCGAATAATCCGTATCTGGTTCTGAATGCTGTTTTCCACTCATCTCCGTCACGGATTCGGATTAGGTTGTATGCCCCTTTCAGGTCTAAAGTAGCCCCACGCACTTGTTCAATGAGTTCAGGGATGAGCGGCAAAGGATAGCGATCCTTTATCGTAATCGTGTTTAATTGCCTATAATCGATAATAGGCCTAAGACTGGAATCCTTATTGCGGACAAAGAAAAGTCCTGCAGCTGTGGAAGAAGTAGAGGGTCTGATGAACCCTTTTTTCAAATTCTCATCCAAGTATTCCTTGAGATGAGAAAGTTCATCCTGTGAAAGGGGATAAACATGACCGAAAGGCAATTTGCTGTTAGGGAGTAGATCGATAGTGCAATCATAATCCCTATGGGGAGGCAACACTTGAGCATTTTTCTCAAGGAATACTTCGGACAGATCCTGATAGCATAGTGGTGCATTCTCATCTGACACCACAGACAGGATCTTTCCATAAGATGGGAGGTTACACGTAATCTCACAATAGTGAGAAGGGAAGGCCAAAGTCCGTCTTTTCCAATCTATGATTGGTTGGTGCGTGTGTAACCAGGGAAGTCCCAAAATAATGGAAAAATGGGGTGAGGATAGTATATCAAAGGTGATGGTCTCCACATGAGACTCGTTGGCAGTGGCAAGGAGTGCCTGTGTCTGGTTGGTGATTGGACCAGAAGACAATGGAATACCGTTAATGAAACTAACAGAAACAGGTTTAAGCTTTAAAATAATAGGTATTTTATTTAAGGTAACAAAACGTGTATCAATATAGTTTCCACAAGATCCAGTGTCGATCATAGCCTTGGTGGTGATCCTAGTCTGGTCCCACTGTAATGTTAAATGAACAAAAAGATAGGGGTTAGAAAAGGAAGTCGTTAATCCTCCTAGCAAGACATGTGAACACTCACCCTCTTTTTTGCGGACAAGGGGACAGACGCATATCAAATGATCCGGGGATGTGCAGTACATGCAGAGATTTCTGGATCTCCTTCTGGATTGTTCAGTAGTTGATAAAGGTGGGCGTATAGTTCCTACCTCCATGGGAGTAGGGTCAACGGCCGCAATCTGAGAAGGACTAGTTAATGGCATTCCCATTTTTTCAGCCCTTCTTTCTCGTAGTCGTCTGTCGATGTTGATACTAAGTTGTATCAAGGCATCCAAGGTGCCAGGTAAATCCGCTCGGGCGAGCTCGTCTTTAACAGCTTCTGATAACCCAAGTCTGAATTGAGTTCGCAGAGATGTATCATTCCACCCTGAATCAAGGGTCCATCATTTGAACTCTGCTACAAAGTCTTCTACAGGTCTCCTTCCTTGTTTTAAAGCCCTTAATTGAATATCAGCAGTACTCTGCCTATTGAGGTCTTCATATAAACTAGCGAGTTCTGCTAGAAATAAGGAATAGGAGTTGAGAATCTGATCATTTTTCTCAAAGAGAGAGTCTGCCCAGGCCCGGGGATCACCCGTTAAGAATGAAATAGTGGTACAGACTTTAATCTGATCAGTAGAGTATGTACGAGGTTTTAACAAAAAAAGCAATTGACATGCGTTTTTGAATTCACAAAATTTTTTCCGATCACCTGTAAACACTAGGGGAGGGTTTATTTTAGGTTCAGGGGGCTGAACAGTAGTAAGCCGTGAGAGACGGGTTACCTGCTGCGTCAGAGTCTGATTCTCTTCTTTTACTTCAGTAAGAGCAAGTATTAACGCATTTACTTGTTGTGTTAATTGTGTCACTTGAGTGGGTAATTCTGCTGAATCCATTTTTTTTTTCTGGTTCGTTCAATCTGTAACGCTCCTGCGTTTTTGTAGTAGGCTGGATATGCAGCTGCAAAATCTCCACTCAGTAGTCATGTAGAGATGTGTTGAATAACCAGATCCAACTCTCCAGACTCATCACTGTGGGCCTGTCAGCTTCAACATACAGAAATATACACACTCAATAAGATGTTCCTGGAGTGGTGGAATGTATATGACAGTATGAAGGTGTTGTGCTGAAGGAACAGGTGTGAACAGTGATAGAGATGGTAAGTACTTGATAGGTTTGTTCAGGAGAGTACTAGATGGTATTAGGTAGAGTGCAGATAGGTTAGTAATCGAGTATGGTGACAGGTGGTAAGGACAGCAGATGACAATTACAGGATAGACTAACCCAGTGCAAGGATAGATGGTAGTAGACTTAAGAACTAGCAATCTATGTAGCAGTGCAGATGATAGATGGTAGTAGACTTAAGAGCAAGCAATCTATGTAACAGTGCAGATGATAGATGGTAGTAGACTCAAGAGCTAGCAATCTATGTAACAGTGTAGATAGCAGATGGTAGTAGGCTCAAGAGCTAGCAATCTATGCAACAGTGCAGATGATAGATAGTGTAAGTAGGTTATGGAGGATTCCCCTGTGGGGTACTTATCACTAGTAAATGTTAGTAGTAGAGGGGTCCAGTAGAGAGGGGAAGATCCGATAGCGAGATACAGGGATCAGTAGCGAGGTTCCGGTCTGCTCCAGGTAGAAGCAACCAGCTGGAGGTTCCGACAGCAAGACAGGCTTGAAAGCATGTGGATACACAAGGCAGGTTGAACGAACGATGTGAGTGAGAACGCCGGCGGTTGAAATAGCCGCTCTGCGGCGCTCAGCGATGACATCATCTGTCTTAAAGGTGTATGCGTACCACCTAGTAGGAAAGGTGGGACGCATATTTGGAAGGAAATAGATTATTAAGGGTACCAGAGGTACCAGAATCTTACAACAAGATCCTGACGCGCTGGTACAGGACCCCTTCGAAAATCCACAAATTCGCTCCGAAAGTCACCGATACCTGCTGGAGATGCAATGCAAATACTGGTAACATACTTCACATATGGTGGTCGTGCCCGGTATTACAACCCTTTTGAGGAACACGTCCATGAGACTGTGAAGAAAGTCACGTCTAGCTTATTTCCCTACACCCCAGAACAATTCTTACTGAACTACTCACCCCGTAACGCCTCCTCATTTCAAACCAGCCTGGCTCGACACATGCTAACTGTGACGAGACCAATCTCGCCACTGGGCATTGGAGAAGCCTGGTTGCTCGCCTCCTGCAATGTGACTATGGACCCTCTCATCAGCCCATGCTAAACGTAAACCCCATGGTGATTTGACTGTGTTTGTGGCATCTGAGCGCGGTTTGGATATGTTGAGCGCTCAGATCCAGGCTATCTGGAATGTGGGGGTTCTGTTCAGTAGACTGGGAGTTATGCATTTTGTGTCTTTTTGTGTTTCTTTAACCATGTGGCTAATGGAGTCTTGCCTCTATCCTGGAAGCTAAACCTAATTATATTTTCCATTGTCTCCAGGATAGAGGTCTCTGTGAAAACTAGTTTTAGGCAGAGGGGAGGACTTTGTGTGGGTTGTAACCATTGTTTGATTGGACCGTGTTATCTGTATGTGATTTGTGATTGGTTAATGTAGCAGTCCAGGGGCTGTCCCTCTGGGTAATAAAAAGAGTCTGTATGTGCTTGCACTGTCTGACTACTGCTTGAACCTCAACACGGAGCCTTGTCTCGTTATTGGGGGGATTTATTGTATGCTGTTCCAGTTTGACTGCTAGGAGTGTAAACCCTTCATATGGTTTTTCCTATTCAGCTGTATGCAGCATTCATAAGGTTCCAGCTACACTGTTTGCATCATTCCTTGGTTTCCAGTTCGGGAGTTTGGTGTCCTGCAAGTAGCTGTGCCTGTAGCTCTGGAAAGGGAAGATCTCCTAAACGGTTTTAACTCTTTTGTGTCCGGGGTGCCGTTACAATTGGTGGAAAGCGGCGGGATCGTTCCCACAGCCAGAAGGACAGCTACAGGAGACACCATTCCGTGGATTTACAAGTTGGGGGCAACGCATGTCTCAGTACAGCAACCCTTAAAGCAACAGGATGGAACCAGCAGTGGAGTACTGATATTCTCTGAAAGAATATGACCGTATGGTGTGGTTACGGCTGAGCTTCTTCGGACCCAATCCACTGGAGAGATCCAAGCGGTTCGTGAGGAACTCAGTGTTCATGTCTCTGCTAGACAGGGCAGAGAGAGAGGGCCAGCTAGCACGTTGGGAGGAACTCCAGCGGCAGGTACAGTTAAGGGAAGAGGAGAACCCAGTCTCCATTCCCCAGCGGCAGCCTGATTTATTGGGAATTGGGAGCCCAGTCTCCATTCTCCAGCGGCAGGCTGAGTTACAGGGGGCAGAGACAGTCAGTCCTGTCACCCAGCAGCAGATTGATTTGTTGGGAATTGCAAGCCCAGTCTCCATCCCACAGCAGCAGAGTGTCCTGCAGGAAACAGAGAGCCTAGTCTCCTTTCCCCAGCAACAGGACACTGTATTGGGAGCAGAGACAGTGGGTCTCCCTCCCCAAGGGCTGGAAGTATATTTGGGAGAGGAGCTTGTTACCCCCTCTCCCCATGGACAGTTTGATTTGTTGGGAATTGGGAGCCCAGTCTCCATCCCACAGCAGCCGAGTGAAGTGCAGGGAATTGGGAGCCCAGTCTCCATTCCCCAGCGGCAGGCTGAGTTACAGGGGGCAGACACAGTTGGTCCTGTCCCCCAGCAGCAGATGGATTCATTGGGAATTGGGAGCCCAGTCTCCATTCCACAGCGGCAGAGTATTTTATTGGGAATTGGGAGCCCAGTCTCCATCCCACAGCAACAGGGCTGTTTAGCCAAAGGGGAGACAGTCGGTCTTCCCCCACAGCAGCATGGTGGGTTATCTAAAGGGGACCCTGTTAGTCTGTTTGGAAAAGGGGAGAAATGTGACGAGACCAATCTCGCCACTGGGCATTGGAGAAGCCTGGTTGCTCGCCTCCTGCAATGTGACTATGGACCCTCTCATCAGCCCATGCTAAACGTAAACCCCATGGCGATTTGACTGTGTTTGTGGCATCTGAGCGCGTTTTGGATATGTTGAGCGCTCAGATCCAGGCTATCTGGGGATGGGTTGAATGTGGGGGTTCTGTTCAGTAGACTGGGAGTTATGCATTTTTGTGTCTTTTTGTGTTTCTTTAACCATGTGGCTAATGGAGTCTTGCCTCTATCCTGGAAGCTAAACCTAATTATATTTTCCATTGTCTCCAGGATAGAGGTCTCTGTGAAAACTAGTTTTAGGCAGAGGGGAGGACTTTGTGTGGGTTGTAACCATTGTTTGATTGGACCGTGTTATCTGTTTGTGATTTGTGATTGCTTAATGTAGCAGTCCAGGGGCTGTCCCTCTGGGTAATAAAAAGAGTCTGTATGTGCTTGCACTGTCTGACTACTGCTTGAACCTCAACACGGAGCCTTGTCTCGTTATTGGGGGGATTTATTGTATGCTGTTCCAGTTTGACTGCTAGGAGTGTAAACCCTTCATATGGTTTTTCCTATTCAGCTGTATGCAGCATTCATAAGGTTCCAGCTACACTGTTTGCATCATTCCTTGGTTTCCAGTTCGGGAGTTTGGTGTCCTGCAAGTAGCTGTGCCTGTAGCTCTGGAAGGGGAAGATCTCCTAAACGGTTTTAACCCTTTTGTGTCCGGGGTGCCATAACACTAACGGCCGCCAAGCTGTGCGTCCCCTGTCACTGGCGCTCAACCTCGATCCCCTCACCCTCTGAATGGTTCCGCAGACTGAACAGGATCGAGGAAGTTGAGGAATTAATTGCTATCTCAAGGGACAATGTTTCCAAGTTTTCTGCCGAATGGATAGACTGGCTTCAATTTGTCGCTTCTGACCGTGTCACCCCATATAGACTGGGTTTGCCGCCATGATTTAGAACGTGGAGCCCGAATAGCTCAAGCACTGGGCTTTCACCCTCATTAATCTTATCCCTCCCCACCCCTCCTTTTTTTTTTCTCTCTCACTCTCTCCCTCCTCCTTCTTCCCCAACTCCCCCCTGTCTTTCTTCAATGTCTTTTCTACTTCTACTATTCCCCTCTAACTTCCTCAGGCCTTCTACCCGTACTCCCACAGATTTTATTCAGGATCCTAACGCCCCTGTCTGACACGTGACTGCTACGAGCCTCAGAATTCAGCATTCTCTCTCTCTATAAGTGCTCGTGTTCCATTGCATTTCCTCTGATACCACCATGTTACCTGTGTTAATTCCTCTCATGTCTTTTATCCAGATTAATGATACACATTGCCGCTTCACTATGTCTTAGGCGTGTCACGAGTCCCCCGCTCGTGTTCCTCTCTCCTGGATTGTAGCCACACACCGTATTTTACACTGTAATTTTCTGTATTCGTTACCATGCAAATTCCTGTACTGTCATGTCATGCGATTCTCTTGACCTGATACACTGTGGGATCGCTTCATCCCAGTCCGTCTTTCTTTGTATATTGTTCGGTTTTGTATTCTCAATAAAAATTGTTTGTGGAAAAAAAAAAAAATGTCTGGCTCTAATTGATCAGTCACAATGATAGACTTGAGGTAAGATTGCATAAGTCTTGTTATATGAATATGAGCACAGCATGCATAGAAAAACTTATTTAAAAAATGTAGGTAGCTTGCATGACATTGATGCTAGTATGGTTATCCTTAACAATGGGACACTATGGAGCTCTTGTGGAGCTAGTGCCACAACATTTAGCAGTCATTATTGGGGTCAAACGCACATCAGCATGGTGTTATATAGGGGTTTGTATTTTGTTGACCACACCAAAAAACAGACAGTGCCCAGAAGGCCTAGACTGGCCATAGGGCATGCCGAGTATTTGCCTGGTGGGCCAGGGCTGCCTGGATAGGAGGGTGGCCAGGGTGGCATATAGAGAAAATCTGATCTGTTCATTTCTCTCCTGCTGCCGCTGAATGCATGCTTCTCCTCCTCACCCTCCTGCAAGCATTCAGCTGTGGCAGGAGAGAAATGGATGGATCAGTTCCTCTGTATATGCAGTCCCACCTCCTATCTTATTTCTCCTGCTCTGGGCCTCTCTCCTGGTCCCCTTGTGCTCTCCGCTGGCAAGACATTGCCAGTCTGCAGGAGGGAGAGGCTGAGGTGTCCATGTGAGTGCTATTACAGTGGAGGGTGCTGGGGGAGACTGGGAACATGGCTGGGCACATAGTGGAGATGCAGAGCTGACTGACCTCTGTGTGTGCAATTCATATATCAGTGTATGGACTGTGCCTGCATTCCTATACTGACTGGGATATATAGATATATCAGACTGGTGCCTGCATCACTATTCTATGCTGACTGGTCCGTAGTGTAGTGAACAAGGGGTTAAAGCAAGTGGTGAGGAAATTATGTAATACCTCCTCACTATCTGTCAAATGCTCCCTGAAGTCATCCGAACTCCGATCTCTCTTTAGAGACCAGAGTTTGTGTGAACAAGCTCTTAAGGATGGAAATTGGTTGGGGAGTGGTAAAAGGACATCTCAACTGCAGGGGGAGCAGGGGTTACTGTCCATCAACTGCTAGTGAGCCCTAGCTAAATGTTTTTATGTATAATGTTGGTTCAAAAAAAGAAAAGCTTTGAAGATTTAGTAATGCAACTCCTCCCCTGCAGCGCTGACAGGTTCCCCCCTCCCCTCTCCCCTCTCCCACCGGCTGCTGCGGGGGATATGTCAGGATGGAGCAGGGAAGGGGCCAGTAAATTTGTCATTCACTGGCCCCTTCCTTGTCTGAATTTATATAGCTTCGTCAATTTATGCAGCATTTTACATATATTATAGATACACATCAGTCCCTGTGCTCAGGAAACTTACAATCTAAAGTCCCTAATTTGCATTTAAACATATATATATATATATATATATATATATATATATATATCATGCTAAAATAAAATTCAATTTTGCCCTTAGTTTAGCTTTAATTGAACCAAGGCAAAATAATGAGAAGATCTTAAACGGAGGACCCTGTTGACATTAACAGTGGTTTACAGCATACCTGTGTACCTAAAAACTGCCCTCCTAGTCAAAGGAAAAAGGACAGGGATGTGCAGTAGGATGGTAGACTCCTACAAGAGATATTTGGAGCCTCCATTCTCTTACCACACTCATTGCTTATGGCTATCTGTTTAGGAGGCACAAGGTTTTTTTCATACTAACTGTGGATGATGTATATTTTTGTGGTAAACTGACTCAAGGGAAAGAACCTAACTGTAGCATAAGTCTAGTTTGAATTTCCAACATTCGTGGCATTTGGATACATTGCTGTCCTAAGGGCCCATTCATACTATTTCCATTGGGCAGTCCCAATGCAAAGACAAGCCAGTTCACATCCCAACGCAGCATGTTGTAACAGAAACCACTGTTAAAGCAAATGGTGAGGAAATTATACAATACCTCCTCACTTGTCCATGCAAAGATTAGAAGTGAATGAAACATCACGTTACTAACCCTAAGTTCTAATAAAAAAAATAAAAAAACAGTGTGGCGAACCAATTTTGGCCCTGTAGGCACACAGAGCATACTGGCTACTGATGTGAATGAGCCCTAAGGCTGCTGCAATCCACATCTTTCTCATTACAAAATCAGACCAGTGTGTTTCATGGTTTTCAACATCTTTGCTCTTTGTCTTTACCCACTGCAGCCTCACTCATGAATTCACAGTGTAAAATCATATGGCAAGTGGATGCTGTTCAAGCCATAGGGGTCAATTCATTAAGGTTTACTGCATACGATAATGTGGTCATGTGATTCATTTGCATACATTATTGCATGCAGTAAATTAGGTTCAGTTCATTTAAAAAATAAATAAATATGCGGTATTTACCGCAAAATAAAAAAATGTGCTGGCAAATATCATTTAAAAACCATGCGTTAAGTCTAATTCACAAATGGACCAGAGAGTAAAAAAAAGCGATATTTATCACCAGGGTTTTACTGGCGGTATCACCCCCCCAAAAGCTGGTTGTTAGGGAGCAGGCCAGGAAGCTGGCCACCGCATCCTTAACAATGGATGACTAATCAGCTGTCAGTGAGCTGACAAAAAAAAAAAAAAACCATACCAATAATTTAGAATTATAAAAAAAAAGCAGCCCCCCCCCATGTTCAGGGGGGGGGGGGAGGCACTCACTCGTCCCCTCTTTCCTGACCTGCCGTGCTGCATGCTCAGATAAAGAATAAAAAGTGTGCCCCCCCCCCCCCAGACCATACCAGGTCTGGTATGGATTTTGGGGCGGGACCCCATACTGTTTTTTTTTTTACATTTTGGCATAGGGTTCCCCTAAAATCTATAGGGAATCTGGGGGGGGGCATGCCTTTTTTTTATGCCAGTAATGGTATTGTATTGCCATAAATTTAAATGTCATTCCATTCATTTTTTTCCCCCTGGTATGCATGGGGGGGGGGGCACACTGTTTTTTTTTTTCTATGCTTTTTTACTGTGGGCATGTTTTTTTTAACATTCACCTGTCAGCAGGGAACTCGCTGACAACTGATGAGTTATCCGTTGTTAAGGACTCGGTGGCCGGCTTCCTGCCTGCTCCTTAGCAACCAGCTCAATGCTGCAAATTGGCACATGAAAAAATGCAGTAAATACCACTCAATTGAACAAATACAGCAGTTGTCATTTAATGCATGATTCTTAATGAATTGCACTTTCACAACTGATTTACTGCAAGCATTATTTTACGCATTTTATTAGCTGTTATTTAACTCTTAATGAACTGACCCCATAATCCCTTATTTTATTAATCCCTTATTTTATTAAAGCAGCTCACTAATTAAGTTTACTTGTTATATGGAGTTTCTGTCTGGAAAAGAGTGAACAATGTGAACCATATTATTGGAAGCAAATCAGTCATTAATCATGTATTACAGTTGTAGGTGGAATATATTTAATATAGGATAAATAATATACTTTAGTTATTATTATCAATGTATGTAAATGAGAGCATAATTAATATTACAACAGTCAGTCTACCCCTATATGTTAAAGATACATACCAGTTATAGACTTGCTTTCCTATTATAAAAGCACTCTTCACTGAATTCTGGTGGCAGATGAGATAAATACTGCAAAAATGCAGTGATGGAATTGACTATGAGACATGGCCTCAGCAAACATACGGAAAAAGTCAGCATTGACAGACAGCATAAATTACTGCATCTCTCCCACATGTTCAGGGTTTTGCCACAGGCAGAAAGTGACATAAAACTCCAACTACTAAATAAAGAAATAAAATACTTCTAAAAAAACTTCATGGATATTTATACTCAGAAAGTAGAACTGTGCAGACATTGATATATTTTGCTCTGTGCTAAAGGTAAGCATCTTCTATAATTGTTCCAGCAGTTAAACTTTTGGAGAGTTATTTTGCATGCAACAGGGCATTTATGTATAATGGCACCTAATCCCTTATTTTATATTTAGCAGGGCTGGAAGATTAAAACATTTGGTTAGCGCAGTCAATAGCCTTTTCTTAAAGTAGAACCAAAAGCCTAACAGCTAAAACTGTTTTTCTAATTTTGGGTAGAGTAGTAGAAGGTTATAACGTCTGTCTTTTTTAAATTTTTTGCAATCCATGTCTAATTAGGGAGATTTTTCTTTACTTCCTGTCCCCTAGCCAAAACAGGAAATGAGAGGAAATCCCCCCCAAAGTAAATGAATGCCTTGTCACTAGGGTCACTAGAACTAGTGCCCCCATGGGACCATTTTCACTTAATTTCTGTGACCACCCAAAACTTGGAATTTTCTTTTGGTTTCACTCTCTGTGATACCAGTAAACAGTACAAATATAAGGTGAATTTCCTTAAGAAGGGCACAGACAACAATGAAAACTTGACAGGTATTCTAATTACTCCCCACTTTATTGAACCTAGTTCAATAAATTCTATTATAAGCTTTTACTTATTACTGTAATTTTAAAAATAAATTTTTAACATTTTCAAATCTTCCCCTTTCACTAAAACAATACCCACAGATGCTGCCATGAAGGTCCTTGTTCATCTTTACAACGAATACACACTGTAGAACACGCACTGCGGGATATGTGCTGATCACCAGGCGACCACACTTTTCTACCCATCAAAAAGTTTGTTGCTGTTTTCCATGTTGCTGTGTTCACTCCAATCATCTAATAATGTTCCTTAGACATTAAAGCGGTAGTATCATCGATTTTATAACATTGCAGTATCCTAATGATCTCTGTCAGAATTATCTTGCCTACCTTTTACAATGCCTGTCACTGCAGCCGTTCTCCTTCGATTTCGATCGCTGCTGTCATCTACGTCACTTGCGCATGCTCAATGTTAATTCCTTTTCCGGCAAGATAATTAGCTTGCCGGGAAATATTGCATTGTCTATTGCGGGCTGCGTCATTTCCTCTCCTAGACGTCAGCCCCGTGCTCCCGCGAGACTCCGACCTTCCCCCATTAAAAAAATTCTCCACTACCCCATGTGACTTGCAACGTCACAGGGGAGTGATAGTGGAGTAGTGAATGAAACCAAAACAAGGCTTGGTTTCGGCGATTACTGCGCATGCGCGGGATTTGGGAATAATACTCGTACTGTGGGCGGAAATACAGCGGCGATCTGCAGGAGAAAACCACAGCAAGGATGGCGGCGCTGTAATTTCAAGAAATCCGAACATAAAATATGAAATTATAAAGGTTAGCAAAACGTGCAATTGATTCCTTTCACTCAATTACATCGAAAATGACATGTTACTGCTTTTGATGTATTTAAATGAAATGCTCTGAATGAGTTTACTACCTCCTTTAAGTGCTGGTTCACACTATAGCAATGTCAGACATCACAAGTGATGTCTGTGTGATGGGAATTCAGCCATACAGATTGTATGGCCTAAATTGCATCCCATACGGACTAAAGTCATGCAGGACTCTTTTGTTGGTTGGCACCAGAATCAGATCACATGGGTGTTCACACCTATGCGATCTTATTCCTGTCCGAAGTGACAGTTTGCACTGTGATATGCAAACTAATCTGGGGGTGTCATTACCTTTGTATTGACATTCCCAGCAGTTCGCATATGGCAGTGTGAACTGCCTGAGAGTTAGTGGATTTGAAGGGTTGCCACATCACATCAATGTGAACCGGCACTAAAACTTGACTTTGTTGACATTTCCAAGTGAAAAGACTTTAACTCCATTGTGTGTATGTTCTGTCCTCACTACACATTTTGGTGGCCTGTGGGCAGCTTGACATATCAGCAGATAACCATATAAACTTAAAAAATATAAGAAGATAAACCTATCCTTCAATAAGTCCAACTTCATATACCAATCTCAAAGTTTTATTGAGAACACAAGGTGCGGTGCAACTGGAGAAAAATAAGGAATACAGGCAGTCCCCGGGTTAAAAACAAAATCGGGTCTGTAGGTTTGTTCTTAGGTTAAATTTGTATGTAAGTCAGAACAATTACATTTTTAAGTTTAGCTCCTGCCCAAAAAATAATTTTTAAGCTTTTTGCATAGCATTGGGAATGGTTAACAGCCTGTATCATTTGTTTTGCTGTCCCTGTTCTGAAGATTTCACCCATCTTTCTGCCCCTATGACAATTGGATTTAGAAAATGTAGAGTTGTTGTGGAGGGAAGGATTTCTGATAAAGCTTCAGTGGAGACACCGTTTTTCTCATGATAACTCTTAAGTATTTAATACTGCATTACAAATAAACAGAACTGCTGGGGGGGGGGGGTATAACAAGTAAAATATAGGTGTAAGTACAAAGGCAAAGCTCACCAATGATGCTGCCATTAAAAAGAGATATCATCTTATTTTTTCCTCTACATCCGCTGAAATGTGGTGGCTGGGCTCCTGCAGATTTCTTCCTTCATATACTGTATGCTCCTCAAAATGGAACTTGGGCATCCCAAAATGTTCCTATTTCTTCTAGAGAGAGCTTGTGGGAAGTAATGAGGCCCTATGGAGGTTGAAACACTAATAAACAAGTGCATGCACTATGGCATAGTGTACTTTGGTCACTAGCTGGACCCCAAAACAATGTAAGCAGGAATACCAAAAAATCTTAGAAGGAACTTAATGCTGGAAATGTGACACTTCCCACATGGGGGTCAGCTGATTCCACTATTTGGGTCCTCAGATGACAACAACAAGATCAGTTCAAAAAACAGTATGAGAAACAACTTTGCTTCTTTGTTTCCATAAACTTTAACATTTCTAATTCTCCCATTGTTCAAGGGTTTTGATGACAAGACCTAGAAAAAAAGGAATGTCTTTGCGGCTGGCAGGAACAGCATCATCAAGTTAGGCTCATTAGTTTGCCACTTAATCTGAGGCTACAAACTGGAGAAGATGTAATCTTCTTTCCTTGAAGGTATTTGGGAGACTTCAGAAGAACTGACTACTGAGTGAGGACCTTTGCTGAAGTAAGAAAAAATAAAATGAAATTGAAGTTAGAGGATTGAGGTTAATGATGACTGAGACTTAAGAATAGGAAAGTTGTTAGACTCTCCTGAAGTCTCTTCTCAAAGGAAGGATTCTGTGGGCTATGCCAATAATTCTTCCCCAGGCTTCTCCCATATGAGAACAATGAGGTAGATTGGGAAATTTCTGAGAGACCAGGCCTGTACATAGACCTCCAAACCTTTGGTGTCAAAATGCAAAGAGATATGTAGTTAATTTGCTGTGTCAACAGTTAGTGCCTCCATCTGGCCAAATATTTATTACAGGGCCCTAGATAGCAATTAAACATATGAAGTCATTTATGAAGCTAGAAGTATCCAAAGGCTTAATATCCTCTGTGTGGATAGCTCTATTCATATACAGTATCTCAAAAAAGTGAGTAAACCCCTAATAAAATATTTACAAAAATGTGAGCAGTGTACTCACTTTTGTGAGATACTGTAGGTGAATATGGCTGCCCAGTGCTTGCTGTTTGCATCACCTTCTCTGCCAAAGACATCAATTAACGAAAGGAGTCTGCCCAGAGTCTATCAACTGAACAATTGACTATCTTTGTGTAGCACCCTCTCATGTGCTAGAATAGGTAGTGTTAGGTTTTTGTTAGTGTAGGTAAAATGTTTTGGCTTGGCTGCCAGCCATCTGGGAGATCTCGAAGATGAGTGAAGAAGGTGAGTGTTACAGTCGGGGAGGACTAAGAGGCAGTCTGAAAGGACTGGGTGAGAGCAGTCTGAGATAAATGCAGAGTTAGTCTGGGAGGACTGTGGAAGCTTAGCCAAGAGGCTAGAGAAAGGGGCAGCTGCAGCCAGGTGGACTAGCAGTGCCTGAATAGTTGTTGCTGGGATCAGTAGCCACAGGAGGACAGCTGGGAACTAGTACTTTGCTACACAAATAAGGGACCCACAGTCCCTGCCTGTAAAGAGCATTTGCTACCAATCTGACTGAGCCCTATTGTCTGATCACCTAAAAGTGTGCCAGCTGGTCCTTAGAGTTGTAGTGTTTCAAGCAAGTGTTGTGCTGGAGTAGCTGGGGAGTGTGTAAATAGTCTGTACCAAAGAAGTTGTCCTTGGAAAAGTTCTGCTAACGTCAAGTGGGCATCCCATATTACCCTTAACCTCATCCAAGTTCAATACCCCCAATAAAATACAAAAACAAAGCTCCAAGGACTGTTTCTTGACTCCAGAGTGCTGTGGAAAAAGCTGTATGCTTGGCTGTGCGGGGTGGGGGTTTCTTTATTCACCAGTGGCTCCTGCCGGGGTAGTGCTACATTTGTGTTTGTAGCATACCACAAATCTTGTGGCAAGCAATACATTTTAAGATTATGTTAGTCACATATCTTTTAGCTCCAAGTGTTCATAAGCTAAGAGCTAGTAAAGCTCTTTCTGTAATCCTTTTTGTCTTGATGGTGATAGTAAAGCACAATAGTGCAATAAATGTGGGGATGGTCTGCTATTAGAGGGGTTTTCCTATCTGGTTCTAATTTTGCTTCCCTAAGACAGCCACGTACTCGCAATGGGTCATTTTGATCAAGAAATGATCAAGATTTCTTGTTCAATATTTAATGATTTTAACAAAGATACAAACCTAAGGGTCCCACTGAGGCTAGGCCATCAGGCCACATCCAAAACTAATGATCATGTTTGACAGAAAATAGTGAGTGATGGCACTTTAAAGGTGTGACCACTGAATCAATTAGATACATACATATGAAAGTTACAGTCATTATTTTATTAAAACACACATCATAAATTGTGATAAAAAATAGTACAATATACCACACCAAATTAGCAACACGTGAATCCTGCCCAAAATGAAGCCAAATCCAAAACCACAATAATGTGGTAATCCTGTGCATCAATAAAAACACAGAAACAAATATAAATATATAAAACAAAAACAATATATGGTTATTAGCTACTCAATGGGTATAGCCTCATGAACCGAACAGCTCCCTTGTCTCCTCCTCTCATGCTCGTCTCCAGGATTTCTCCAGGGCCTCTCCCATCCTCTGGAACGCTCTACCTCAACCTGTACGGCTATCTCCTATTCTAGCTGCTTTCAGACAATCCCTGAAAACTCATCTCTTCAGGGAAGCCTATCACAACTCCAACTAACCTTCCATCAGCTCATTCCCTACTGTTACAACTAGGGTTGAGCGGACACCTAGATGTCCGTGTTCGACGGGTTCGGCCGAACTTTAAAAAAAAGTCCGGGTCCGTGTCCCGGACTTTTACCGAACTTTTCCCGGACACCGAACCCCATTGAAGTCAATGGGGACCCGAACTTTAAGGCACTAAAATGGCTCTAAAACACCAAAGGAAAGGGCTAGAGTGCTGCAAATGGCAGCAAAACGTAATTAAGAGCATGGCAAGTGCTCTGCAAACAAATGTGGATAGGGAAATAACTTAAAACAACAAAAAAAAACAGAAAAATAAAACAATGTTCTTCTTCATCTCTGAAGGACGAGGCCCATATGGAGTAGGAGGGAGGTTGAGGTGGTGGTGGATGTGGCGGTGACATAGGCGTGCGCACAGGGTGTGCTGGGTGTGCCTGGGCACACCCTAATCACCTAGGGCACATAGCATTGCCAGTGAGGAGATGGGAAAGATCTCCCTGGGACCTGCTCTGCTCTATTTCTCCTTGCCTACAGGTACATGGCCCCGATACATTACTCTCCCTGCTGGCAAACACATGCATGTGTATTTCAACTTTGGGGTGCACACCTTAATGCAATAGGCTGCGCACACCTATGGGCGGTGTAGGTGGAAGCGGCGGTGGAGGAGGACCAGGGCCGGATTAACAGCATCA
The DNA here is from genome assembly GCF_965119305.1 of Pelophylax lessonae. NCBI lineage: Eukaryota > Metazoa > Chordata > Amphibia > Anura > Ranidae > Pelophylax > Pelophylax lessonae. The sequence continues at coordinate 171,068,357 of NC_138775.1, read as the reverse complement.
TGGGCTTGGTGCTGAGGATTTTGAAGGGCCTTAAGGGCCGTGCCTTGCCATGCACCCAGAGGAGGAAGGGTGCAGCCATGCATGCCTAATTCAACATGGGATGCTGTCTCTGAAGCCCATAAACACATCCATGCATCGCCAACTGTCCCTCCTTGTCCGGCCTTCACGCTGTGTGGGGAGGTTCTGAGGGTGCTGCCTGGGGAAGCGAGCATAGAAGCCAGACTTCTGTGTTTACAAGTGACAGAAGAGCGGTAACAGTGAATATGGCCAACCCGGGGCCTATATAAAAGGTAGGGGCCTGGAGCTGCAGCTCCAATAGCCCCTACATTAATCTGGCCCTGAGGAGGAGGACGAGGTAGCCAACACTGCTTCTTTTCAAAAATTTTAAATGAGGGTACACCCCAAAAGAGTGAGAAAGAGCAAAAATGGAACAATGGGTGGGTAAGGTCGGTATCCATTGCTATTCTGCATAAGGTACGGAAAAGTCCCGTGGGATCCATGCCTGGTTCATTTTAATGAACGTGAGCTTGTCCACATTGTCTCTGGACAGGCGGCTGCGCTTGTCTGTTATAACGCCCCCAGCCGTGCTAAATACCCGTTCAGATAATACACTGGCTGCAGGGCACGCCAGCACCTCCAAGGCGTAAAGGGCAAGCTCAGGCCATGTGCCCAATTTGGAGACCCAGAAGTTGAAGGGGGCAGACCCGTCATTCACTACATGTAGGCGTGTGCACACATACTGCTCCACCATGTTGGTAAAATGCTGCCTCCTGCTAAGACGTTCCATCTGAGCTGCTGGTGCTGCTGTTTGTTGTGGCGTGCTGACAAAGCTTTTCCACATTTCGGCCATGCTAACCCTGCCTTCTGAGGTGCTGGCGGTGCCCTGGTTGCGTTGGCGACCTCCTCCTCCTCCTCCTCTGCCTTGTGCTTCCACTGTGGCCCCGCTGTCAGATGGGAATGCCAGCAGCATGGCGTCTACCAGCGTGCGCTTGTACTCGCGCATCTTGCGATCGCGCTCCAGTGAGTGAATTAAGGACGGTACGTTGTCCTTGTAACGGGGATCCAGCAGCGTGGCCACCCAGTAATCAGCACAAGTTAGAATGTGGGCAACTCGGCGGTCGTTGTGGAGACACTGCAGCATGTAATCGCTCATGTGTGCCAGGCTGCCCAGAGGCAACGAAAGGCTGTCCTCTGTGGGAGGTGTATCGTCCGTGTCCTCTGTATCCCCCCAGCCACGCACCAGTGATGGCCATGAGCTGGCCTGGGTGCCACCCTGCTGTGAACATGGTTCCATCTCCTCCTCCAGCTCCTCCTCCTCCTCATCCTCCTCATCCTCCAGAACTGTGCCCCTGCTGGACAATTGCGTCCCTGGCGTTTGCGTGTGCAGGAACCCACCCTCGGAGCCCCTTGCGAATGACTGCCCTGAAAGCCTTGGAAATGTTACCTCTTCATCCTCCTCCTCCTCCTCATCCTGTGCCACATCCTCTTCCATCATCGCCCGAATTGTTTTTTCAAGGAGGCATAGAAGTGGGATAGTTAAGCTGAGAACGGCGTCATTGCCACTGGCCATGTTGGTGGAGTACTCAAAACAGCGCAACAAGGCACACAGGTCTCGCATGGAGGCCCAGTTATTGGTGGTGAAGTGGTGCTGTTCCGCAGAGCGACTCACGCGTGCGTGCTGCAGCTGAAACTCCACTATGGCCTGCTGCTGCTCGCACAGTCTTTCCAGCATGTGCAAGGTGGAGTTCCACCTTGTGGGCACGTCACATATGAGGCGGTGAGCGGGAAGGCCGAAGTTACGCTGCAGCGCTGCCAGGCGAGCAGCAGCAGGGTGAGAACGCCGAAAGTGCGCACAAATGGCCCGCACTTTCTGCAGCAGCTCTGACATATCGGGGTAGTTTTTAAGGAACCTCTGCACCACCAAATTCAGCACATGCGCCAGGCAAGGGATGTGCGTCAAACCGGCTAGGCCCAGAGCTGCTATGAGATTTCGCCCGTTATCGCACACCACCAGGCCGGGCTTGAGGCTCGCTGGCAGCAACCACTCATTTGTCTGCTGTTCCATGCTCCTCCACAACTCCTGCGCGGTGTGTGGTTTGTCCCCCAAACAGGCAAGTTGTAAAACTGCCTGCTGTCGTTTACCCCTGGCCGTGCTGAAGTTGGTGGTGAAGGTGTTACGCTGTCCGGATGAGGAGGCGGTAGAGGATGAGGAAGCGGAGTAGGAGGAGTTAGGAACAGGAGGCAAACTGAAGCGCCCTGCAATCCTCGGTGGTGGAAGGACATGCGCCAAATTGCTATCCGCCTCAGGCCCATCCGCCACTGCATTTACCCAGTGTGCCGTTAGGGAGATATAACGCCCCTGACCGTGCTTACTGGTCCACGTATCCGTAGTTAGGTGGACCTTGGCACAGATGGCGTTGCGCAGTGCACACCTGATATTTTCCCCCACTTGGTTGTGCAGGGAAGGGATGGCTTGCCTGGAAAAGTAGTGGCGGCTGGGCACGACGTACTGTGGGACAGCCACCGACATAAGGTTTTTAAAACTGTGCGTCTCCACCAGACGGAATGACAGCATTTCAAAGGCCAATAATTTTGAAATGCTGGCATTCAGGGCCAGGGATCGCGGGTGGGTAGGGGGGTACTTCCTCTTCCTCTCAAGTGTTTGGGAGATGGAAAGCTGAACGCTTCCACGGGACATTGTGGAGATGGTTGTTGGTGACCCAGGTGGTGGTGTTGCTGACAGATCGTCTGTTTGCGGGGTGGCAGGTGCCGGTATCACTACAGATGTGGCTGGAGCGGCCGAGACTGCAGCAGAAGAGGAAGCAGGATGAGCCAGAGACGTTTCTTGGTTTTGAAGGTGTGTACTCCACTGCAGCTCGTGCTTTGCACTTAGATGCCTGATCATGCAGGTTGTGCTCAGGTTGAGAAGGTTTATGCCTCGCTTCAAGCTCTGATTGCACAGGGTGCAAACCACTCGTGTCCTGTCATCAGCACATTTTCTAAAGAACTTCCACGCTAGAGAACTCCTTTGAGCTGACTTTGGTGCGCTCGTTCCCTTGCTGCGTTGGGCAGTAGCGGGCGTAGTGTCTAGGGCACGGCCGCTCCGCTTCTGCACCCTGCTCCCTCTTCTGCTGTGCTGGTGGCTCTGTGCGACCACCGCCTCTTCCTCCAAACTACTCAGGTCACCTGCATGACGTTCATTCCATGTGGGGTCGAGGACCTCATCGTCCTCCACATCATCTTCCACCCAGTCTTCACCCCTGCCCTCCTTGTCGGTCTCCACAATGCTGAACGCCGCAGCAGTTGGCACCTGCGTTTCGTCATCATCGGAGACGTGCTGCGATGATCCTTGCATGTACTCATCTTGAGAAATAAGTGGTTGGGCATCGCTGCACTCAATCTCTTCCACTTCTGGGGCAGGGCTAGGTGGATGGCCCTGGGAAACCCTGCTGACAGAGTCCTCAAAAAGAATAAGAGACTGCTGTATGGCTTGGGGCTCAGACTGCTGGCCTGATTTGCAAGGGGGTGAGGTGAAAGACGGTTGGACATTGGCTGCAGGTGCCAACTCTGACCTTTCTGCAGTAGACTGGGTGGGAGACAATGTGAAGGAACTGGAGGCACTGTCAGCAGCAAACCAATCTACTATCGCCTCAACTTGTTCTGGCCTCATCACTTCTAGGGGCGTTTGATGCCCTACCAAATACTGATGCAGGTTCTGTCGCCTACTCACACTTGAGGAAGGTGTTTCACTTGTGCGTGTAGCTGGCACAGATCGACCACGTCCTCTCCTTGCAACAGGAGCTCTACCAGCAGCACCACGACCCAGGCCACGGCCCTTATTTGACGGTCTCCTCATATTTCTGTAATTTAAGATCTTGCCCTAGAAAGGTTTTTATTGAATAGCGGAATAGGAAATATGATCCAAAAAAGTGTATGTATCTCGCACGTACAAAACCACACTAGGCCCCAATTACTATTGTTTCTACCCCTAAAAGGATGGATGAGGAGTAGGAGGAGTATGGAACAGACAGCACCCTCAAATCTTCAGAAGTATGAGATGAACCCCAAAAACTTGGAAAGGTGGATCTCACACGTACCGACACAGACTATCCCGCAATTCAATTGATCCTCAAAGGTTTTTATTGAATAGCGGAATAGGAAATATGATCAAAAAAAGTGTATGTATCTCGCACGTACACAACCACACTAGGCCCCAATTACTATTGTTTGTACCCCTAAAAGGATGGATGAGGAGTAGGAGGAGGAGTATGGAACAGGCAGCACCCTCAAATCTTCAGAAGTATGAGATGAACCCCAAAAACTTGGAAAGGTGGATCTCACACGTACCGACACAGACTATCCCGCAATTCAATTGATCCTCAAAGGTTTTTATTGAATAGCGGAATAGGAAATATGATCAAAAAAAGTGTATGTATCTCGCACGTACACAACCACACTAGGCCCCAATTACTATTGTTTGTACCCCTAAAAGGATGGTTGAGCAGTAGGAGCAGGAGTATGGAACAGGCAGCACCCTCAAATCTTCAGAAGTATGAGATGAACCCCAACAACTTGGAAAGGTGGATCTCACACGTACCGACACAGACTATCTCGCAATTGAATTGATCCCCAAAGGTTTTAATTGAATAGCGGAATAGAAAATATGATCAAAAAGAAAGTGTATGTATCTCGCACGTACACCACCACACTAGGCCCCAACTACTATTGTTTGTACCCCTAAAAGGATGGTTGAGCAGTAGGAGGAGGAGTATGGAACAGGCAGCACCCTCAAATCTTCAGAAGTATGAGATGAACCCCAAAAACTTGGAAAGGTGGATCTCTCTCACACGTACCAACACAGACTATCCCCCAATTTAACTGATCCCCAAAGGTTTTTGATTAAATAGCGGAATAGAAAATATGATCCAAAAAAAGTGTATGTATATCACACGTACACAACCACACTAGGCCCCAATTACTATTGTTTGTACCCCTAAAAGGCTAGATGAGGAGTAGGGGGGGTATGGAACAGGCAGCACCCTCAAACCTTCAGAAGTATGAGATGAACCCCAACAACTTGGAAAGGTGGATCTCTCTCACACGTACCAACACAGACTATCCCCCAATTTAACTGATCCCCAAAGGTTTTTGATTAAATAGCGGAATAGAAAATATGATCCAAAAAAAGTGTATGTATATCACACGTACACAACCACACTAGGCCCCAATTACTATTGTTTGTACCCCTAAAAGGCTAGATGAGGAGTAGGGGGAGTATGGAACAGGCAGCACCCTCAAACCTTCAGAAGTATGAGATGAACCCCAACAACTTGGAAAGGTGGATCTCTCTCACACGTACCAACACAGACTATCCCCCAATTTAACTGATCCCCAAAGGTTTTTGATTAAATAGCGGAATAGAAAATATGATCCAAAAAAAGTGTATGTATATCACACGTACACAACCACACTAGGCCCCAATTACTATTGTTTGTACCCCTAAAAGGCTAGATGAGGAGTAGGGGGAGTATGGAACAGGCAGCACCCTCAAACCTTCAGAAGTATGAGATGAACCCCAACAACTTGGAAAGGTGGATCTCTCTCACACGTACCAACACAGACTATCCCCCAATTTAACTGATCCCCAAAGGTTTTTGATTAAATAGCGGAATAGAAAATATGATCCAAAAAAAGTGTATGTATATCACACGTACACAACCACACTAGGCCCCAATTACTATTGTTTGTACCCCTAAAAGGCTAGATGAGGAGTAGGGGGGGTATGGAACAGGCAGCACCCTCAAACCTTCAGAAGTATGAGATGAACCCCAACAACTTGGAAAGGTGGATCTCTCTCACACGTACCAACACAGACTATCCCCCAATTTAACTGATCCCCAAAGGTTTTTGATTAAATAGCGGAATAGAAAATATGATCCAAAAAAAGTGTATGTATATCACACGTACACAACCACACTAGGCCCCAATTACTATTGTTTGTACCCCTAAAAGGCTAGATGAGGAGTAGGGGGGGTATGGAACAGGCAGCACCCTCAAACCTTCAGAAGTATGAGATGAACCCCAACAACTTGGAAAGGTGGATCTCTCTCACACGTACCAACACAGACTATCCCCCAATTTAACTGATCCCCAAAGGTTTTTGATTAAATAGCGGAATAGAAAATATGATCCAAAAAAAGTGTATGTATATCACACGTACACAACCACACTAGGCCCCAATTACTATTGTTTGTACCCCTAAAAGGCTAGATGAGGAGTAGGGGGAGTATGGAACAGGCAGCACCCTCAAACCTTCAGAAGTATGAGATGAACCCCAACAACTTGGAAAGGTGGATCTCTCTCACACGTACCAACACAGACTATCCCCCAATTTAACTGATCCCCAAAGGTTTTTGATTAAATAGCGGAATAGAAAATATGATCCAAAAAAAGTGTATGTATATCACACGTACACAACCACACTGGGCCCCAATTACTATTGTTTGTACCCCTAAAAGGCTAGATGAGGAGTAGGGGGAGTATGGAACAGGCAGCACCCTCAAACCTTCAGAAGTATGAGATGAACCCCAACAACTTGGAAAGGTGGATCTCTCTCACACGTACCAACACAGACTATCCCCCAATTTAACTGATCCCCAAAGGTTTTTGATTAAATAGCGGAATAGAAAATATGATCCAAAAAAAGTGTATGTATATCACACGTACACAACCACACTAGGCCCCAATTACTATTGTTTGTACCCCTAAAAGGCTAGATGAGGAGTAGGGGGGGTATGGAACAGGCAGCACCCTCAAACCTTCAGAAGTATGAGATGAACCCCAACAACTTGGAAAGGTGGATCTCTCTCACACGTACCAACACAGACTATCCCCCAATTTAACTGATCCCCAAAGGTTTTTGATTAAATAGCGGAATAGAAAATATGATCCAAAAAAAGTGTATGTATATCACACGTACACAACCACACTAGGCCCCAATTACTATTGTTTGTACCCCTAAAAGGCTAGATGAGGAGTAGGGGGGGTATGGAACAGGCAGCACCCTCAAACCTTCAGAAGTATGAGATGAACCCCAAAAACTTGGAAAGGTGGATCTCTCTCACACGTACCAACACAGACTATCCCCCAATTTAACTGATCCCCAAAGGTTTTTGATTAAATAGCGGAATAGAAAATATGATCCAAAAAAAGTGTATGTATATCACACGTACACAACCACACTAGGCCCCAATTACTATTGTTTGTACCCCTAAAAGGCTAGGAGTAGGGGGAGTATGGAACAGGCAGCACCCTCAAACCTTCAGAAGTATGAGATGAACCCCAACAACTTGGAAAGGTGGATCTCTCTCACACGTACCAACACAGACTATCCCCCAATTTAACTGATCCCCAAAGGTTTTTGATTAAATAGCGGAATAGAAAATATGATCCAAAAAAAGTGTATGTATATCACACGTACACAACCACACTGGGCCCCAATTACTATTGTTTGTACCCCTAAAAGGCTAGATGAGGAGTAGGGGGAGTATGGAACAGGCAGCACCCTCAAACCTTCAGAAGTATGAGATGAACCCCAACAACTTGGAAAGGTGGATCTCTCTCACACGTACCAACACAGACTATCCCCCAATTTAACTGATCCCCAAAGGTTTTTGATTAAATAGCGGAATAGAAAATATGATCCAAAAAAAGTGTATGTATATCACACGTACACAACCACACTAGGCCCCAATTACTATTGTTTGTACCCCTAAAAGGCTAGATGAGGAGTAGGGGGGGTATGGAACAGGCAGCACCCTCAAACCTTCAGAAGTATGAGATGAACCCCAACAACTTGGAAAGGTGGATCTCTCTCACACGTACCAACACAGACTATCCCCCAATTTAACTGATCCCCAAAGGTTTTTGATTAAATAGCGGAATAGAAAATATGATCCAAAAAAAGTGTATGTATATCACACGTACACAACCACACTAGGCCCCAATTACTATTGTTTGTACCCCTAAAAGGCTAGGAGTAGGGGGAGTATGGAACAGGCAGCACCCTCAAACCTTCAGAAGTATGAGATGAACCCCAACAACTTGGAAAGGTGGATCTCTCTCACACGTACCAACACAGACTATCCCCCAATTTAACTGATCCCCAAAGGTTTTTGATTAAATAGCGGAATAGAAAATATGATCCAAAAAAAGTGTATGTATATCACACGTACACAACCACACTAGGCCCCAATTACTATTGTTTGTACCCCTAAAAGGCTAGATGAGGAGTAGGGGGGGTATGGAACAGGCAGCACCCTCAAACCTTCAGAAGTATGAGATGAACCCCAACAACTTGGAAAGGTGGATCTCTCTCACACGTACCAACACAGACTATCCCCCAATTTAACTGATCCCCAAAGGTTTTTGATTAAATAGCGGAATAGAAAATATGATCCAAAAAAAGTGTATGTATATCACACGTACACAACCACACTAGGCCCCAATTACTATTGTTTGTACCCCTAAAAGGCTAGATGAGGAGTAGGGGGGGTATGGAACAGGCAGCACCCTCAAATCTTCAGAAGTATGAGATGAACCCCAAAAACTTGGAAAGGTGGATCTCTCTCACACGTACCAACACAGACTATCCCCCAATTTAACTGATCCCCAAAGGTTTTTGATTAAATAGCGGAATAGAAAATATGATCCAAAAAAAGTGTATGTATATCACACGTACACAACCACACTAGGCCCCAATTACTATTGTTTGTACCCCTAAAAGGCTAGATGAGGAGTAGGGGGGGTATGGAACAGGCAGCACCCTCAAACCTTCAGAAGTATGAGATGAACCCCAACAACTTGGAAAGGTGGATCTCTCTCACACGTACCAACACAGACTATCCCCCAATTTAACTGATCCCCAAAGGTTTTTGATTAAATAGCGGAATAGAAAATATGATCCAAAAAAAGTGTATGTATATCACACGTACACAACCACACTAGGCCCCAATTACTATTGTTTGTACCCCTAAAAGGCTAGATGAGGAGTAGGGGGGGTATGGAACAGGCAGCACCCTCAAACCTTCAGAAGTATGAGATGAACCCCAACAACTTGGAAAGGTGGATCTCTCTCACACGTACCAACACAGACTATCCCCCAATTTAACTGATCCCCAAAGGTTTTTGATTAAATAGCGGAATAGAAAATATGATCCAAAAAAAGTGTATGTATATCACACGTACACAACCACACTGGGCCCCAATTACTATTGTTTGTACCCCTAAAAGGCTAGATGAGGAGTAGGGGGAGTATGGAACAGGCAGCACCCTCAAACCTTCAGAAGTATGAGATGAACCCCAACAACTTGGAAAGGTGGATCTCTCTCACACGTACCAACACAGACTATCCCCCAATTTAACTGATCCCCAAAGGTTTTTGATTAAATAGCGGAATAGAAAATATGATCCAAAAAAAGTGTATGTATATCACACGTACACAACCACACTAGGCCCCAATTACTATTGTTTGTACCCCTAAAAGGCTAGATGAGGAGTAGGGGGGGTATGGAACAGGCAGCACCCTCAAACCTTCAGAAGTATGAGATGAACCCCAACAACTTGGAAAGGTGGATCTCTCTCACACGTACCAACACAGACTATCCCCCAATTTAACTGATCCCCAAAGGTTTTTGATTAAATAGCGGAATAGAAAATATGATCCAAAAAAAGTGTATGTATATCACACGTACACAACCACACTAGGCCCCAATTACTATTGTTTGTACCCCTAAAAGGCTAGGAGTAGGGGTAGTATGGAACAGGCAGCACCCTCAAACCTTCAGAAGTATGAGATGAACCCCAACAACTTGGAAAGGTGGATCTCTCTCACACGTACCAACACAGACTATCCCCCAATTTAACTGATCCCCAAAGGTTTTTGATTAAATAGCGGAATAGAAAATATGATCCAAAAAAAGTGTATGTATATCACACGTACACAACCACACTAGGCCCCAATTACTATTGTTTGTACCCCTAAAAGGCTAGATGAGGAGTAGGGGGAGTATGGAACAGGCAGCACCCTCAAATCTTCAGAAGTATGAGATTGTGTTCACTGTACCCCACAAAGATTGAGTTCACTGCACCCCACAATGATTGTGTTCACTGCACCCCACAAAGATTGTGTTCACTGCACCTCACAAAGATTGTGTTCACTGTACCCCCCAAAGATTGTGTTCACTGCACCCCACAAAGATTCTGTTCACTGTACCCCACAAAGATTGTGTTCACTGCACCCTAAAAGGATGTTGTTCACTGCACCCCACAAAGATTGTGTTCACTGCACCCTAAAAGGATGTTGTTCACTGCACCCCAAAAAGATTGTGTTCACTGTACCCCCCCAAAGATTGTGTTCACTGCACCCCACAAAGATTGTGTTCACTGCACCCCAAAAAGATTGTGTTCACTGTACCCCCCAAAGATTGTGTTCACTGCACCCCAAAAAGATTGTGTTCACTGTACCCCCCAAAGATTGTGTTCACTGCACCCCACAAAGATTCTGTTCACTGTACCCCACAAAGATTGTGTTCACTGCACCCCAAAAAGATTGTGTTCACTGTACCCCCCCAAAGATTGTGTTCACTGCACCCCACAAAGATTCTGTTCACTGCACCCCACAAAGGATTTTGTTCACTGCACCCCAAAAAGATTGTGTTCACTGCACCCCAAAAAGGATTTTGATCACTGCACCCCAAAAAGGATGTTGTTCACTGCACCCCAAAAATGATTTTGTTCACTCCACCCCAAAAAGATTGTGTTCACTGCACCCCACAAAGATTGTGTTCACTGCACCCCAAAAAGATTGTGTTCACTGTACCCCCCAAAGATTGTGTTCACTGCACCCCACAAAGATTCTGTTCACTGTACCCCACAAAGATTGTGTTCACTGCACCCCAAAAAGATTGTGTTCACTGCACCCCAAAAAGGATGTTGTTCACTGCACCCCAAAAAGGATGTTGTTCACTCCACCCCAAAAAGATTGTGTTCACTGCACCCCACAAAGATTGTGTTCACTGCACCCCAAAAAGATTGTGTTCACTGCACCCCAAAAATGATTTTGTTCACTGCACCCCAAAAAGGATTTTGTTCACTGCACCCCAAAAAGGATGTTGTTCACTCCACCCCAAAAAGATTGTGTTCACTGCACCCCAAAAAGATTGTGTTCACTGCACCCCACAAAGGATTTTGTTCACTGCACCCCAAAAAGATTGTGTTCACTGCACCCCAAAAAGGATGTTGTTCACTGCACCCCAAAAAGGATTTTGTTCACTGCACCCCAAAAAGATTGTGTTCACTGCACCCCACAAAGGATTTTGTTCACTGCACCCCACAAAGGATTTTGTTCACTGCACCCCACAAAGATTGTGTTCACTGCACACCAAAAAGGATTGTGTTCACTGCACCCCAAAAAGGATTGTGTTCACTGCACCCCAAAAAGATTGTGTTCACTGCAGCCCAAAAAGATTGTGTTCACTGCAGCCCAAAAAGATTGTGTTCACTGCAGCCCAAAAAGATTGTGTTCACTGCAGCTCACACACAGAAAAATGGATGTGGATCACTGACACCTGCCTATCTCCAATCCCACACCACACAGCAATATCGATTGTAGTTTGTAGAACACAGTTTCCCTAAAATTCAGCAGACTCTGTCCCTAACAGGATTGAGAAGAGATCGTAGATCAGGATTGAGTGCAGATTCACCCCACCCCCCACACAGCAATATCGATTGTAGTTTGTAGAAGACACTGACCCTATAATTCAGCAGACTCTATCCCTAAAATGCCTACAACTCGCCCTGCCTAAACACTCCGACCTGTCCCTCAATTCTATCCGGACACAAATGGTTTTTTCCTGCCTATCTTTCCCTAATCAGCAGCCAGCACATTGATGTGTGCTCTGTCCCTTAGCTAAGCAGCAGAATGACGCTGCTGCGGCGGCTGCCTCGAACTTATAAAGACTTGGTCACATGCTTCAGACGGCCAATCACAGCTACTAAGACATTTGCAGGCATGGCTGGGATGGCTTAAGGCACACCAGTTAAACGATTGTTGATTGGCTGTTGAAAGCCCGCCATGAAAAGAGCGCCAAAGCATGCAAAACCCGGAAATAAAACGACCGAACACGGATTTTTACCCGAACATACAGTAAAGTGTCCGTGTCCGTGTTCGGGTAAAAAAAATCCAATTATTCGGTACGAACACGAATAATACAGTCCGTGTTCGCTCAACACTAGTTACAACCTCTTGTATCACCTGCCCCACCCTATTAGATTGTAAGCTTTTCTGAGCAGGGCCCTCTTAATTCTCTTGTATTTTATTGTATTGTAACTGTATTGTCTCCCTCTAACATTGTAAAGCGCTGCGTAAATTGCTGGCGCTATAGAAATCCTGAATAATAATAATAATAATGAACCAAACATGTTTGGCACTCTTGATTTCTCAGGAGTCGGGTGATAGATAATGTGTCATTAAAGAATGTTGTTAAAAAATAACTCCACTTTTGTTGAGAAAAATATTGCCCTCGGTGATCAATGTACATTGGAAGGATTTTAGGAAACTTTCTTTCAGGTTCCAAGCTTTTGTTATTCTGAAAATATAGTTGTTTGTTTGTGTGTGTGCATGTGAACCTGTATGGGAGTGGTTTTATAATTATCAATCAGCTGTCATACCTGCAGGGTTCTAATAAGGAACATGGCAAGGCCTGGATCCCTTTAGATGAGATTTCCCTTTGGGAGTATCTCACCAAAAATTAAATTTTGTTGCAGGGGATGCCAAAAATCTGACTTGTATCTTAGAGTAGACTTCTGGGAAAATCAGTAAGCCAATCACAAAGGCAGGAAAGTAAATTTTTAGGGGCATGCAGAAAACCTCCAGGTAGCCATATTGCATTATATTTTACAGAAAATTACAGTGATGAAGACTGAAAAAGCAAAGGTAATTTTTAATAACGTTCAATTACAATATAACTTGTGTTGCAATTGTATACACTATATATTTTCTTCTTTTTCATTTGCTATTTTTTTTTCTCATGAAAGTGGAGGTACTCTTTCAAAGATGAAGCCAACCTGCTTTAAATATCACCACACAGCATTTTAACAAAATAAAAAACACTTGGAGTATAGAGGGTTATGGTATATTAGCACTGACCAGTAAAACTACAGCGTAGCACGACATTAATAGATGTTACAGCCAGAGATTAAACAATCTGATAGGGGTATCCCAAGGGTGAAAATACAGACAATAACCATTAGCCTTTGATGGGCGATATAGGAGAAAACAGTAGTGTAACATAACAAGCAATTCAAAAAAGGAATTACTAACAAATGGAAAACGATGATCATCATAATCTGCATTATTGTGACTTCCAAGTGACAAGGCAGTGGAGAAAGGAAAGGGGGAAGATAACAGAACGTGAGAGGTAGGGCAATTTTCCAGGGGTCCATTTGAGGCCTGACACTAAGGAGAAAAAAGGAATACTTATAGGAGGCCAGTCTCTTCCTTTCCCATCTTTTAATGCTGTTGGAGACTTTTGGGAAGTTTTCAGGCTCCAAGATTAATTGGGAGAAGTCCCTTTTGTTACCCTTAGACCTGTAAACCATCACTAGCATACACCCTAATTAAAGTCTGAAAGTGGTAGACTGATTTAAATCACAGTATTATTGGTCAAACTCCTTTTTCCAAATATGTAGAAAACAATCTTCTGTCACTCTTTGAATTTTTTAGAGACAAACTTTAATTATGAATATCTTTACCCCTAGATCTCGCAGTCAGGGTCAATCTAATTGAAATGCATGTTCTACCTAAATTTCTAAATTACCCATCCATTATCATTCGTACTGTAAATATTTCAAACAAATTGACACCCTCGGTTCTTTGTTCATACTTCTGTTCCTTGTTCATATTAAATAATAACCCTCCTAGAATCTCACCCATGATACTTCAATTTTAGGTGAGACAGATGGGATTGGCATTTTACAATTTCCAGCTATACTTTCTTGCAGCCCAATACATCCCAATACATGATTGGCTCAGGCCCAACAGTGACAGAAGCAGCCGTTATGACTTCCTTTGAATCTCTGCATAACTCAGGATATAGACAAACCACGGGTCTCATAATGGGCACATCCATCAAAAGTCCTCTCCTAAAACTCTGATATGTTAATTCACATATACAGTAGAGCTCTAAAGTTCCTGCACCAGTTATTTCATGAGGGGAAGATGCAGGAGTTTGTTGTAATATGAGAGGAGTATGGGATTCCTCCAAAATACATACATTTTTACATACAGCTGCACAGTGCAGTCTATGCCCAATTCCATTACCTCGTGGTCACATTTTAACAAACTCCACCAGAAAACTCCTACTCAACCCTAAAACTAATCTCACTTTGCTATTACCACTTATCACCCATTGTACATCATATGATTTCCTGGACTTTCAGTGGAGATATCTGAACGATGCCTGTAGCTGCAGGCATTATCCAGATATTATCCAGATATCTTTTTTTTTAAACATGTAAAAGCCATCTTAGCAGCTAGGTGCTTGATTCTGGCAGTGGTGAAGGTTTACCATAGAGTTGGCCATGGATCAGATGGTCCCTGGCCATCTCTATGACACTCGGAGGCCAAAAGCAATATTATGATGTCACTTCAGTAGCTGGCAGATGTAAACACATTTTTTTTTTTTGCTGGAAAGCCTGAGATCAATATATGTTTGATCTCAGGCTTTTCAGCATAGAGAAAAATTGCTGCGCAAATACCGTGTGACAAAAAAAATTGCAACAACCACCATTTTATTCCCTAGGGTCTCTGGTAAAAAAAAGAAAAAAAAAAAAAAAATATATATATATATATATATATATATATATATATAATGTCATGTTTGGGGGTTCAGAGTCATTTTCTAGCAAAAAAATGATGATTTTTACATGTAGGAGAGGAATGGCAGAATTGGCCCAGTATGGAACTTCTTAGTGCTGACGTGACTCCTTCTTCTCAAGTTAGGTCTAAGTGGCATGAGATAATATCCCAATTTTTAGAAGAAGAATGGGAAGAAATAAGGAAAATCTATATGACTTCAGTCATACTATTGAAAGATAGGCATATGCAACTTAAAGTGGCGGTCCATCCAAAAGGGGAAGCTCCGCTTGTTTGCTTCCTCCCCCCTCCGCTGCCACATTTGGCACCTTTTGGGGGGGAGCAGGTACTTGGTTTTTGACAGATACCCATCCCCATTTCTAGGGGACTTTGACGCAGCCAGGTCACCAGGAAGTTCAGCCCTCCTCCTCCTTCCCCTACCACTTGGCCCTTTACAAAGCACAGCGTGCTTTGCACAGTAGGGAACCGGCTGTGAAGCCACAGGGATTTACTGCTGGTTCTCTTACAAGGAATGGAAGTGGCAGCACCCATGATCTGATTGAAAAAAAGGCTGGGGTGCCAACATCGTGGGATCTCTGGACAGGTAAGTGTCCTACTTTTAAAAGTCAGCAGCTAGATTATTTGTAGTTGCTGACTTTTATTTTTTTGGGGGGGGGGCTGGAGCTCCTCTTGAAGTCACACCACCAAATCTAATATACACCTCAGCTCTTACGTAAAATTAATCTTAGACAGGCTCCTCTCTATTTTTGACTCTGGTGCCAGTAGGCAGACTTGTACCATGCCCTGTGGCTATGTCCTTGAAAGCAATCATTTTGGTCAAAAACCTGTGGATTTCTTGAAACAGCCTTCGATTTTCTGAATATCCAATATCATAAGCTCTGTCTTTAAGGGTTGGTAGAGTATCTCCCGGTGAGTTCACATGCTAAACAGCTGTTACGCATGTTATATTTCTATGTAAAGAAAATTATTCTGGTCACCTGGAAGAGATCCGACCTTTTCAGAATGGAAGAACCTGATCAATGCAGCCCTTTCTCTGTACTAACTTACCTACGTATACAACTAGAGGCTCTCCTTAATGATTTGATATATTTTGGGGTCCCTGGACTAATTAACTCCTCATTGTTTAGCCACATAGGTTTCTTGTAGACTATGGTATTATGCATTCATTTTCACTTATATGTTTCCAGAATTTGTGACTCATAAGATGATTTCAGTGTTCAATGCCTATGCAATATATATTACACAATACCCAGACTCTGTTAATAGTTGATTAGGTTTTATTGTAATTGTAATGCTGTATTTTCTTGTTTGATACAATGAAAATAAGAAAAAGCATCCTAAAAAGGAAAGGGAATTATTAAATAGGGCCATTAGTAAAGTTGTCAAGAGAGCCGCCGAGAGGAGTCAGAATGTGGGGGCAGATAATCGTTCACCAAGGTTTGAAAAGTTTTGTGTACCTTGTGATTCCAAATTGGAGGACAACTTCAATTTTAGTGTGTATCATGACTCAATTTTTAGTTTCTGCTATGCTAAGAGAGTTAGATTTCCAAGCCTCTGCTATAGTCTGCTTTACAGCAGTGGTTACATGTTAAGCAACCAAAACTGAACCAAAGACAGGTCCAGGGGGTGGGGTTTTAGTAATGCCATTAGAGGATTGGGAGAAATGGTGGAGGAGAATGGCATGGAGAGAATGTGAAATATTTCTATCCAGAAGAGATATGCCATGGACAGGACCACCATATATGCAGGTATGTACTCAAACCTCTGCAACCCTAAAAGCAAGCTAAGTAATTTGGGACAGATTTGGTGATTCTGGCAGAACCAGGTACCAGTGGGTCAAGATTTTTTAAATAGTTTCCAGGGCACCATATTTTGCGTTGAGGATTTGGCTCTAGCCTAATTATCATTAGTCAATTGTATCAGGGGAGACTCTGAGATTGAATTCCCATTGGAAAGTGTATGTGGGGTTCTTATAATCAAGTTTGTCCAATAGATGCAGGTGCAGACTGGATATGAGCACTGAAGGGTGTGGTTTGCGACTGCACATTTATTCAAATTGGTTCATCTGGTCTAGACACGAACCTGGCAAAAATTTTATAATTCGTAAGTAGCAGAAGATTTCCAAGTTAGAAGGGTCATGCAATTCCTGTAGGATGGGAGATGACTTGAAGGTGTGAAGTGTAGATAGATTTTGAATCCTAATCAATTTTTCAGCTACAAGATTAGATTTCTCCATAATAAGTCACCTCAATTTAGGTTTTGTAATGCACAGTACAAATTATGAAATGTTGAGATTGCTGGAGTTCCACTGCAAAAGTATTTTGATAATAATGCTAGCCTTTGCAATCACCGTTTTTGTGAATGTATGGCACCTATGAAGAAATTAGATCTGTGAGTGAAGCAGGTAATAGCACAAACAAGTAACTTTCACATTCCTCCCAACTGTCCCGATTTCGCTTGGACAGTCCCGGGATTTGATTTAAATCCTGGCGTCCTGCGAGTCTGGGCTAAATTTCCAGAGCCCAGAGCAGTGGCGGGAACAAGTTATGGCACTTGGGTCCACTAACTCTTCTGAGCACACTAGAGCCAGTAGCTGGCACCCCTACCCCATCTGTCTTAACACACATGCTCACCCTCCCTAATGGCAGCCAGCATCTCTCCTCATCAGTTGTCTGTATATTTACCCACTGCAGAGCGGACTTACACACTGCCAAAGCTGTCTCCTCCCCGGTTCTGATGAGTTTATGTACACGGGGTAAGAGGAGGAGCTGGGGGATGGACGAAACTGGGCATGAACCTGTGCTGATCTGAAGTCTGTACAAGGGGAAGAACACAATGACCGGGAAGGGGAGAAGTTTATGAGTAGAAAGGGGATAACACAGTGGCCGGATTCCACAAAGTTTTTATTAGAGGAGTGATTTGAGGGAAGGATGTGTACTGGGGGGTGCTTTGCAAGTGGAAAGGACTTGTGCTAGAAAGGGGGGGTCATATTTAATGTCTGCCCTACCCTAACCCACCTTTTTAGCACAAGTCTTCTCACCAAGCACTCCTCCAGCACATATCCTCCCCAAAGAGATGCCACCTGCCATCTAGAACCCGGGGCACCCTACAAGAGATGCTCGGCACATGTCCTGGGTCCTGCACTAGCACACCCCTGACAGGCAGGTTAGCGACGCCAGGTGCTGCAAATTGTTCTGGCATCTGGCTCTGGGATTCAGCCCAGAATTGTTAGATGGTATCTAGTTCAAATTTCAGGAAGGTTCCTCTAAATCTGGGATGGTTGTGCGGGTTATGCTAGAAGTGTGCTAGGAGGAAGGATTTGTTGGAAAGAAGGATTTGTGCTGGGGGGATTTTTTACAGGATAAGGAATTGTGCTGGGAGGGGTGATTGATGGGGGCGAAGAAGATTTGTGTTGGAATGAGAGGATTTGTGCTAGAAGTGGGGAAAGGATTTATGCTGGAAAGGGAAGGATTTGTGCTAGAGGGTTTTTTTTTTTTGGCAGAATTGAGTGGACAATTTTTGCTGAAAGTGTAAAGTGGGGGATACACTGCATTGCATATTACATACTTCTCACCAAAGTGTTTGTTGTCTCAACAGTTATTGGTAGTGATGGACAAACATTGGCCGGGGTGGTTCGCGAACGTCCGCCACAAATTTTCTCAAATGTCCGCAAACTGCAAGTTCGCGGCGGGCCCCATTGACTTTAATGGGAGGCGAACTTTAAAAACCTTTAGGTCATATTTGCAGCCACAAAAGACTTACTAGCTGTGCACAAATAGTCCCACCACATGAACAATGTCATAACTGAAGTATTGCAATTGGAAAAGTTGCCCTAAAAATTATTTATTTATTTTTTTACAGAAAAAATATGTTTTTTTTATTTCATAAATCAGCCAGAACTGACAGCAGCCGGTAAATACATGTCAAATACATATAGGGTCCATTCTCACATCTGTAAAATGGGTCCGTATCCATTCCACAATTTAGCGGAACCTTTACAGACCCATTGATTTCCAATTCCAGTCTGAAAAATGAGGCATTCACAGGATAAAGAAGTAAGTGTCGGCCATTGCAGGCCCCAAAAATTAGCCCACATGGGTTTACCTGACAGCTAAGAACGTAGTATTCTGTGGCTGAAGGTACATTAGGCATTCACAGATAAATAATTAAGTGTTGTCCAGTATAGGCCCCAAAAATTAGCCCACATGGGTTTACCTGTCAGCAAAGAACGTAGTATTCTGTGGCTGAAGGTACATTAGGCATTCACAGGATGAATAAGTAAGTGTCGGCCATAAAAGGCCCCAAAAATTAGCCCACATAGGTTTACCTGAAAGCTAAGAACGTAGTATTCTGTGGCTGAAGGTTCATTAGACATTGACAGAAAAAATTATTGTCGGCCATGAAAGGCCCCAAAAATTAGGCATTCAATGGACATGAAATGCCTTTTATGCCGCTGTATTTAGCGAAGACAAGGACCAGGAATTGTTGTGGGTGGATGACAGACTGGCGGATATTTGTGGCCTGTCATGAGGAATTTCAATGAAACATAGTCTACTGGTCACATGTGTTGAATTCCTCAGAGATCCATGCCTCATTCATTTTTATAAATGTGAGGTAGTCTACACTGTCATGAGCTAGGAGAGTGTGCTTATCGGTCACGATTCCCCCTGCTGCACTGAATGTCCTTTCGGACAGGACACTGGACGGGGGCAAGCCAACAGTTCCATTAAAAATTGTGTAAGCTCTGAAAAGGGGTCAAACCTGCCCACCCAGTAGTCCAGGGGTTCATCACTCCTCAGAGCGTCCACATCAGCTGTTAACCCAATGTTGTCTAGGCATTCCCTGATGCTGGATCGGGAGTACAGCTGTCGATGGTTCGGCTGAAAGAAGGATCTCATATCTGAAGTGACCAAGACATCTTCAAACCACCCTCTTCTTGCAGGCACTGTTGAATTGCTACCCACAACTGTCTCTCTGTGACTGGAAATTCCTCTGCTAGCGCATGCAAAAGCAGAATGCAGCATTTCCCACAGCAAGGCCTGGAAGCCCTGCATTCTGACCGCCCTCTGATTGTGGTAACATTTTCGCCATTTTGTGTTTGTACCGGGGGTCTAAGTACGTTTCCACCCAGTACTGGTCCTTGGCCTTTATGCGATTTATACGGGGGTCCCCCTTAAAACACTGGAGCATGTAAGCCCCCTATCGCACTAAACTGGAAGCGGTGTAGTGGCCTGCTTCCAGCTCATCATCCAGGATAATGTCGTCCTCGTTCTCCTCCTCCCATCCACGGATAACACCAGGGATCCCAGAAAGGTTTAAAGCATGCTCTTCTTGCTCCTCCTCATCGCCCCCAGCACCATCCTCCTCTGACTCCTCTTCAGACTCCTGCTGTTGATTTGTCTCAGATGGAGTAGCACCCCTTGGAAATTCATCCAACATTGCGACTTCCTTATCTTCCTGCTCCTGCTCCTCGATGGCTTGATCAATGACACGATGCAATGCACGCTCCCGAAAGAAAGCGTATGATGTCACTTATGGCGCCCTGTCCGTGACTGACCAGTTTGGTGATCTCATCGAATGGCCGCAGAAGTCTGCATGCATCCTGCATGAGCAGCCACTAGCGAGGTGAAAAAAACCCAAGCTCCCCACAACCTGTCCTGCCACCGAGTTCGAACAGGTAGTCGTTAACTGCACGCTTCTGCTGGAGCAGCCTATCGAGCATATGCAACGTTGAGTTCCATCGCGTCGGACAGTCACAAATAAGACGCCTGAGGGGCAGGTTGTGTCGCCGCTGAATGTCAGCAAGGTGAGCCATGGCTGTGTAAGATCTTTGGAAATGGCCTGAGATTTTCCTGGCCTGCCGCAGGATGTCCTGGACCCCAGGGTATTTGCCAACGAATCGCTGCACCACCAAGTTCAGGACGTGTGCCATGCATGGCACGTGTGTTATTTTGCCCTGTTTCAGTGCACTCAGCAGATTGGCACCGTTGTCGCACACCAGGTTACCAACTGTCAAATTCAGCGGTGTCAGCCACTGATCTGCCTGTGAACGCAAAGCTGAAAGGAGTGCAGGACCAGTGTGGCTCTTGGCTATCAGGCTCAACAGACGTAGCACAGTATGGCAACGTCTCACCTGGCATGTGGAATAGGTTCTGGGGATCTTGGGCGGCGCAGGAGAAGAGACTTTAGCAGCGGAAGAGGAGGAGTCAGCCGAGGAGGAGAGGGAGGATGGAGGAGGAGGAGGAGGAGAAGGAGAAGAAGAAGCAGACCTGCTTGCAATCCATGGCGGTACAACTAAATCTACACGGGTGCCACGGGTTACATGCTTAACGGCCGTCAGAAGGTTCACCCAGTGGGCAGTAAAAGTGATATACCTTGCCTGCCCGTGTTTGCTAGACCATGTGTCTGTGGTCAGATGTATCTTGGCACCAACACTATGTGCCAGAGATATCTTAACTTGCCGCTAAACATGGCCATACAGCTCTGGAATGCCCTTCTGCGAAAAATATTTCCTGCCTGGGACCTTCCATTGTGGTGTTACAATGGCCACAAATTTACGAAAGGCCTCCTAGTCCACCAGTTGATATGGCAGTAGTTGGCGGGCTATCAATTCCGACAAGCCAGCAGTCAAACGTTGGGCAAGAGGGTTATCCGGCGTCATCATTTTTTTCCACTTCAACATTTGGACCACAGAAGCCTGCCTTTTTCCAGAACAACGTGATGACGGCATCATGGAAGGTGGAGTGGAGGGCAAATGTGAGGAGAGAGGAGAAGGGGCTGGACGGTGAGAGCCTGGAGTGTGGCTTTGTGGCTTCTGACGGTGTTGCTCCCACTGGGCTCGGTGATGGGAGTTCAAGTGCCTTCTTAAGGCGGTTGTCCCTAGGTGAGCGTTGGGCTTACCGCGACTTATGCGTTGACTGCAAAGGCTGCAGATGGCAACACTGTTGTCAGCAACGGACACATTAAAAAAAGCCCACACTGCGGAGCCATGTGCCGGCGTCCTGGGAGCGCCAGATGTGACTCTACATGGTTGATGGCTTGTTCCTCATACATTTGCAGTCTGCTTCGTACCTCTTGATCAATGCAAGTTCTGCCTGCCTCTCCTCCCTATCTGCCAGTCCGTCTCTCCCTCTGAACTCCCTTCCTCTTCCTCTCTTGTGGCCACCCATGTGACGTCCATAGACTCGTCATCATCCACGTCACCTTCCCCACCACTAACATTCAAGATCTCGGAGTAGGCAGCAACAGCGGGGACCAACCTCCTTGGGCTGATCTGGGTACTGTCGTCAGACTGCTGAGTGGCGGCTGTTGCTACCTCCTCTTCCTGATCCGATGACAACAATGGCTGCGCATCGCAAATGTCTTGTGATGGATCGGAAAATAATTGCAGTGACTCAAGCGGAGGGTATGTGGTGGTGGTGGTGTCTTATGGGGTGCACACAGCAGAGCGTGAAGAGGGTGCAGATAGAGAGGATGAGGTAGGGTGCAGAAGAGGAAGGCTGAGTGACCCACTCAACCAAGTCTGGTACGTCCTTTGACGTAATTTCACACGGCTTTTGAAACTTCACAGTTAGGCTCCGGCCTACTGCTCCTGCCCTACCCCTGCGTACGTCTCTGCCTCTTCCTCTGCCTGTCATGTTTTTTAATTACCCTGTGACAAAAGTCTCTAGAGAATCGCAGTATATCTGGAAAAGGTAGATAACACCCCGCTTCTATCTGTGGTATTGGGGGGCCACAGGTTTATCACACCAGTTCTACAAATAATTGGCCAGTAACTGTTGTCACTGTGTGTAGCACAGTCAACACAGCAAGAGAGGCCAAATTTTTGCAGGCAGGACTAAAATACACTCTTAGAAAAGTATACTGTTAAATAACACCCCACTTCAATATGTGGTATTGGGGGGCCACTGATCTATCACACCAGTTCTACAAATAATTGGCCAGTAACTGTTGTCACTGTGTGTAGCACAGTCAACACAGCAAGAGAGGCCAAATTTTTGCAGGCAGGACTAAAATACACTTGTAAAACTTGTCAGAACACAAATACACTTGTAAAAATATACTCAGATAACACCCCACTTCAATCTGTGGTATTGGGGGGCACTGGTCTATCACACCAGTTCTACAAATAATTGGCCAGTAACTGTTGTCACTGTGTGTAGCACAGTCAACACAGCAAGAGAGGCCAAATTTTTGCAGGCAGGACTAAAATACACTCTTAGAAAAGTATACTGTTAAATAACACCCACTTCAATGTGTGGTATTGGGGGGCCACTGATCTATCACACCAGTTGTTGAAAAAATTGGCCAGGGAGTTTGGCACTGTGTGTATCTGACTTAACTCAGCAAAAGAGGCAATATTGTTGCAGGACACAAATACACTTGTAAAAGTATACTCAGATAACACCGCACTTCAATATGTGGTATTGGGGGGCCACTGGTCTATCACACCAGTTGTTCAAAAAATTGGCCAGGGAGTTTGTCACTGTGAGTAGTATTGCTGCAGCAACGCTCATTTACCACACCTGTCACAATGCTGCACAGTGCACAATAATACTACTAATCCACTATAATATGCATTCTACCAAGTATATTATACTGTGGATTACCCCCCCCCCCCTTTTTTAGTGCACTGCACAGCAATACCAAAAAATTTGCAGCCCTTTAAATGACTTTTTTGGACATTAACAGAGTGATTTGTGTCACTGCTGACGACCTCTAACTGCCCCTTCAGCACAGACTGGATACCTGTCCCTAGAAAAGACTGTAATAGACCCTATACCGACATTGCAGCCCTTTAAATGACTTTTGTGGACATTAACAGAGCGATTTGTGTCACTGCAGATGACGATCTCTAACTGCCCCTACAGCACAGACTGGATACCTGTCCCTATACTAAAGAGAGACTGGACCTATACCGAAATACATGCCTTGAAAAGGACCTTTGTGGACATTAATTTAACCACTTAACGACCGCTCACTGCGCCTCTACTGCGGCACAGTGGCTCGTTATCGTCCAGCGACGTAGACTTACATCGCTGGACTCCTCCCCCTGTAGGCAGCGCTCGCGCGCTGCCGGAGGCGTGCTCCCGCTGTTTTCATTCACAGCGGGAGTCGGGCCAGGGGAGGAGCGGCGGCGATTGCCGCCGCTCTTCCCCGATCATCGGGGAATCTAGTTTGGAGATCCGCCCGCCTGTGTAAACAGAGCGGGCGGATCTCCTAAGTGACAGGGAGTGACAGATCGGAGTGTTCAGCATAGCTGAACATCCGATCTGTCCCTCACTCACTCAGTCACCTCCCCCCCCCCACACGTCAGTAAGCACCAGGCATACATTAACCCCTCCCTCTCCAATAAAATTAACCCCTTCCCTGCCAGTGTAATTTTTACAGTAACAGTGCATATATATAGCACTGATTACTGCAGTAATGTCACTGGTACCCCCAGTGTCAAAAATGTCAGTCAAGGGTCCGATCTGTCCGCCGCAATGTCGAAGTCCCGCAAAAAAAAATCGCAGATCGCCGCCATTACGCGTTAAAAAAAACCCGCCAAAAATGACAGAAATCTTTCCCTTAGTTATTAAACGCAATAACTTTTGCGCAAACCAATCAAAATATGCTTATTGTGATTTTTTTTACCAAACATAGGTAGCAGAAAACAAATTGGCCAAAAATTAAAAAAAAATTAGATTTTTACATATTTTTTGGGAGGAATTTCATATAAAAAAAATGTTAAAAATATTGTTATTTTTTCAAAATAAACGCTCTTTTTTTGTTTATAGCGCAAAAAGTAAAAATCGCACAGCTGATCAAATACCACCAAAAGAAAGCTCTGTTTGTGGGAAAAAAAGGACGTAAATTTAGTTTGGGTATAGTGTCGCACGACCGCGCAATTGTCAGTTAAAGTCGCACAGCGCTGAATCACAAAAAGTGGCCTGGACGTAAGACAGCAAAATCCTCCGGTGGTAAAGTGGTTAACAGAGCGATTTGTGTGACTGCAGCTGATCTCTAACTGCCCCTAAAGCAACGACTGGATACCTGTCCCTAAACTCAAAAGATACTAGTAGACCTATACCGAAATACCAGCCCTGAAAAGGACTTTTGTGGATCTTCACAGAGCTATTTGTGTCTAGCAAACTCTCCCTCATGAGCACAGCAGACCTCTCCCTACACTGGCAGAAAGCGGAATGTGAAATGGCCAACAGCTCAGGTCTATTTATAGGGTAGGGGGCATGTCCATGTGCTGAAATGTTTCAATTGGCTGTCCCGTTCCACCTGACGGCTGTGTCATGGGTCAAAGCTCTCACCAATGTAAACTAATAACGACGCCATGTTTTCGCAAATTTGGCGGGTGGCGAACAAGCAAAA
This sequence comes from Pelophylax lessonae, assembly GCF_965119305.1. Classification (NCBI taxonomy): domain Eukaryota; kingdom Metazoa; phylum Chordata; class Amphibia; order Anura; family Ranidae; genus Pelophylax; species Pelophylax lessonae. The sequence continues at coordinate 171,043,057 of NC_138775.1, read as the reverse complement.
TTTGCCGCAAACCGACCGCCGGGCGAACCGCAAGGCCATCTCTACTGGTAAGCACCCACACTGAACACAGGCCCCCTAAGAGGGGGAGATATTTCTGTTTGACTGTACATATATGTATATATATATAGAATTTATTTTCCATAAAGCAAAAAAGTGGTATCTTAAATTTGTCTTTCTTTGGAAATTACCTAATGGGGGAGAAATGTTTCAGTGCTCATTCTGTTACAAGAAAAGTGCTGATTCTGTGGTCTGAAATGAAGAGGTGCAGCCCAACTATTTGTGTCATCTTTGACTAGTCCCTGCTCCATTATTTTTTTTTAAAGACTATGCACCCTAAATGGTCTTGGTCACTGCCAAGTGCAAGGTTATCATCGGAGAAGTGTATGAAGGGACAAAACACTTGGGTTGTGTGACTATGTTTATGTATGATTTTGGCAAGGCTGGAAAAGAGTGAAAAGAGTGAGGTGTCTGCTCTTTAGTATACTTGAAAGCATGCTGCTAATTGGGGTTGGTTTATGGACACTTCCTGGATAGGCATCTTCCAAAACAAGCACCTATTGTAATTACTCAACCTAGGTCTACTCTGTGAGCAAAAGGAACATTGTGGAGACCCGTAATATAAGCTCTTATGCTATAGAACTGAGGGATATCTCTCTCAAGGAGCAGGATGATGTTTTATCCACCTTTAGTATCAGATGTGCCATGCACTTCAATGATTAGGGATCTCGTTGAATTGGAGTTGGTAACGGCAGGCATTTGTCTATCTATGGATTCCCCACCTTTCTCACTGGTGCCGGTGCTGACAGTATGTTGTAAAGTCCACAAGGCTAACCCAGGGTGTAAAGGCTGCATTGTGATCTGCTCTGTCACATTTTGTGTTTTATGCAGACTTTACGATCCCCTATGATGTTGATTTACAACTTTTGTAGCAAATGTTGATCTCTTTCAGAAACTTTGCTGTCCCCCAATGATGTTTCCATAAAAGGCTCTGCATTTTAGGATAGGATGGGGATTAATATAAGGGACACTGCCTAGTGCCTACTAAGATTTTGTACCTTTGTCTCTGAGTGAGAGGAGCTGGTAGACCTGTGAAAATAATGTGGAGGAGCCATATTAGTTTTGTGTGCTGTTACTTGGGATTTTAGGGGTAAAGTTCTAAAGGAGTAGCAGGTAACAATGGGAAATCAAAATGAGGACAGTTTTGGTCTAAGCTTGCTCGCACACAAAGTCCACAAAAGTAAAGAAGTGTAGTAAATGGAAAGGTACACTGTCTTTTAAATCTGGAGTTATATGTGACCCACTGCTCTCAAAAGTTATATGGTAACTTTTGTACAGTGTGGTAGACACCTCTGGCTGTGTCATTAAATGCAAGTCCTTGTAATTCTTCTTCAGATGTGGCTACCTGGAGCTCCATTAGCAAGATACTTAGTTAACTAAATTTTCTGATATGTCTTGTTAGGTATTTTGGAATAGCTATTAAGTCTAATTTCTATAGCTTCTGCTAAACCATAACACGTGTCAAGTTTTATATTCATTTTAAGGACAGTCTCCATGTAGTTAATAGAAGTGGCAATATGAGGTCATATTGCCACTTCTTTCTGTTTTTTGGTTATCCAAACATTGATGCCAGCCGCATCTCTATATCACATTTAATTCTTTCACATGTGTAATACATCATAGGGTGGCACCATTTTTTTTTTTTTTTTTTAGTTTTTCACATTATCCATGAAATTAATGTTGATTTTTCCTAATTGTTTAGCATGCTCAGCAGACTTATTTCAATAATATTTGATTATGACGTCTATTTGTTCACTGTATGACAACCTCAAGCCTTTGATTGCATTTTGGAAGAAAGGTCTTTAGGCTCTGTAGTCTTTAGGATGATTGTTAAACTTTTGTAAGTTCTTTAGTTACATTGTGCAAAAAACATGGCAGAATCAATAGCCCTTTGGTTATTGTTAGCTAAGCTGCATTGCTATGTGTAATCATACCTTTATAGAAACTCTGGTTTAAGCAGGTCTGCGTCCTACCCTCTCTTGTATGAAGACAGATCCTGGAAGATAATTTGCAGACTATTTTCTGTGTGGTAAGCTTGTTGTGTGTGTGGTCATTTGTTTGCAGAGTTAAAGTGATTGTAAAGGAAACATTTTTACTTAAACTAAATAAGGAACATGTGTCAGGCGTCTGTGGTAGTAGGCCCTTGTAGATCGCCAACTCAGGGTTCCCTAATTCTAAGCCCCAGCCTGCTTCTTCACCAGAGCCCCTGATGGTGGGGCTGGATTTGCAGCAAGCTGGAACCAGGTTGTGTCCCCCCCAGGCACGCCCAGCTGAAGATGCGGAGGGTGCAAGCATGTGCAGAGTACAAGCAGCAGGAAACATCAGGAAATCCAGGAGACAAGCCGAGGTCAGGGCAGGTAGCGAAGAAGCATAGACAGGTCACTACAAGGGTAGTCTGATACAGGATACACAAGAGACAAGCAAACAGGAACTTAGAGAACTGTGAAGTTGCTCAGGCAAGGAGCACTGCACTAGAGCGTGTATATATAGGGAAGCAATCAGGGAGGTAACCCAGGAAGTAATAGATGGGAAAAGGATATAAATCCACAGTGGAGTAGGCGACATCCATAGGTGAACAGAGAAGCCAAGCAACATATGTGAAACGGAGTCACAAATCTAGCAGAACACTGTAGCAAGGAGATAAGAATTTCACAAACAGAAATCTGCAGACAACATGTTATACTTATCTGCTCTGTGCAGTGGTTTTGCATAGAGCAGCCCCGATCCTCCTGTTCATGGGTCACCTGTTGATACTCTGGGCCCCACCCCCTTGCCTAGTTCCCCATAGCAAGCTGCTTGCTGTGGGGGCATTTGTTCATGCTCGCTCCCAAGCCCAGCTCTCTGCACCCATAAGACACAAAGAGCACTGCTTAGCCCACCCCCCTGCTCCTGCCTCACAGACTATGATTGACAACAGCAGAAGCCTAGGGTGAGACGCAAGAGAGCCTCGGATTTCATGCACATGACTGGATTGAGATTGGGCTTAGGTAAGTATTAGGGGGGGCTGAGGGGGGAGCTCCACACTGAAGGTTTTTTACATACTATACTTTAAGGCTTGTTGCTGAATTGCAGTGGTGCCATGTAGCATCTTTGGTTCATCTCCTCAGCATCATTTTTGTTGCTGCTTGGCTGGGAGTGTTGATAGCAGTAGTCTAAAGTGCATTGCAGAGAATCTTGGAGTTTAGTTATTAAACATTACCACATTCACTGTGTTCACTGCCATGGTATATACAGTAGCTCCTTCTCTATCTCTGCTTGCTTCTAGGAAGGCTTTCTTTATTTTCTGGGATGCCTCTTGATGTGCTTTTTTAGGTTCTTTCTGGACTTCTCAGCCTCAAACTGTGCTTTCACAGACTCTAATTATGTTTTTGCTCTTTTATTGTCTTTTCTTGTTCAAAATAGGCAGCCTGTACTTTTGCTGCTTCAGATTTACACAGGCAACGTTGAGAGCTTTTCATGTTGATGAATGTTTAGAGGAACCAGGACCTTGTCTTGTATGAAGATGCCAGAGTCTGAGAAATTTTGCTTGGTGGATATGCTTACCAATGTAGAGACTGCTGTATTTCTATATGCAGGTGCCTGCACTGATAGGGTAGCAGGCATTTGTGTGGTCACTGTCCTGTATCCGACTTGCAGCCATTTCACTGTTTGGTCCCTACCAAACATTACCAGGTGGCCTTTGTGCAAATTGGCATGTACAGTAGATAAACTCTGTTACCTCTCAATAAAATCAAACCATGTGTACAAATCATGTTTTAGTTTTATTGAGAGAGCAGAATGGTGGGAAATCTGGGAGAAATAAGGTATGTGTGTATATATATATATATATATATATATATATATATATATATATATATATATATATATATATATATATATCTTGTGATATTCGGAGGTGTTTAGCTTGAGTGCAGAGCCTACCAGTGAGCTTAGTCCACACAGTTGTGCTGTTTAAGAGCTTGTTGGCCCACTTTTATTAAAGGAAAATATAAAGAAACATAAGTCCAATAACATAATAGTTGCCCATGCAGGGGTTTCAGCTTTCCACAGCAATAATATAAATGACAAATCCAAAGCCACCTGGCTCTCTAGCAGCACCGCTGCTCAGGCTTTAAGCCTCAACCCTCTTGGCCATCTAACAGATTTCCTGTACTGCCACTGTACCTCAGTTAGCAAACTTTCTCCAGCTTCCTTGCTGTTCCAGCCCAAAGGCTCACCATCTACTCGAACCGTGCAGACATGCACTCTTCTCCCTTGCACACCAGGACTCCTCGGGAGGGTGGAGCCTAGAACCCTTGTTCTGTCTGTCTTACAAGGCACAGATCCACCTGCACAATCAGTGTGCTGGTTGTTCCTAAGACCTGGTCCCAGGATTGGAGATTTCCTCCCACCCAGATCACTTGGAAATCTCCAGACTCCGGGTCCCCAACTGGACTTTAACCACCATAGGGGAAACTGCAAACCCAGTCTTCTCCCAGTAAAACAGTCCTCCTGGAGCCTCTCAAGCTGCCTGGTTTATAATCCTGGGAGAAATACCTGCTCACCACTAGTTGCACTGCCACAATATATATATATTCAAAATGCATGTTATACTATACAACAAATAAACAGAGTTTGTGTAGGTCAAAAGGTCACAATAATGTTACTGTGAAGTGGCAAAATGAGTGTTTATCAATGTGCACTGAAACATGGTGGCTGGGCTTCTGCAGATGTACATCATTTACAAATGCTCCTCAAAATGGAGCCTGGGCTTCCCAGGATGCTCATTTTTCCTCTATAGAGGGTTCATGGGAAGTATGGAGGCCCCATAGAGGTCAAAATACTATTAAAGCAGTCCATTCACTAATATGATGTAGTGCAATTTGGCCAGTAGGGGAAGTCCAAAATCAGGTCAACAGCAATAACAATATATTAACAGGATCTCTATGTAGGAAGTATGATAATGTATATTATTACAATATAATACAAAGGCCACACTGCTTTCCATTTTAAATAAGCATACACGGCTCTGCCTATCATTAACATACTGCTCTACAAATCACATATTTTGTAATCTGCAAAACGTTCTATGTTTAGCCTGTGCCACGCAGGCCCTATCGATTACTCTGATACATGAAGCCAAACTGGACACAGTTCTAAATGACCTTGAAAGGTATAATTTTTGGTAATGGCTGAAAATGAAATAACTGTCACCTAAGGACACAATAGGGCTGGTGCAAGATTTGAATTCTAATAAAACCTGTAACAATTATGCCACCTTACATAACGAAGCAGTTGGCCTGAGCTGTAGAAGCTCCTGCTGTGATTTCCCTGGGGGAGGGATGCTTCTCTCTTTCTGCTTAAACATAGAGCCGCTGAGGGTTTTTATAAAGCTATCATTATAAAATACCATTATTCTAAAGCTATTTAATTAGGCAGAGCTAAGCCAGCCGTGACTGTGTGTGCTCTGGAAGGAGAAAGGACTTTAAACAGAGCTTGTCCCAAAGTAGAAAGTAAGTCAGAAGAATTAAAAGAGAGAGAGAGCGGAATCACTGGCAGGAAAGATAGGAAGATAGAGGCAGATAATATGTCTGAATATATTCATCTATCTATGACCATCTGTGCAGAAATAAAGTAAATTGCAAAGTTTTTAATGATAGATAATTCTTGCATTACCTACGTGAAGTGTTTTTTTGTTTTTTTTTGCAAAGGCCTAGGTTTCAAAGACACGTAATAAAAAATGCAAGTGGGTAGAAGCCCACAACAACCAATCCTAAATAATTTGAGTACAAATTGTTGTTCTTGCCAGACCAATTCGTTAACATTCTACAAGGAAGTGAGCTGCCATCTAGATAGGGGAAGGTCTGTGGATGTGGTTTATCAGTTCCCCAAAAAGGCTTACTCTAAAGCCTCGTACACACGCAACGATTGTTGGCCGTGAATTCTCGGCCAACGTCTGATCGGCCGTTTGCCTTCTTGTTAGCATGATGCTTCCGACAACCGACTGCGACTTTTCGGCCGAACAAAATCTGGTGTGCATGCTATAAAATTTTTGTTGGCCGTCACCAGAACGGCCGATTGTTTTTCAGTCAGTACAGATTTCGGCAGACAAAAATGTGATGAGCAAGACTGGGCATGCTCATAGAAGAAAAAACACACGAAAAGTATACCAGAACATGACATCACTTCTGCAGTTGATTGTTGTTGGCTGACAAAATTCGTGTGCAGTCTAGAGCACATTTCAACCAACATAACAACACTGGACAAAAGACGGCCGATCGGTCGGCCAACAATCGGTGCTTGTGTACGAGGCTTAAGAGCTAAGGTCTGTTGGCATGGACTATACTGTTTATTCTTGGATAGAAAACTGGTTACATGGGCATGTCCAAAGGGTAGTTATAAATAACGTGTACTCAGACTGGTCTGGAGAGGTAAATGGAGTACCCCAGGGCTCTGTCTTGGGACTAATTCTGTTTAATTTATTCATAAATGATATAGAGGATGGGATACATTGTTCAATCTCAGTTTTTGCGGATGACACAAAAATAAGTAGGGCAATAACTTCACATCAGGATATAGGAATTTTACAGAAAGACCTGAACAAAACAATGGAGTGGGCAACTAAATGGCAAATGAGATTTAATGTGGAGAAATGTAAGGTAATGCACTTGGGGGCTAAAAACAGAAATGCAAAATACTCACTAGGGGGAGAACCTCTTGGGGAATCAAGAATTGAGAAAGATCTTGGGGTCCTAGTAGAAGACAGACTGAGCAATAGCATGCAATGTCAAGCTGCAGCTACCAAAGCTGGAGAATATTAGCATGCATATAAAGGGGATATACGAGAAAAATGTATAATCCTGCCACTTTATAAAACTCAGGTAAGGCCACATCTGGAGAATGCCATCCAGTTCTGGTCACTAATCCTCAGAAGGGATGTGCTGGAGCTGAGAGAGTCCAAAGAAGGGCAACTAAATTAATACGGGGATTGGAGGACCTCAATTACGAGGAATGACTACAAGCACTAAATTTACTCTCGTGGGGAGGAGACGTTTTTATAATAGCAATTTACAAATACCTCAATGGTGATCCCACATAGGAAAAAAATATTTAGTCTCAGGGAGTGTAAGAGGACACGGGGCCACACAATGAGATTGGAGAAGAAGCAATTTAACCCAAAGCTGTGCAGGGGGTTTTTCACCGTCAGGGCGATAAGGAGGTGGAACTCTTTTACACAATTGGTGGTGTCAGTGGGGAGTATTGATATTTTAAAAAGACTTTTAGACATGCATCTTAGTAAACATAATATACAGGGATATGGGAAATGATTATCGACACTGACATACGTATGCCAACACAGGTTGAACTGGATTGACTATTGCCTTTATTAAACCTTACCTACTTTGTAACTATAGTATGTAAGTATCAAACATTTAAATCAAATTGGTTGTTATGGGTTTTTGCATAATTACATCATGGCTATACTTTTTCTTGTGCCTATTGAAAAGGTTTCTTTGTAGACTGGCAGAGCTCTGCCATACATTTGACATCTGCTTTATGAAGACTATTAACGTATATGTAAACCCAGAACTTTTTTTCTATAACTGGCATTTATATTTCCATAAGAAAAGGTAACAAAAGTAAAAGCTATTGTGCATAGTTTACTGAATGCTGCTAAAGAATACAGTATCATTTAAGGAGGATGCATGCATAAGGATCCTATATATTGAAGTAGCCAAAAATAAAGCAATATTTTAGTCTTCTGTGGTTTTTTGAGACATCTCTTGAGTATGCTCCTTTTACACTTAACATGGAAAAGGATGCTCCTAGATGATGTTCTAAATGTAAACGTGTTTGAAAGAATTCAAAAGACAAGTTAAAAGCAAAAAAAAAAAAAAAAAAGTGGTAAAAAGGAGTAAGGAATGGGAAGATGGGCAGGGAGGAGATTTTAAGGTCCTTCCAAGCAACCAGTCCCATAATACAGTGGATGTGCAGACCATATAGAGTGTATGTAGCATTTTCTGTAAGATTCCACAGCTTCCAGACTTTGTTATATTTATCCAAGAAGTTATAAATTGTGAGATGTTTCATTAATTTAAAATCCTTCCTTGATCTGTGCATATAGATAAATGAGAGATGGGGATCAACATGTTTCCATTTAAAGGCTACTGAGTATTTTCCAGCTATGAGTATACTGTATGCATTATTAAATGTTTAGCTGGTTTAGAACATTCTTCTGGTAATAGACTCAATAGTTAGGTTAAGAAGAGAAAATCGAAGTATAAACCCTCAGAGAGTAAGGAAATTAACAGTTTCCAAGTATAATTTATTAAGTGGACAATGTCAATATATCTTTAGCCATAACCAAGGCCTTTTTTAAATCTCCAGTGCCTGTCTGTGACCATTGGATAGATATGGAGGAGTAACTCAGGGGTCTGGTACCAGCAAAAGATTTGTTTGTATTAATGTTCTTTGCATTGCATGAAATAGAGCTATAATTTGCCAAATCTCTAGATGTACAGAAGGTCCTCTGCCACTAACTTTTTTTTTTAGTTTTGGATGTTATAAGGAGTGGTCGGGCCCCTGTTTTCTTTTTTTTTTTTTTTTTTTTTGGCTTTTCAGAGAGATTTCTTTTCACTGCCTTTCTCAGAGGTATAACAGGAAGTAAAAATAAATCTCCCCAAGTGTTAATCTCCTTAGAAACAGTTGTCACTAAAACCGGCGTCTCCATTGGAGGATTTCGTCTCACCTGTTGGTTTTGTATCAACTCAAAAATGTTGGATTTCCTGTTACTTTCTCTACCAGAGACAATGGTCCCCAGGACAATTAGGCAGAGGCTGAATCCCCCCATTGGAAATAGAAATAAAAACCTGAGAGGGTATTTAACACTTTTACTCTTACCTAAAAATGTAATAAAAAGACTTTGGCTTTACATAAAATTTAAGTTCAAATTTTTCTTTCTGAATATAGCATTGTTTTCTATATGTGTAATGCTATTAGAAATCTCAAACAATGGTGATTGAAAATTAGATTACCCAGGGTAATACAGAGAGCTGTAGGATAACTACAGGGAATCTCTAAGAGGGTCCAAAGCAGAGTCACCCCTGTCTGATAGATAGTTATGAGATGTAATACCTGAGAGGCATGGTAATAGTGCACAGCATTTGGTAGACCTATTTTTCCCTCCTTTTTATGCCTATAGATGAGGTTTTGGGATATTCTAGGTCTGAAAGGGTTCCAGATGAAGGCATTGATGCGATTCTGTAAGGGTGAACCAGGGAATGGCTACAAAGAATATTAGCTCTTAGCAATTAGCTATTTTTACAATGGATGTTAAAAATAAGTATCAGTGCCCTGCTGCAGTTGGCGTGCATTTGCAATTGGCTAGGGAAAATAAACCATGCATGTCAGGGACAGTGAATAAGCCTTAGGCAAAGGTTCCTATCCAAGAAGGCAGAGATTAGGGACAACACTGTATATTCCAATATTCACTGGTATCTGGGATTACTGCATAGAACTTGTACCACTTCCTCAAGTGCCGCTTGTGCCTCTACTCTGCCAGTCAGCCACCCCTTCTGCAAATGCTGGCCCAGTATTAATATTGTGGTGCTAAAGCTATACCATTTTCTACTATCGGCATTACTGCACCTGAACTGTCAGTGTTACTGAGTTTGCTACTACCAGATTGTCTGGTATTGTTACTTCAAGTGTTCTGCAACAGTTGCTACAGCTATATTACTAATCCTTGTTATTGCAGGTTTCCATTTACCTTGTTATCTTTTTTACCTGCAACTCATCAATACAATAAATGTTCAACCTTTTCCTGGATTTTGTGTGTCCTTCCTTCAACTTAAGTACCAAACTCCTGACCCCACCCACAAAAATTTTAAAATAATCAGTTACAATTTCCGGATGGGCTGAACACCCCCCTCTGTTCGAGGTTCGAAGCAGAACTTCCGAAGAGGGGAAATGTTCTAACCCGAACTGCAAATCACATTGAAGTCCATGGAAACTGAATATGAAAAAATCTAAATTTCCCATTTTGAAGGCTTATATGGAAGTAATTGGCCATAAAAGGGGTATTGGGGTCCGGGTACTGCCCTTGGGGACATGTATCAATAAAAAAAATAAAATTAAAAAAACAATATTTTTTTTTAGGAGCAGTGGGGAAAGGGGCTGGTAAATAAGTAATTTACTGACCCCTTCCTTTTCTAAATGAACACAGTGAACACACTCACTGTGTTCATTTATAACCGATGCATAGTAATCTGTGTTTACTATGCTTCAGTTTATGAATGAACAGAAAGCCGCTCTGCACAGGGCAATATCCTGTTCATTTACTGTCGAGTGCAGCTGAGGCTACAGAGAAAGGCACATATATTTTGAGCTTTGGGGTGCACAAATTAATTATGCTTAAAGTGCAACAATAAAAATGAAACTTTCCTTTAAATATAATGCCTGGGGGGTCCCCTTAATGTGACTGTAAAGTGGTGCACCTGTAGCATGCATAAAACATGCTGCAGCAAAAATGACAAAAAATAAATAAACTAGCCAAATCATGTATAAAATGACTCACAGTTACAATACAGTTACAAAAAAAAAATCCATATCAGACCCTTATCAGGGCACGAAGCCTGGCAGATGAAGAAGGACGAGTCAGTACCCCCCTTCCTGAACCATACCAGGCCACATGCCCTCACACCATGGGGAGGTGGGTGCTATGGGGTGGGGGTGGGGGGGCTCTGCTGACAACCCTGAGCTGTGCTTATCGAGGTCTCTGGGCTTGGTGCTTATCAGAATCTGGAAGCCCCTTTAACAAGGGGCCCCAAAATTCCGCCACCCCCCTCACATGTGAATAGGTACATAGTACCCCTACTGATTCACCAAAAAAGTGTCAAAAGTAATACACACAAGAAACAGTTTTTGACAAATCCTTTTATTCAAAAATAAAACAATAGTGTCCCTTAATGTAAATTCATCATCAATCACGCCGCCCGCCAGACCCGAAAAATAAAAAAAGCTCTTGCCTCCTGGGAGGCCTCCTGCTGAATGCCTCCTCTGCACTTTGACATTTCTTATATAGGTAAGGGGCAGAGAAACCGGGCTACGTCCCCTGAGCATGTGACATCAGAAGGGGAATAGATTTACATCAACACTATTTTTTTTTTTTTTAATAAAGGATTTGTCAAAAACTGTCTCTTGTGTATATTACTTTTTGACACTTTTTTGGTGAATGTGAAGGGGTACTATGGAATTCACATGGGAGGGGCAGGATTTGGGGGCCCCCTTGGTAAAGGGGGCTTCCAGATTCCGATAAGCCCCCCTGCCCACAGACCCCCACAACCAAAGCATCCATGTCCCCATGTTGAGGGCATGTGGCCTGGTATGGTTAAGGAGCGGGGGAACTCGCTCGCCCCCCCTTTCTGGACCTGCTAGGCTGCACGCCCAGATAGGGGTTTGGTATGGGCTGGGATGGGACCCCACAACATTTTTTTCTTTATATTTTTTACTGGCACTTTTTTTTTCAGCTGTCAGCTGAGAAACCCATTGACAGCTGATGACTCATTGGTTGTTTGAGGATGCTGCGGCAGGCTTCCCGGCCCCCGTTTCCTAACAACCAGCTTACAATGCACCCGGATAGGGCAAAGCTTTGCCCAATCAGGGTGCGGAATGCACTGTGCAGCATTCAGTGCATTGCAGGGTGTTAGACAGGTGTTTGACTGTTCGCCCATCCCTAGTTACAATTAAAAAAATGTGTTTTCCATTAGTCAATCTGCATAGCATGTGTGTATTGCTGTATATTTTACTCACTTTTAGTAAATAAGAGCTGCAGTAAGTAACTTCTTGGCTGTCCCTAAGACTTACAAGTTTACTTCCTTGGTAAATTAAACCCATAATGACAAAGCTTTGCAGCTGCATTAAAACTGATGGGGCAGGCAGTTGGTCATAGCCACTACTTGGCATTTAATTTGCCACTATCTGAGCATGCACGCTTTTGTCAAAAGAGCAGATAACAGTATGTAGCCAGACATCTCCAGTCTAATGGTTGATCATTACATTTCTAAGATTAGTCAGCCACATACAGTATGTTTTGATTGTCTGCTGGAAGCCACACTCGTTAAGATTGTTGCCCCCGCCATGTTCTACTGGCTAAACCTCAAACAATTATTTTATGTGTTTTTTTTGTCTTTTAAATAGATGTCAACATTTGAAAGAAGAAAAGAATGCTGGTGTGTCTCGGCTGTTTACAACTTGGAATAATACTTCAGATATTCTTGGCAACTGAGCTAATAGGATTTATTTTAAGCTACTAATCTTCTTAATAGAATTATTACTGAACTACCACTATTAAAGACCTTCTACAAGACTTTCGCAGCAACTAAACAATATGATGGGAATTTGGCTTTGCCACACTCTTCAAGATTAGTCACAGTCAGTGCACATTTACCAGACTGTGGAGTTTTATTAAGTGAAGTCTATCTGCCCAGGCAGCTATGGGTCAGGAAAAGTATTAGTGGCTGTCACATAACTCACGCTGTCACAGCCACAAGCTTCAATTGCAGTAACTATGTAACTGCTACTAGCTTTTTCCTGGCTTTGCCTTGTTGGATAGTCACGGTTAATGTGACTCTCAAACAAATGTCTGTGTATTCGCAACTGGGTAATTATTTAGTCCTGAATCACTGAGCCTAAAATGTTTCAGATATTCTCTGGGGCAGCATAGATATTTTACAGCTACAGTGAATGAGCCTGTAGGATGCCTACAGGGACACGGTACTGTGTATCCTTTGACCCTTAACCTGCCTACAGAAGTAGCAGTATATATTAATATACAATGAATTCAATGTGGTTGTTTAAAAAAAAAAAAAAAAACTGAGTAACCTGCAGTGTTTAATGTAAGCTGCATTAAATTTGTTCAGTACACATCACAAGCAAATTAATTCCTATTTGTTTGCAATATCCTTTGCAATTTAACACATAGAAGAATAGCCAATGCCATCATAGGACAATAAGTCAATTTTTGTTTCAACTGCAATACAAAACACTAATGTCTGAGTTTATCTTATCGTTACTAGAACTAAAATAACTTCAAGATAGAAACAATTGTACCTAGCTTATCATAAGCATAAGAGGAGAGTTAGTCCGACTCCAACTTCAGCCATGAACATTGGTGCTAAAGTTGCTTAGGAGTCTATGTTTATGCTACAGGGCATTAAAACATGAGGGAACATTCAGATACTCAGGTCCTGGCTTATCTCAGGGCAAGTAACTGTTTTGATCTGATAACAATATCTCTCAAGATTTCTTGGTCAGAAACACCTGCTAGTGACCTGGAAATCAACTTTAGCACCTAACCTCTCCCACGTGGGTAGATTGGTCAAGCATAACTATACTTTTGAATGCCTACTGACCATGACACACTGAAATATTATGCCTTCTCCAAGTCCTGGAGTATTTGTACAGAAAGGCATATTGCAAACACTGGTATTGTTGCATGATGATGATGAACAATGTATACAGTTTATGTATTTAGAGGGATTTGAATACTTCTATTTTATTACCCGCCTGAAAGAATTGCAAAAGATTGTCTTTTTTTCTTTTTTAAAGCGGAGTTCCGGCCACAAAATCGACATAGTCGATTTTGGGCCATCCGCTTGCTTCTAGTCACCTGAAAAAGAAATGGATAATTACGATTTTTTTTCTCTACTTACCTTGTTATTGCAGAAAAATATACTCACCTTTCTTCCACTTCCTCCCTCTGCGGCCGTGGCCCGCATCGTCACTTCCTCTTTGCATTGATTCCTGGGAGCTGAACGTCATCACTCCCAGGAATCAATGGGCCTGCACTGGCCCCGCTGGTCACTTCCGGTGTGGCGCCTCATTCCCTGCTAAACAGCTTCTGGGCATGCCCAGAAGCTGTGTAGGGATGACGTGCGCGCACCGGAAGTGACGAGCGGGGCCGGTGCAGGCGCATTCTGGGAGAAGAGGACACGGAAGAGGACTCAGAAGAGGACGCGCTGGCTTCAGCTGCCCACATCTGAGATGGCAGCTCTGGAGAAGAAATTTTCAAGGTAAGTATTTCTTCTAAAAGGTAAGTGTGAACCGGGACAGATCAGAGGCTATCCATTGTGGAATGTGCTAGCCCTGACTGTCCCGGGGGTATTTTCATTGAAATTTTTTTTTGTGGCCGGAACTCCACTTTAACTTCAAATTTTTATTTTCACAAAAAAAAAAATTTGTAACAAACAACAGAAAGAGATGCACATGTCAAAATGGTAGTTTTACATTAATAATAAAATGCCTAAGATATTATATCCAGTAATTTATAACTAATCAAAACAAGATACACTTGCATATTTGCCATCCCGGTAAGTTCCGGTCTCCCAGCTAGTTGAAGTATAGGGTTCCCTGTCGGGACTGGGGTTGGACTCCCCAATGGGATCGATCTGAGGCCAACCCCTACCCTATATCAGGAGTGTCCCGGGGAGAAGCCTCCCCCCGGTGTGGATACGAGGACTTTTTCAGTAAACCAGAGAATTTAATCACAAACAGCAGTACCTGAGACTTCACGTTTAATAATTAATTAGGCACATATTTTTCAGACTAGGTATGTATTGGTGAAATCGAGGATCAATATATGTGTGACTTGAGTCCCATTTCCTATGATATATTCCTATGTTGTAGTCTTTGTATGCTATGTATTTCTCGTAGTGGGCCTGTGTGTTGGGCCTATCAGGAGCTGGTCGTGGTAAAGGGAACCTTAAACTACTTGCCCATTCTCAGTAGAGCTTCACCTCATTCCCTTGCACAGTGCAACTACCCTTGAAAAGTGAACAGCCTATTTGCTTTTAGTCCAATAACCCCTGTATGTCAAAGTTATCACAAGATCCAATGATGCTGGCAACTCAAATTAAATATACATATCCCATAAACATGAAGCTTTGCGTTGCACCTAAAAAATTTTAAGCCTCCCTATAATTTAATAAGAAAACCCAACACATTCCAGGGGGGTAGAAGGGATGGCGCTAATGTCACATTTTATGATAGAAGTGTGTTTAACATCAGCTGCCTATATAACTGAATATAATGCTTATTCATTTGTCATCACATATCCAGCTTCAATTTTCTACACATTTGGTGTACTTACTTCAATCTTAAATTCAACTGTGCCAAAATTCCAGTAAGAAAGATTAATTGTCCTAAGATATTGCCTGGTAGATTTTATCCTATCATATCGTTTGCTTAGTGTCTGTTTATATTTTTATTACAAAAGTTTAGATTTTAAAAAATTGAGGAACCATTTCGTAGATCAGAAGTCAAATATGTTACCGACAATTATGGTCTATTGAAGAATCCGCAATTGCAATAATGCTGATTATACCTTTGATACCAAGCACTAAAATGATAGGTTCTTATACTGCAGACTGATATTTATGGCTTTTAGTCGGGGTAACAAAAGATGAAACAAACTATGAACTGGCATGGATCAATAGAGAACACAACGTTTAGCCATTTAACAACAGGTCTCAACAAAGCAACAGATTGTTACAAGACATTATGACACGTTACTGTTCTCTTATTTCATTTCTTATAACTTTAGCAAATACTGTAAACAGTAAGGCTACGTACTATTGATTTTAAAAAGTAAGCTTTAGTGCAAGAAGGGTCATGCTATGTTTACTATACTGTGATGTGCTGCAGTACAAAGAAACTAGTCAGTAAATTTTAGGGCTTTTCAAAGCTAGGCCTTTTCTTGTCCATGTAACAAGTACTGTCTCTGTCATTTAATGTCATGTGATTTTATTGTACTACCACATAGCAATTTGAAATTCAAGCAAAAAAAAAAAAAAAAAAAGCTTTATGGTTTCCTGGTATCCATAAGCATTTTTTAACTGTTTCCTCTCTGGCCACTGCACATATACGGCCAGGTGGGACAGGCGACATTCTGGGAGGATGTACCCTTATGTCCTCTCGCTTGAGCGCCTCACGTGCCCTCGAGGCGGGAACAGCAGCATAACCTGTAATCTCTGTGTCCCCCCCAGTCGCAGCTCACAGATCGGGGTAAAGGGCCACTGTCATTAGCCTTGTACCATGTGACCACTGTGACCAATTACAGAAATCAGTCAGTAGTATTAAACAGTCAGCCGTTGTTTACTACTGTGATCATCATAACTAATTAATGCAGCTCAGGAAACTGACTGCTTCTACAGTCATCATGATGGTATAAGCAATCACAGCATAAAAAAAAATCTGATTATCCTCCTCCCAATATTGTGACATTGCATTGCTCTGGTGACAATTGCAATTTTTTTTAAATACTGTTACCAGAGCAAGTGCAGTGTTCCTATGTTGACATTGCACTGCTGTGGCAGAGATTGTGTACAATGGCTGGCTGCTTTGATATCATTGTATGTCAGTGCCGTCAGTCATTGTCTCTGATCACCACCACAGCAGTACAATGTCACCAGACCTGCCACACCAGTCACACTTTCCCTGATCACCGCCACACCAGTCACAGTGTCCCCAATCACTGCCACACCAGTCACAGTTTCCCTTATCACCGTCACACCAGTTACAGTTTTCCTGATCATGTCAACACCAGTCACAGTCTCCCTGATCACTGCTACAGTATACCAGTCAAAGTGTCACTATAAAGTCTAATCAAATATATCAAATGTCCCAACCAAACCAAAGATCTCCAAAGTGTGTCCAAAGATTTCACTTTTAATAAAGCTCTGGATACACTCTGGAGATCCTTGGTGTGCTGGTGGCCTTTGATTTCTTTGACTTGACACAGTTCCAGCCCTTGGTCGCTACAGCACCTGTTGATATGCAAAGACATTTCTACAAGAAAGTGTGCGTTGGGATTAGTACATTTGAACCATAAGGTCTAACTCACATGTGCAATGCTCTCTGAAGAGCAATCATTGTTAAGCAGTGACAGGCAGTGTGGAGGCCTCTTCACCACTTGCATTAACCCAATGGACCACTCACAAGCAAGCACTCCTGTTCATTTAAAATTCATCACGATCGGCGGGTGTACAGGGAGTATAATTTCTACCACAGTTGAAAAGCAAGGCATCACATCTGCGGCATGTATAGACCTTAAGCCTCTGACTCTGTAGCTAAACAGGTTTAGGCGTGTTAAAATTGTGGCACAACCCCAAGGTTTTACTGCCTCCCAACATTACGTGTCAATGAGCCCTAACAGTACAGCCAATCACCAGTCACCAGACCAATGTAGCTGGAATCAGTGTTCCCGATTGCCAGCACACCAGACTAGTGCAGAAAGCAACATTTTTCCTGGTCATTGCTACACCAGTCCCAGTGTCATCAGATAAGTGTATGCCAGTAACAATGTTCCTTATTACAGCCACACCAGTCCCAGTGTCACCAGACCAGTGTAAGTCATCAAAAGTGTTCCTGATTGATGCCACACTATTTCCCAGTGTCACCAGATCAGTGTAAGTCTGCAACATTGTTCCTGATCACCGCCACATTGTTGCAGTGTTGGCTTTGCTGCTGCCTGCACTAGTCCTAGCCTGTTTATTGACCACATTTCTGTCTGATAAATGCATGGATCCTTTGCCTGTTTGCTCACTATATCTCTGCCTGCTGCCTGAACTGACCCACTGTCTATTCTCCTGCGAGACAGCCATCACCTGCAGACAACAGCACTCCTGTAACCACAGGAACTCTTTTGTTCTTCCTTTCTTCAGCCTCCTGTACTTCCTGGACAGTAAATATGGCATTCCGGGGGGTAGCTACAAACCAGAAGGCCAGGCTTGATTGGCTTATAGGAATGGGACTTGCTATAGATGATCCTACACTAAGCTATATTCCCTGACCAGTCATGCAGAGGCGACCATTACTGTAGAGTGTTTTCTATGTAGTGTTGTTTCATTTTTGTGATACACAAGATACAATGCCAAGTACATACTCAGTCCAAACACTGAAAAAGTCTCACATGTTTCGTATCAGCATTCTCTGGAGGTGTTCCAACTCTGTATTTTACTACAGGTCCATCCCACCCCTCTAAAACTATTTACAAGGAGTTTTTTACAGGCAGGGCCGAGACAAGGGGGGGGGCAAGAGGGGGTGGCTGCCCTGGGTGCTGTTATCATGTGAGTTGGTGGATATTACATGAAGAGTGCCTACCACTACAGCTGACAGGAGTTGTTACAGCAACATCACTACTTCTGTCAGTTTAGAGCAGGAAGTGGCAAGCCAATTCTGGAGAGAAGAAGAGAGCCAGGAGAAGATGCTGGTTGTGCTCTCTTTATTCCCTCCAGCTCCTGCTCCTGCTCCTGCCCATGCAGCAGCCCTGCATCAGGACTAAGAGATGTGGACTGTGCAGGGTTGGCTTACCCCCATCTCTTCAAAGCAAAGAGTGTGGGTAGGGGGCAGGTAAGCAAACTGGGATCTTACATCCAGTGGTGTCCTTAAGCTGTGGTCCCATATGCTTGCAGGACCAGGATCACTTCCAACCAGCTGCCTGTCAAGTGTTGAAATTCAGCTTGCCCTAGGCTCCTCCTCATTCTTCTCGAAAAAGTGATGTGTCAAGATAATGGGGGGGATGGGGAATTTGTGCAGTGGGGTGATTTAGGGGAGGGGATGTAGTAGGAAGGGTGATTTGGTGGGGATTATTGCTGGGAGGGGGGATTTGTGCTACAAGGGGGGACTTGAGAGGGGATTTGCACTAGGAGGGAACATTTTGTGGGAAATTTGTGAAAGGAAAGGGGATTTGAGAGGTATAATTTCTTCTATAGTAGTAGAGATGATTGGGGAGCTTTGTGCTAGGAGGGGGAATTTGGGGAAGAATCTGTGCTAGGAGGGGTATTGGGTGGGTTTTTTTTTACTGGGTAGGTTGTATTTGTGAAGAAATTATGGTGGGAGGATTTGTGCTGAAGGGATTTGTGCTCAGAGTGGAAATTTGAGGGGTGTAGGATTTGTGTTAGGATGAGTGATTGGGTGAGGGGAAAGGTTATGCTAGGAGGGGAGATTTGGGTAAGAGAGAAGTTGAGCTGGGAGGAGGTATGGGGAGCCTGTCAGTGCTCAGACCATACACAACACACTGCATCAAATTGGTCTGTATGGCTGTCATCCCATAAGAAAGCCTCTTCTAAAGATGATGCACAAGAAAGCCCGCAAACAGTTTGCTGAGTACAAGCAGACTAAGGACATGGATTACTGAAACCATGTCCTGTGGTCTGATGAGACCAAGATAAACTTATTTGCCGACACTGCGGATCTACAGTTCATTGAGGGAACCATAAATGCCAACATGCACTGTGACATACTGAAGCAGAGCATGATCCCCTCCCTTCAGAGACTGGGCCTCAGGGCAGTATTCCAACATAACGACCCCTAACACACCTCCAAGGTGACCACTGCCTTGCTAAAGAAGCTGAGGGTAAAGATGGTGGACTGGCCAAGCATGTCTTCAGACCTAAACACTATTGAGCATCTGTGGGGCATCCTTAAACGGAAGGTGAAGGAGCGCAAGGTCTCTAACATCCACCAGCTCCGTAATGTCATCATGGAGGAGTGGAAGATGGACTCCAGTGGTAACCTGTGAAGCTCTGGTGAACTCAATGCTCAAGCGGGTTAAGGCAGTGCTGGAAAATAATGGTAGCCAAACAAAACATTGACACTTTGGGCCCAATTTGGACATTTTCACTTAGGGGTGTACTTATGTTGCCAGTGGTTTAGACATTATTGGCTGTGTGTTGAGTTATTTTGAGGGGACAGCAAATTTACACTGTTATACAAGCTGTACACTCACTACTTTATATTGTAGCAAAGTGTAATTTCTTCAGTGTTGTCACATGAAAAGATATAATAAAATATTTACAAAAATGTGAGGGGTGTACTCACTTTTGTGAGATACTGCATACTGATTTCTTCTTTACAGGGCTAGATAGGTTAAGGTTAGATCGTGGATATCTGTAGATGTAGGGATTTTAGTGTTAGGGTGGACTTTAATCAACGTCAGCAGGATGTGCCTCTTGTGCCGAACCCTCTTCTTTTAGTTGAAATCCTCCTCCGTTCATGCTGCCCTGCCCCACACCACGGTAATCCACCGGTTCGGCAGGGTTTATACAAATAAGGGGCTGTTACAGGCTCTCATCAAGAGAGACCGATCATGCCATACCTTTTCACTCAGAAGCTCCATTCAAAGAATATGTGCTACAGCAGTGTTTCTCAACTCCGGTCCTCAGGGCACACTAACAGGCCAGGTGTGCAAGAAAACTGAAATACATCACAGGTGATATCATTTGCTGCTCAGTGATTTCAGTATTATAGTCTGCATCTCCCCAAGCTAATACTTAAAATCTGGCCTGTTAAGGTGCCCTGAAGACCGGAGTTGAGAAACACCGTGCTACAGCTTCTACGGGTGTAATAGGATCTAAGAATGGAGGATGGGTGGATGATTATTTGGTCTTCCCCACTCCATTTATTGATAACGTTTCATTCACAGAAGCTGTAGTACAGCTTCTATGAATAGAGAAGCTGGGCAGAAAGGGTGGGCATTATTGTTTTTTCTTGACGAGAGCCTGTGACAAACACCTTAGCTGTATTAGCCCTACTACACCAGAATTACAGATTACAGTGCTGAGGGTGGGTGGCATGGATAGAGGAGGATTTCAAGTAAAAGAAGAGAAACATCAGCAGAGGGAACACATACCATTGACTGTGAGTAATGTCCCTTGTGCTGGTTTTTCTGCTTTTTATTTTTGGCTGCACCTAGGCTGCACTGACTCTTTATGGTGATCCCAGATTTAGGATTGACTCCATTGACATGTAAAGAGAGATGTTTCTTAGTTTAGCTAAAACAATGATATTGAGTTACTATTCACTTACAAAAAATACTAAAAAGAAAACAGAATTTTTACTTCCACATTGAACACATGGATCCTTTAGTGAATCAACCCCATTGAGTGAACTTTCTGATTTTAGCACAGTTTTAATGTGCAGGATAGCACTAAAAGCTCACACGATCAGTTTCACTTGTTTGGAATTATTCTTAACAATAATATACGTAATTGCAATTTACATGTTTTGTTTTTAATTTACAACCCATATTATTATTAAAGGTGAAAAAAATCACCTTTTTGTTTTAGTCTGCCACCAGAAATTATTTTCTTTACCTGTCATAAATATTCAAATGTCTCTTCCTGGAAACAATTTTGAGTTTGTAGCCAAAATTTCCCAAATTCCTTTTCCCTGTGTAGCAATATCAAGTGAAATGCATCTTCTGGAAGCATGCACAGGGTTTACTAGCTGTGAATGTAGTAAATGTAGAAATATGGCGATACCTTGAATTTTAAAGTGGCAGGTTTACTGACTTTACCACCTAGTGAGTTGAGAACTAGGGATGAGCAAATGAGTCTCGGCTTTGTTCGTCTGGTGTAAGCCGACATATTGTAAAGACTGAAAATTTCAAACCCTATCAACAAGTCTATGGGGGATTGGGGGATTGGGGGATTGGGGGATTGGGGGGGGGGTAAACCTTGAAAATCCATTTTGGACATTTTTTAAGGTTTTGTGGAATGGATTGTCCAAAAAAAGGCACAAGGACTGGGCACTGCCACTGAAAAACATATACCAATGAAAAAAAACAAAAAAAAAAAACAACAAAATGTATAACTGTTTAGTGCAACTTTGAGGGCAACATGGGAAAAGCACCAATCCTTTAAATTATACAAGTCTTATAGACTGTGTCAGTGACACTGCCATCACATATTTAGGATGTGAATTTTTTTTTACTCTACTGTTATAATATTGTACCTCAATATGATCCATTATAATGTGAAAAAAATAGTTTTTTTTAGATTTAGGTTTTGGCTGCAACACCTGTGCTTTTTTATTTTTTTATCTAATGGTAATAGGCTTGAATTGAATGGTGGAAATAGGAGGCACAACAGCTTGAAAAGCTATGGGAAAGTTTACTCTTAAAAAAAAAAACAGATCCCCAAGTTTGACAAAATCTGGCAAACTTGGTTTGAAAGCTTGCCACTGGACTTTGAAGAGTCGGTCCTTATGCCATGGTAGCTAGTTACTTTATCTTCTATCTCGGATCTCACAATAGTGGTCAGGTCACACCAGGGGACTTTATCCCTTCTCCCTCCTTACTCTCTCATCTTTTCTAACTTCTCAATGACCCTCAGTCCCAGGCTCGGCTATTGCTT
Source organism: Pelophylax lessonae (assembly GCF_965119305.1). NCBI lineage: Eukaryota > Metazoa > Chordata > Amphibia > Anura > Ranidae > Pelophylax > Pelophylax lessonae. The sequence continues at coordinate 171,020,828 of NC_138775.1, read as the reverse complement.
ATCCTATTCCTTTTAGACAGATCTCTTGTCAATGTCGGTCACTTCTCCACAACTGAGCCCCCATCTCACCCTGATAATCCACAGTGCTAGTTCCATTTCTTAGTCTCCACTCTTCTTCCTATCTCAACTTGCCTTAATTCTCCTATAGGGGCTCTTGCTCCTATCCCAAATTGACCATAAATACACCACTGGTCAAGCCACCGGATCACTGATATTGTACTGTTTAGACTCCTATGCTCCTGCAATTAGAACCCTTATCTGATACTTTGCCATACTCTAAATGCCTGAGTTTTACTTTGTTATTAATGAACCACTAATTGTTCAATCGGACTTGACCCTCACGTGCGTGTTCATGGTACTGTTGATTTACCTGTATAGAATACCATGTATATGTTCTCAATGAGTGTTTTATACCCTGTTTTTTTTTTTTTTTTTAATTCCAATAAAATCTTTAAACAAGGAAAAAACAAAATCTTAACTTAATTTATAACTTGAGTTGAGTGAACACCTGGATGTCCGGGTTCGGCGGGTCCAGCCGAACTTGAAAAAAAAGTCCGTGTTCGTGACCCGGATTTAACCCAAACTTTACCCCAATCCCGAACCCCATTGAAGTAAATGGAGACCCGAACTTTTGAGCACTAAAATGGCTCTAAAACAAACATGGAAAGTGCTAGAGGGCTGCAAATTGCAGCAAAATCATCTTAAGAGCATTACAAGTGCTCTGCAAACAAATGTGGATAGGGAAATAACTTAAAATAACAAAAAAAAATGGGTGTTTATTGAATAGCAGAATATAACAACAGTATCCAACGGGTGTTTCTTACAGTAACATATGCAGACTAGGCCGCAATTAACTTTTCATCCCCTAAATGGGTTTTTTTTGCAAAGCGGAATACAACGGTATGCAATGGGTTTATCTCACTGTAACATATGCAGACTAGGCCGCAATTAACTTTTTATCCCCTAAATGGGTTTTTATTGCAAAGCAGAATACAACAGTATGCAATGGGTGTATCTCACTGTACCATATGCAGACTAGGCCGCAATTGACTTTTTCCCCCCTAAATGTGTTTTTATTGCAAAGCGGAATACAACAGTATGCAATGGGTGTATCTCACTGTAACATATGCAGACTAGGCCGCAATTAACCTTTTATCCCCTAAATGGGTTTTTATTGCAAAGCAAAATACAACAGTATTCAATGGGTGTATCTCACTGTGTCGCACTGTAACGTATGAATGAAAATCTGAAAAATAATTGTCCCCTTAATTGGTGCTTGTTGAATAGCAGATTTGAAATGCAGTGTCTAAACGCTGTAAGTCACAGTAAAATATGAAGGAAAAAAGTTTTTTTCTTTTTTAAATGCAGATTAAGCAGACACGTATGCACTCAGCTTGCATGACATGGCTGCTACACACCGCACGCCTAACAGGTTGAATACTGTTGTTGTTCTATTCCACTATTGAATAAAAAAAACCCATTTGAATGAAAAACTGAAAAATAATTTTTTTCCCTAAATACTGAAAAATAATTCTTTTCCCCTTACATTGGTGCTTTTTGAAGAGCAGGTTAGAAAAGCAGTGTCTGTCTAAACACTGTATGTCAAAGTAAAATATGAAGGAAAAAAGTTTTTTTCTTTTGTAAATGCAGATTAAGCAGACACATATGCACTGAGCTTGCATTACATGTGCAGCACCGCACGCCGCCCACCTAACAGACTTTCTCCTCCTCACTGGGCTCAGGTCAGGGCATAAAGATCGTGCACTGCACCCCCACACAATACAATCAATGTAGATCGCTGTCTGATTAAAGAAGATTCTTCCTATTCTTTCCCTCAAAGCAATCTCCAGCCTGCCCCTACAATAATCTCCTATCTCCCCCTCCGGGCAAAAAGATCGTGCACTGCACCCCCACACAATCAAATCAATGTAGATCGCTGTCTGATTAAAGAAGATTCTTCCTATGCTTTCCCTCAAAGCAATCTCCAGCATGACCCTACAGTAATCTCCCTATCTCTCCCTTAGCAGCATCAGCAACCTCTCCCTAGTATAGTTTGAGTATAGTGACGCGCGGCGCTATGTGACTCCAGCTTATATAGACTCTGGGTCACATGCTTCTCTGGCCAATCACAGCCATGCCATTAGTAGGCATGGCTGTGATGGCTTCTAAGGGCACACTAGTTAAACGCTTGCTGATTGGCTGCCTTGCACCTGTTGAAACCGCGCTATTAAAACCGAGCCAAAACATCAAATAACATTACCGAACAACGGACAGTACCCGAACATACAGTGAAATGTTCGGGTCCGTGTTCGGGTACTGAATACCCAAAAGTCCGGTACGATCCAGAACAATACAGTCCGGGTTCGCTCAACCCTATTTATGACCTTAGAATTTTATAAACGGAAGCACACTTTCTACAAAGAATTGCAGTGTGCTGTGGCAAAAAATGGGTGTGACTACATTGCACCAAACCGAGTGTGGCTTAAGGTGCATGGTTAAATAGAGTCAGTGCATTCTTGTTGTACACAGTGCACACATATGCTGCTGTCCTTGTATCCACACAATACACCTTAGTTATTTTGCCACAAGTGACATTCTCACTGACATGCATTCACCACAAATGATCATTTTTAAAAACTGAAACTCTACCATTACATATGCCTTTCCTACCTAAAATATTTCATAAAGGAGAGCTTCATTAAAATGTTTAGTGACTACTGTTAAGACAATTATGTTGGTCAAAATGACATAATATACAGCATAGCATATGGAGTGAAATGGTCAGTGGATATACCATACAATATGTCATTTTTTGAACTTACATTGCTAGTCACAAGTAGTAAAAAAACACCCCCTCAAATCATTTGTGCTGAATAGTAATAAGATCCCCCCCCCCAACAAATACCCTTTATGGTCAGTGACAAAAAGTTTTGTCCTACCAAAGCATTAGTGGTCACTGACAATTAGATTTTACCTTCTTCCCTTCCCAAAGCATTCATTGTTAGCATATTCTCACCCAAAAGCAATAGCGGTTAGTACATTCTCCACTTCCCCCAAAAAACAATGATCACTCTGTCTTCAAAGCATTAGTGATCCGTGGGTTTCCCCCTCCATTCCAACAAAATGATTGGTCAGTGTATTGTCCTGTCTACCCTGTAAAGTCCTAATGATCAGTTTTATGTCCCCCTCCCCTCTCCAATCACTGATCAGTGTATTGCCACCCCTGTACAATAATTGTCAGCTTGTTGTCCCTCCTCCAAAGTATTAGTACCAGTACCTTGTCCTCTTCCAAAACATTAGTCTCAGTGCATTGTCCCCCTTTCAGAACATTAGTTTCAGTGCCTTGTTCCCGTCCTCCCTCCAAAACAGTATCAGTGTCTTGCCGCTCCTATCGCCTTTCAAAACATCGGTGTCAGTGCTTGTCCCTCCTCCAAAATATTATTGTTAATGTCTTGTCCCCCCACCACCCAAAACATTAATGTTAGTGCTTGTCCCTCCTCCAAAATATTAGTGTCAGTGCCTTGTCCACCCAACACCAAAAACATTAGTGTCAGTGCGTGTCCCTCCTCCAAAATACTAGTGTCAGTGTCTTGTCCCCCCACCACCCAAAACATTAATGTTAGTGCTTGTCCTTCCTCCAAAATATTACTGTCAGTGCCTTGTCCACCCAACATTGAAAAAAATAGTGTCAGTGCTTGTCCCTCCTCCAAATTATTAGTGTCAGTATCTTGTCCCTCCACCACCCAAATCATTAGTGCCAGTGCATTTCCCTCCTCCAAAATATCAGTGTCAGTGCCTTTTCCCCCCACCACCCAAAACATTAATGTTAGTGCTTTTCCCTCCTCTGAAATATTAGTGTCAGTGCCTTGTTCCCCTTCCCCTCACCAAAACATTGTCAGTGCATTCCAATGTCAAATATTTCACGTTCAGTAATAGGCGAGATCAGGCTCCACACACTCCACGATCACATATCAGGCTGCTGTACAGTGGCATCGTCCCTGACACTATGTCGTTTCTGTCCAGCAGGAGTTCACTCTGCCCTTCAGTGCTACCCTGTTATCTAGAATTGAGCCCAGGAGTGCATATACCAGCACTAGACCCAAGGACATTGGCTTAATTTTCGGGGCCCAGCATAAGTTCACTTTAAAAAAATCCAAGTTTTGGATGAAAAAAAAATGCATTTATATATTTTTTTCTCAGGAGCCTGCAGAGCATTGCACCCATGATCAGTGTCAATCTCTTGGTGACTCTTTCTTCATCTCTGACACCAGTACTTCTGCAGAGGCTCTCAGTTTCAGAGCTGCAGGAAGAGTGAATAAACTAGTGAATGGATCAGCACACTTGCAGTTCCTTGTAACTTTTTTGTCTGCTGCGATGGCAGGGTTTTTCAGATCTGGGCACATAAGAAAATGTGCCCCACTACTGCAATGCAAAGAACTCAAAAATAGTTTGTTGAAGTAGATGTAAACCCAACCACTAAAATCTCTTATAACCTGTAACAGCTGGTAATAAAGATATAAGGTCATATCTTATATCTTGGGCCGCACAGTGGTGTAGTGGTTAGCACTTTCACCTAGCAGCAAGAGGGTCGCTGGTTCGAATCCCAACCACGACACTACCTGCCTGGAGTTTGCATGTTCTCCTTGTGCCTGCGTGGGTTTCCTCCAGGTACTCTGGTTTCCTCCCACACTCCAAAGACATGCTGGTAGGTTAATTGGATCCTGTATAAAACTGGCCCTACTATGTATGTATGAATGTGAGTTAGGGACCTTAGATTGTAAGCTCCTTGAGGGCAGGGACTGATGTGAATGTACAATGTATATGTAAAGCGCTGCGTAAATTGACAGCGCTATATAAGAACCTGAAATAAATAAATAAAAAATAAAATATAAGGCACATTGTTTAGGCACTTTGTGCCATGAGTGGAAAGCAAACTGCCCCTGTTTCCAACAATCTCCTGTCTGTAAATGACATGTCATATGCCTTTTCAAATGGAAAAAAAAAAAGAAAAAAGCTTCTATGCTGAGGAACATTGCCTTAAAATATAACAACGTTTTTTTTTTTAAAAAAGAGCCTTGCAAAATAATTGCAGCCATCAATAATCAGAAAATATTCTCTGTGAAAAAAACACAAGCAGCAGTGAAGTGTGGAGGCGTCGGTTCGAATCCCACTTCTGACACCAGTTCTGAAAGGTTGTATCCCTTGGTAAGTACACTTCTGCTGACCAGCCTCCCTTCAACCTGTAAAGAATGTACAAGCTCTCAGAAATAAGACAGCAGATGGGTATGGTCTTTCAGTCTGTATTCAACAGCATTCAGGTCAGGACAGCTTATACTGTATACAGTTCAAAAAGGGGATGTGACCATTGTGGGCCCTACGTTGGGTCCCACTGGGTCCATTGGACCCAGGCAGAACTTGAAGAGGGGGAGCAAATTGACTCCCAAGATTTTTTTTCCAGCAGTTTTGTGTGTCATCAGTTTGCAGCACGTTACGGGCAGCATATTCCCATCTCCTACTGCCGCCCGTAGTGCAAACTAATGAGTATGAGGAGGCAGAGCATCTCCTCCAGGGAACGTCCCTCACATGATCGTGGTGTGAGCAATAACGTCAGACATCAGAGCACTCCATCTCACGCAGGGCAGGCTGGATGTTCTAGGGATTTAGGTGCAGAAGACACAGGAGTGACAGGAGGACTGAGGATAGACAGTGGGTGTTTGGTGGACTGGTCCAGTGGTGAATTATGGAAGACGATAACAGTATATATAATATTTTCAAAATGTTTTTTTTTTTTTTTTTTTTAGGGGGGTGGTGGGGGGGGGGGCAGCATTTAGTTATTGGAACAAGGGATACCGGAGGTATCGACCCCTAACTGTTTTTTTGGTAGCAAATTGAACCAGATCTTGGAATAAAGATTTCAAAAAGATTTATAAAAATTTACTTTATTAAACAAAAAAGTAGAAAAAGTGACAAAAGTGAAATAAATATTAAATGTTAAAAACAACCCTTAAAAGGGAAGTATGTAATGAGCTCCTGATTGCTGATACATGTTGATTAGATTGCATAATGATAATCACAAGGTAAATACAACGCAACACCCCAAACACTTTATGGTGGAGGGGCATTAGCCCCGACGCGTTTCGACCTAATGGCGGTCTTCTTCAAGGGGACTGTTATATCTAGAAAAAGCATATCAGCATTATCAATATGTTCGCATCGTAGAAAAGCAACAGTTTTTACACGGTTATGTAATAAATTTTACCATTGTAGCAATAAACGGCTGGGAGCCAGAGAGCAAATTGGATAGTTAAAACTAGTTAAAACATTCTCGAAAGTTGAAAGGGCATACCCTCTACCACCATGCAGGACAAAGTAGGCGTAGAGGTCTGCAGGGAGTCACCAACAGACGATCGCCAAAAAAGGGCATAAAACACCTGGTAAGAGATGTGTACCATGATAAAGCTATCCAAGCAAAATGGCATATTAATTTATAAGGCTGTAGTAGCGATAAGGACAGGGCAGTGGGTGAGACTGGTAGAACAGAGGGGAAAAGCAAGGAGAAAGGGAAAAGAAGAGAGGGTGGCTGGGAAAGAGATAGGGGTGACAAAAGACCCACTAGAAGAGTGTGGAACAGAACCAAACATAAGGAGGACAAAGCCTGAGAAACAGGAGTCCAAACACACATATAGATAAGAGTCAAGAACACATGCTGGTAAAAGAAGATCCAATCGCACATATAAGGATAAGAGTCAAGATACATGCTAGCAGGAAGAGGTGTAAGGCATTGGGGGCCCAACCGCATGAAACAACATGGAAAATGGGGGATGCCGAGCAGAGAACAGGGAACGCACGGGAAACATAAGGAAGAAGAAAGCAACCAAGAGGTGGACGGAATGGGAAATAGAAAAAAGAGAACTAAAACAAGGGAAACGAGCATAGAGCCCAGCACTCCACACTTACCCGTGTAAAATCACTACAAGCCTACAGGCAGTACTGCAATTTTCAGAGAGGAGGATCCTTGTGCCCTTACTCTAATGGTGGCTTAAATACCTGTGTAAAAGGTGCACATATTCCATCAGGTGTGTGCTCCTAATGGCCGGCGGGATCCGCCTCGTGCATTTATTTATTGGACCCAGGCAGCGCAATGTCTTGGGCCAGCCCTGTATGTGACATTAATTTTCCAGACCAACTAAAAATATATATATAATATTTAAGCGCAATGGACATATACATAATAGGAAACAGATATATACATACCAGGAAAGCAAACTCAGGAAACAACTAGTGTTGAGCGAACACGGACTGTATTATTCGGGTCCGTACCGGATAATTGGATTTTTGCTACCCGGACACGGACCCGAAAACTTTACTGTATGTTCGGGTTTAAAATCCGTGTTCGGTAATTTTATTTCCTGTTTTGTATGTAATGGCGCGCTTTTAATGGCGGGCTTTCAACAACCAATCAACAAGCGTTTAACTGGTGTGCCTTAAGCCATCCCAGCCATGCCTACTAATGTATTAGTAGCTGTGATTGGCCATCTGAAGCATGTGACCTATGTCTTTATAAGCTCGAGAGACACAGCGCGGTGCGTCAGTCTGCTGTAGTGTAGGGAGAGAGCACACATCATACGTGCTGGCTGCTGCTGATTAGGGACAGACAGGGAAAAACAAAATTGTGCCCGAAAAGAATGCAGGGACAGGTCGGAGTGTAGGCAGGGAAAGATATTTGAGCATTTTAGGGACAGGCTGGAGAGATTAGGAAGGGACAGATAGGAGACACAGGACAGAACAATCATCCGTTAGCGATCTACATCGATTTTGCTGTGTGGGGGGTGGTGCAGTGAACGATCTTTTTGCCCTCACTTGAGCCCACTGAGGAGGAGGAGGAGGAGGGAGAAAAAAATATATTTTTATCAGTCTGTTGTGTGCAGCATTCAGCTATATTTTACTACAGATTGCTGTTCTAATCTGCTATTTAAAAATTACAAAGTTAAAGGGGAATTTTTTTTTCCCTTCATAGCCTGCTGCTGACCGTGACATAAAACATAAGACACTGCTGTGTTCACATGTGCTCTTGAAAAATCAACAATTTTATATACATTTTTCTATTCCGCTATTCAATATACACCCTTTTGGGTTAAAAAAAAAATAATTGTGGTATAGTCTGTACTAATCTGCTATTTAAAAATTTCAAATTTAAAGGGGAATTTTTTTTTTCCCTTCATAGCCTGCTGCTCACCGTGACATAAAACATAAGACACTGCTGTGTTCACATGTGCTATTGAAAACTCACCAATTTTATATACTTTTTTCTATTCCGCTATTCAATCTACACCCTTTTGGGGTAAAAAAAATTAAATTGCGGCATAGTCTGTATCGGTACGTGTGAGATACTCCTTTCCAATTTTTTGGGTGCATCTTACAGCGCCGAGGATTGCAGGGTGCTTCAGTTTGCCTCCTGTTCCGAACTCCTCCTACTCCTCATCCTCATCCTGCCTTTAGGGTACAAAAAATTGTAATCGGGGCCTAGTCTGGGTTTGTACATGTGAGATACACTTTTTTATACCATATTTTCTATTCCGCTATTCAATCTACACCCTTTTGGGGTAAAAATAAATAAATTGCGGCATAGTCTGTATCGGTACGTGTGAGATACACCTTTCCAATTTTTTGGGCGCATCTTACACCGCCGAGGATTGCAGGGTGCTTCAGTTTGCCTCCTGTTCCGAACTCCTCCTACTCCTCATCCTGCCTTTAGGGTACAAAAAATTATAATCGGGGCCTAGTCTGGGTTTGTACGTGTGAGATACACCTTTTTATGTCATATTTTCTATTCCGCTATTCAATCTACACCCTTTTGGGGTAAAAAGAATTAAATTGCGGCATAGTCTGTATCGGTACGTGTGAGATAAACCTTTCAAATTTTTGGGCGCATCTTACACCGCCGAGGATTGCAGGGTGCCTCAGTTTGCCTCCTGTTCCGAACTCCTCCTACTCCTCATCCTCATCCTGCCTTTAGGGTACAAAAAATTGTAATCGGGGTCTAGCCTGGGTTTGTACGTGTGAGATACACTTTTTTATATCATATTTTCTATTCCGCTATTCAATCTTTTGGGGTAAAAAAAAATGAAATTGCGGCATAGTCTGTATCGGTACGTGTGAGATACACCTTTCCAATTTTTTGGGCGCATCTTACACCGCCGAGGATTACAGGGTGCTTCAGTTTGCCTCCTGTTCCGAACTCCTCCTACTCCTCATCCTGCCTTTAGGGTACAAAAAATTGTAATCGGGGCCTAGTCTGTGTTTGTACGTGTGAGATACACCGTTTTATACATTTTTTTTCTATTCCGCTATTCAATATACACCCTTTTGGAGTGAAAAAAATGTAATTACGGCATAGTCTGTATCGGTACGTGTGGGATACACCTTTTAAATTTGTTTGGCGCATCTCCTTCCACCGCCGAGGATTGCAGGGCGCTTCAGTTTGCCTCCTGTTCCGAACTCCTCCTACTCCTCTTCCTCATCCTCCCTTTAGGGTACAAAAAATTGTAAACGGGCCTATTCTGTGTTTGTACGTGTGAGATACACCGTTTTATAAATTTTTTTCTATTCCGCTATTCAATATACACCCTTTTGGGGTGAAAAAAATTAAATTGCGGCATACTTTGCATATTTGACTGTGAGATACACCCGTTGTATTTGTATACTGTTTTTCTATTCCGCTATTTAATAAACACCCTTTTGGGGTAAAAAAAATTAAATTGCGGCATAGTTTGCATATTTGACTGTAAGATACACCCGTGCGATACTGTTGTTGTTTTGTTCCGCTATTCAATAAACACCTTTCTAGGGCAAGATCATAAATTACAGAAATATGAGGAGAACGTCAAATAGGGGCTGTGGCCTGGGTCGTGGTGCTGCTGGTAGAGCTCCTGTTGCAAGGAGAGGACGTGGTCGATCTGTGCCAGCTACACGCACAAGTGAAACACCTTCCTCAAGTGTGAGTGGGCGACAGAACCTGCAGCAGTATTTGGTAGGGCATCATGCGCCTCTACAAGTGTTGAGGCAAGAACAAGTACAGGCGATAGTAGATTGGTTTGCTGCTGACAGTGCCTATAGTTCCTTCACATTGTCTCCCACCCAGTCTACTGCAGAAAGGTCAGAGTTGGCACCTGCAGCCGACGTCCAACCGTCTTTCACCTCACCCCCTTGCAAATCAGGCAAGCAGTCTGAGCCCCAAGTCATGCAGCAGTCTCTTCTTCTTTTTGATGACTCTGTCAGCAGGGTTTCCCAGGGCCATCCACCTAGCCCTGCCCCAGAAGTGGAAGAGATTGAGTGCAGCGATGCCCAACCACTTATTTCTCAAGATGAGTACATGGAAGGACCATCACAGCACGTCTCCGATGATGACGAAACGCAGGTGCCAACTGCTGCGGCACTCAGAATTGTGGAGACCGACAAGGAGGGCAGGGGTGAAGACTGGGTGGAAGATGATGTGGAGGACGAGGAGGTCCTCGACCCCACATGGAATGAAGGTCATGCAGGTGACCTGAGTAGTTTGGAGGAAGCGGCGGTGGTCGCACAGAGCCACCAGCACAGCAGAAGAGGGAGAAGGGTGCAGAAGAGGAGCGGCCATGCCCTAGACACTACGCCTGCTACTGCCCAATGCAGCAAGGGATCAAGCGCACCAAAGCCAGCTCAAAGGAGTTCTCTAGCGTGGAAGTTCTTCAGACAATGTGCTGATGACAGGACACGAGTGGTTTGCACCCTGTGCAATCAGAGCCTGAAGCGAGGCATAAACCTTCTCAACCTGAGCACAACCTGCATGATCAGGCATCTAAGTGCAAAGCACGAGCTGCAGTGGAAGCGTTCAGCTTTCCATCTCACAAACACTTCAGAGGAAGAGGAAGTACCCCCCTACCCACCCGCGATCCCTGGCCCTGAATGCCAGCATTTCAAAATTCTTGGCCTTTGAAATGCTGTCATTCCGTCTGGTGGAGAAGCACAGTTTTAAAAGCCTTATGTCGGTGGCTGTCCCACAGTACGTCGTGCCAAGCCGCCACTACTTTTCCAGGCAAGCCATCCCTTCCCTGCACAACCAAGTGGGGGAAAAAATCAGGTGTGCACTGCGCAACGCCATCTGTGCCAAGGTCCACCTAACTACCGATACGTGGACCAGTAAGCACGGTCAGGGGCGTTATATCTCCGGCACACTGGGTAAATGCAGTGGCGGATGGGCCTGAGGCGGATGGGCCTGAGGCGGATAGCAATTTGGCGCATGTCCTTCCACCACCGAGGATTGCAGGGCTCTTCAGTTTGCCTCCTGTTCCTAACTCCTCCTACTCCGCTTCCTCATCCTCTACCGCCTCCTCATCCCGTCAGCGTAACACCTTCACCACCAACTTCAGCACAGCCAGGGGTAAAAGACAGCAGGCAGTTTTAAAACTTGCCTGTTTTGGGGAAAATACCACACACCGCGCAGGAGTTGTGGAGGAGCATGGAACAGCAGACCGATGAGTGGTTGCTGCCAGCGAGCCTCAAGCCCGGCCTGGTGGTGTGCAATAACGGGCAAAATCTCATAGCAGCTCTGGGCCTAGCCGGTTTGACGCACATCTCTTGCCTGGCGCATGTGCTGAATTTGGTGGTGCAGAGGTTCCTTAAAAAGTACCCCGATATGTCAGAGCTGCTGCAGAAAGTGCGGGCCGTCTGTGCGCACTTTCGGCGTTCTCACCCTGCTGCTGCTCGCCTGTCAGCGCTGCATCGTAACTTCGGCCTTCCCGCTCACCGCCTCATATGTGACATGCCCACAAGGTGGAACTCCACCTTGCACATGCTGCAAAGACTGTGCGAGCAGCAGCAGGCCATAGTGGAGTTTCAGCTGCAGCACGCACGCATGAGTCGCTCTGCGGAACAGCACCACTTCACCACCAATAACTGGGCCTCCATGCGAGACCTGTGTGCCTTGTTGCGCTGTTTTGAGTACTCCACCAACATGGCCAGTGCCGATGACGCCGTTGTCAGCTTAACTATCCCACTTCTATGCCTCCTTGAAAAAAACGATTCGGGCGATGATGGAAGAGGATGTGGCACAGGAGGAGGAGGAGGAGGAGGAGGAGGAAGAGGGATAATTTCCAAGGCTTTCAGGGCAGTCATTCACAAGTGGCTCCGAGGGTGGGTTCCTGCACCCACAAATGCCATGTACACAATTGTCCAGCAGGGGCACAGTTATGGAGGATGAGGAGGAGGAGATGGAGGAGGAGATGGAACCATGTTCACAGCAGGGTGGCACCCAGGCCAGCTCATGGCCATCACTGGTGCGTGGCTGGGGGGATACAGAGGACACAGACGATACACCTCCCACAGAGGACAGCCTTTCGTTGCCTCTGGGCAGCCTGGCACACATGAGCGATTACATGATGCAGTGTCTCCACAACGACCGCCGAGTTGCCCACATTCTAACTTGTGCTGATTACTGGGTGGCCACGCTGCTGGATCCCCGTTACAAGGACAACGTACCGTCCTTAATTCACTCACTGGAGCGTGATCGCAAGATGCGGGAGTACAAGCGCACGCTGGTAGACGCGAAGCTGCTAGCATTCCCACCTGATAGAGGGGCCACAGTGGAAGCACAAGGCCAAGGCAGAGGAGGAGGAGAAAGAGGTCGCCAACGCAACCAGGGCACCGCCAGCACCTCAGAGGGCAGGGTTAGCATGGCCGAAATGTGGAAAAGCTTTGTCAGCACGCCACAACAAACAGCAGCACCAGCAGCTCATATGGAACGTCTTAGCAGGAGGCAGCATTTCACCAACATGGTGGAGCAGTATGTGTGCACACGCCTACATGTAGTGAATGACGGGTCTGCCCCCTTCAACTTCTGGGTCTCCAAATTGGGCACATGGCCTGAGCTTGCCCTTTACGCCTTGGAGGTGCTGGCGTGCCCTGCAGCCAGTGTATTATCTGAACGTGTATTTAGCACGGCTGGGGGCGTTATCACAGACAAGCGCAGCCGCCTGTCCAGAGACAATGTGGACAAGCTCACGTTCATTAAAATGAACCAGGCATGGATCCCACAGGACTTTTCCGTACCTTGTGCAGAATAGAGATGGATACCGACCTTACCCAGCCATTGTTATGTTTTTGATCTTTCTCACTCTTTTCGGGTGTACCCTAATTTTAAATGACTAAAAAAAAGCAGTGTTGGCTACCTCATCCCCCTCCACTGCCGCTTCCACCTACACCGCCACATCCACCGCCACCTCAACCTCCCTCCTACTCCATATGGGCCTCGTCCTTCACAGATGAAGAAAATTGTTTTATATTTTCTGTTTTTTTTTTTTGTTTTAAGTTATTTCCCTATCCACATTTGTTTGCAGAGCACATGCCATGCTCTTAACTACATTTTGCTGCCATTTGCAGCACTCTAGCCCTTTCCATTGTTTTTTTAGAGCCATTTTAGTGCCTGAAAGTTCGGGTCCCCATTGACTTCAATGGGGTTCGGTGTCCGGGTAAAGTTCGGAAAAAAAGTCCGGGACACGGACCCGGACTTTTTTTTCAAGTTCGGCCAAACCCGCCGAACACGGACATCCAGGTGTCCGCTCAACTCTAGAAACAACCTCTCAGAATAGCAAAATACAGTGCAATCACAAATGTTCTCACAACTTAGACTTTTTTTCTGTTGAGGATGTAAATTTCCTCCAATTGTTATCTACGTTGCAAAGAGAGAGAGTTTCAGTAAAATTGTAAGTTAATGTAAAACTCCAACATTCAATTAAGCATGACTATATAACATTTAAATAAAGCATAATTCTAACAAAGTGCATATGGAATTGGGGACAGGTTAAATACATAAAAAAAATTCAGCCTGCAAAAAATAGGAAATATGCACTATAAAAAAAAACCTGAGCTATAACTGCAGTGTGTGTAAACAGGGACAAGTTGAGAAAAAAAAAAAAAAATCTGTTGCGGTCAGCAAAGTAAAGGAAGCATACCCTTATAAATAAACACACAATCCCCCTGTTATGACTGCAGATAGTGCATATGGAAAGGCTGAAAAAAAAGTTTTAGGACACTCATCAGCAGCATCATCCCCAAATTCCTCAAGTTGCACAGCATTTTGAAGGCCATTCAATGAAGAGTTTACCTTGACTTTATTTAATTCCTGCAAGCGCTACACTAATATGTCCCCATGCACTTTATCAGCAGCACTCTCTATGCATTCCCTAAAGGTCACCAATCTGACAGCACAATTGTTGTACAATTAACATACGATTTATCAAACTATGCAAATGGAGGGCTTACCTGATCTATCCAATAAATTTGATCAAATTAGGTATGCCCTTGCACTACATAGTTGTTAGTAGATCTAAAGAAGCTTATTTAATCAGTCTATACTAGAGGTCTTCAAACTATGGCCCTCCAGTTGTTCGGGAACTACAATTCCCATCATGCCTTGTCATGTCTGTGAATGTCAGAGTTTTACAATGTCTCTTTGGATGTGTAGTTACGCAACAGCTGAAGGGCCGTAGTTTGAGGATCCCTCGTCTATACCATGTGTAGTGAGCCTAACACAGCTAAGTACATTGTCAATATGGCTGCTGCGAATATTGCCTTTTTACAGTAAGTTGGTGGCACATTACAAAGACCTCACTATTGTCCGTTCTAAGCTACCTGACCTAAATTCAGAAGTCATGTAGAGCATTATTGAGAGTTTGTTGCTATGGTGGTGAACAGCCATCTTTTTTGGCTGTATCTGCAATCTGTGAACAGGTTGGGTTTTTCCGCAATTCCAACTTCAACCCAAGCCTGAAGCTCGTCCTTTTTGCTGACCATGAACAAGCATGCAGAAAGTGATGTAAACTTCTGTCTTGTATGCTTCCTTCCAGGTCAATAATAAGCAGGATCAAGTAATTTAGCAATGGAAGCTCCAATATTCGTTGTCAGTAGCTTAGAAGTCAGGAGAGGGATGATGGTCCCAGAACCTGCATTTTTAAAAATAAGTCAGCAACAGAAGCTCCAATATTTCTACGCTCACAGATTCCCTTTAATGTTAGATTGCCTTTAGGCAGAGAAATGTATACCATATAATCCACAGCAATGTCCTTTATTTCACTAGGAGTATAGTCTTGATAAGTTTGTTGCTTCTTTATTAGAGATGTCAGGGAGTAGTATACAGTAAACACATGTGATAGAGTTCTGCAGACCACTATTACTAGCATTATTTTGCAACCAACAATAAAAGATTTTAAGGCCCCTTTCACACTTATGCGACGCGATTTTACCGCGATTTTGACGTGACTTTGCCATCAATTTTGACTCGATTTTGAAAGCTATGGCTATGGCTCAAAACGCAATCAAATCATGGCAAAGTAGTGCAGGAACTACTTTGAAGTCGGTGCGACCTCAAAACGCACTGATATGAATGGGGCTCATTGAAAATAATGGAAAACGACTTGTCATGCGATTTTGCAGTCCAAAATCGTGGGACAAGTCGCACTAGTGTGAAAGGGGCCTTAGAGTTCTTAAACCCCTCCGCAGTGTATCTACCTGCTAGTACAGTAAAACCTTGGTTTGAGAGTAACTTGGTTTAAGAGCGCTTTGCAAGACAAACAAAATTTTCAAATAAATTTTGACTTGATATACAAGCGATGTCTTGATATACAAGTAGCCTCAAGTCACAGCTGAGTATAAAAGAGAAGAGAGGTGCCTCCAAGTGTAGCAATATGGTTAAATGTAATGAAGGTACAACATTTAGCAACTCACATGGTTGATGATTAGAAGAGGCACATCTAAGGATGCAGGCATCCGGGGTAAAGCTGTCCACATAGACCATCCTCTGCACCGTCATCTACATCATCCTTTCCATGCTGTCCCTCGCTTTCAGATCGCTTTACTGCAGGGTGGTCTTCCCAGTCAGGATTACAGACTAGCAGCCGGCAGTGCAGAAGATGGTCTATGTGGACATCTTTACCCCGATGCCTGCATACTTAGATGTGCCTGTTTTATTCATCAACCATGTGAATTGCTAAATGTTGAACCTTCATTAAATGGAACCATATTGCTACACTTAGAGGCGCCTCTCTTCTCTTTGATACCCTGCAGCTCCTGCTGGATTTTGCTTCCAATCCCCTTGTGGAAGCGGCTATTTGTGGATGGACATTTTATGGTTACACGACCTATCGCAATGCTATAATCTTTTTATTTGGACTATAAATTGAAGGACTTATGAATAAATGGTTGTGGAACGAATCATCTGAGTTTCCATTATTCCTTATGGGGAAATTCGCTTTGATATAAGAGTGCTTTGGATTACAAGCATGCTTCCGGAACGAATTATGTTCGCAATCCAAGGTTTTACTGTACAATGAATGTAAATATACAGAGTAAGCACACCACATAACAAGAATACTTTTGCAATAAAGTTGTACTCAGTATATAAGCACAATTATACAATAGGTATAATATCCAATATGTTTTGTCACATCAAGCATAATGCAGTAAAAATATTTGCTTCACTAGAATTTCAATCTATATCCAAAAAGAATACATGCATGTACAGTACATAGGTAAAGTAAGCACCACTAAAGGGCCCATACACGGGCCCGATATCGGGCAGCAACATTCAGCCTATGTTTGTATGGCAGCCTGTCTGACAGAAGCAGGGGAGATCACTACATTAACATTGCATAGTTAGTACAGTGGCTCTTCCAGAGCTGTCAGCTTTTTTTTTTTTTTCCGTTAAGCCTGCTGAGTTGAACAAAAAAAAATGAGTAGTGTGTACTAGGCTTTATTCATACAACAGCTGATGATCCATACCTTCAGTAATTCAGTATCCAAAATAGAAGAATGGCAGGAGGTTCATGAGAAAGGGGGTTCCAACACGCCAGAAACATGGAGATTTTCCTCCTCCTCTCTTCTTTCACAGGTCTTCTTTCCTTCTCAATATTCTAATCTGGGTACTAAATTTCTTTATGTATTTCTAAACATTAGCTGCTGTATGGCTGTAAGTGGTGCTAACTTTATTACCAAAAGTATTAGGACGTCCGCCTTTACACGCACATGAACTTTAATGGCCTTCCAGTCTCAGTCAGTAGTGTTCAATATTGAGTTGGCCCACCCTTTTCAGCTATAACAGCTTCAACTCTTCTGGGAAGGCTGTCCACAAACTTTAGGAGTGTGTCTATGGGAATGTTTGACAATTCTTCCAGAAGCGCATTTTTTAGGTCAGGCACAGATATTGGGTGAGAAGGCCTGGCTCGCGGTCTTGAATTCTTGAATTCATCCCAAAGGCGTTCTATCGGGTTGAGATCAGGACTCTGTGCAGGCAAGTCAGGTTCCTTCACCCCAAACTCGCTCGTTAATATCTTTATGAACCTTGTTTGTGCACTGGTGTGCATGAATTAGAGCGGAGACTGCGCTTCTGGAAGAATGGTCAACCTTTCCCATAGACACACTCCTAAATCTTGTGGACAACCTTCCTAGAAGAGTTTATTCTGTTATAGCTTCAAAGAGTGGGCCAACTCAATATTGAACCCTACAGACTGGAATGTCATTAACTACTTAACGATTACCCGCCACAGTCTTACTGCGGCAGGCAGCCCCTGCTGCATGAACCGGCGTAACTGTACGTTGGTCGTGCGCCTTCAGCTAGGGGGCGAGCGCACGCCACCACCGGCGCGCTCCCGCCCCCATTCGGCAGCGGAGACTCAGATGCATGGGGCAGACGGCTCCAATTGCTGCCTGACACCCCCGCGATCGTTCCCCGTTGAGAGAGAAGGACAGTCAGCTATTAAAAAAACAGCTGACCGTTCTTCTCCCTGGAATGATCATAGAGTGCCTGTGATCCTTCTATATAGGATCACAGGTCTCTATTGTCATTCCACAAGCCCCACCCCCATACAAGCCCCTAGGTACACATTTAACCCCTTGATCACTCATTTTGTTAACCCCTTTGTGACAGTGTCATTATTACAGTAACAGTGCATATTTTTAGCACTGATTACTGTAATAATGTCACTGGTCCCCCCAAAAGTGTCAAAAATCTCAGTTAGAGGTTCGATCTGTCTGCTGCAATGTCGCTGTCCTGCTAAAAATTGCAGATCGCCGCCACTACTAGTAAAAATAAAAAAAAATTAAAATGGTCTAAAATGTTAAAAAATTTTGATTTTTAAATTTTTTTTGGGAATGTTATATAGCAGAATGTGAAAAAATATTGTTTTTTTTTTTTCAAAATTGTCGCTCTATTTATTTTTTATAGCGCAAAAAATAAAAATCGCACTCCACATCCCTGTGGAGGAAACAGGGTCTGAACTTTCCCCCTGCAACGCTTCCCACCCCTAGCTCTATGGATGTTCTGAGTCTCTCCCAAATTAGGTCTTATAACAAATCTACTATAGGCCCTCCACCCCGTATCCCAAAAAAATTGTGGCAATATCTAATGAATCAGTCCTCTCCCACTTGTAAAGGTATTTCTCTGTTTTATCCCATCTGCAATCGCCCTGAAGGGTTTAGGAAAACTCCTATGCTGCTTAAATGGGAAAAAGAGCTGGCTCGGTCTTTTTCAGTTGCCCAGTTTTTTAAAGCTTTTAAAGCTAACGCTACGTCCTCGTCGTGCGTCGACCACTGGGACAACGCGCAGAAGATCCTACACAGGTATTACATGACCCCACATAGACTACACATGATGGATAACAATCTGTCACAGTGGTGCTGGAGAGAGTGTAGACAAGTCGGAAATCTAATGCACGTGTTATGGGAATGCCCCATCATTCAGCCCCTGTGGACGCAGATTGCATCTATTGTATCCACACTGAGTGGAAACTCAGTTAGTATGAACCCGGCCTTGGCTCTTTTGAGTGTGGGTATTGACCAATTTTGAGCTGATTGCAGAACGATTGTAGCTCACTTACTATTTGCAACTAGAATAGCCTTGGCAAAACACTGGGAACTAACCTCTCCCCCCACAATAGGGGAAATCACACATAGAGTCAATTATCAGTATGAAATGGAGAAACTACTAGCATACAAAGATCACAAAGTGTCTTCATTCCAATACAAATGGAATGCATGGCTTAAAATGTTCCCTGACGTGGACTAGGTAGTATGATTTAAAAATATGTTGTAATTATTTAAGGCTCTTGACTGGTGTCCTCTGGTGGTGAACCCAGATCCTTCCCTCTTCTCCACCCCATCCCTCCCCTAGCCCTTCTTTTATTTTTCTTCTCGTTCCTTTCCCCCCTCTGATTCAGCACAATGTTGAAAGTTTGCTAGAATGATAGCTCGTTGCCTTCCTTTCAGGAGAGCTTTTCTTTTAGCATGAATTTGCTTTCTAATGGGCTCATCACAAGCTGGCGGCCTGGACCCCAGAGTGAGGGGGCAGGTAGTGGCAGCCCGCTTTCTCCAGTATGCGACGCTGGGGACTACCTGTTCACAGTATGTTCCCATTGGGGGGGACAGGTACTCCTCTTTTCACCTTCCCACTCCGTCCGGGTTCTAGGTCCGCCCTCGCCCAAGGTTTATTGAGATGCTGTTATTACTGGTGTGCCTATAATACAATTATGGTTGGGGGTTCCCTATGTCGGGGGCTCTCAACATTCCTTTTTGCTCATTGTCAATTTTTCTGTATTTGCACGTTTGAAGCTGCTGTTTATGCTTCTGTTTCTGTAACCACAGCCTTAACCAATACTTTGTTATTACTGTATTATCTGAAAAACTTTCAATAAAAATTTAATGGTGGTGATCAAATACCACCAAAAGAAAACTCTATTTGTGGGAAAAAAAGGACATAATTTTTTTTTAGGTACATCGTCGCACGACCGCGCAATTGTCCGTTAACGCAGTGCCGAATCAAAAAAAAATGGCCTTGTCATTAAGGGGGAAATTCTTCCGGTCCAGAAGTGATTAAAGTTCATGTGCATGTAAATGCAGGAATCCCAAATACTTTTAGTAATATAGTGTTTGCATGTACAGTTGGTATTCTTTTTGGTTATATATTGGAACTTAGAGTGGAACAAAACGCTTTATTGTATTATGTTTGTTGTCAGATGCCATATATGGGTGTTTGTACCGATGGAATAACGCAGCTTTATTACAAAAGCATTTCTTGTTATGCGGTGTGCATATTCTGTATATTTAAAAGTTTTGGTGGAATATAATAAAGCCAACCTCCAATTTGCCTTCATTTTAAAAACCACTTAAGCCCCGGAAGATTTTACCCCCTTCCTGACCAGGGCCTATTTTGCGATTTGGCACTGCTTGACTTTAACGGACAATTGCGCGGTCGTGCGATGCTGTACCTAAACGAATTTGACGTCCTTTTTTCCCACAAAGAGAGCTTTCTTTTGGTGGTATTTGATCACCTGTGCAATTTTTTTTATCATGCGCTATAAACAAAAAAAAGAGCGTCAATTTTGCAAAAATAACAATATTTTTCAATTTTTTTTATATGAAATTCCCCCCCCCCAAAAAAAAAAATGTAAAAATCAAAATGTTTTAACATTTTAGGCCAATTTGTTTTATGCTACATATGTTTGGTAAAAAAAATCGCAAAAAGCGTATTTTGATTTGTTTGTGCAAAAGTTATTGCGTTTACTAACTACGGGAAAGATTTTTGTCATTTTTGTTGTTTTTTTTTAACGAGTAATGGCGGCGATCTGTGATTTTTTTTGTGGGACTGCGACATTGCGGCGGACAGATCGGACCCTTGACTGACATTTTTGACACTTTTGGGGTTACCAGTGACATTACTACAGTAACCATTGCTATACATATGCACTGTTACTGTAAAAATGACACTGGCAGGGAAGGAGTTAACTTTAGGGAGGGGTTAAGTGTGTCCCTAGGGGCGTGCTTCTAACCGTGATTGGATGTGACTGTGTGTGTAAGAACAGAGATCAACGGTCCTACATAGCAGAACCATATGATCTCCATTCTTACACAGGGGAGAATGACAGGCGGCTGTGTTTACATTAGCCGCCTGCCTTTCTCCCGCTGTAACGGACAATCGCGAGTGCCCGGCGGACATCGGGTCTGCCGGGCACACACGCGGGGGGGGGGGTCCGTAAGTGAGCGGGAGTGGGAGCGTGCCTCCAGCGGTGCTTGCTCGCTCCCTGGAGCCTCACAGGCTAGCGACGTAGACCTACGTTGCTTTGCCTGTGAGGGGCTGACTGCCGACGTAAATCGGCGTTAGGCAGTCGGCAAGTGGTTAAAAGATTTCACCAAGTTCATTTTAACTGCTCATTTAACTGTTTATTACATGTTAGGTCAATTTTAATAAAAATAAATACATGACAATTGGTAATTGTCAGTTAAATTTCTTAAGAAATAATTCAGAAGACCTCCTTACTGCTATTTAAACTGTAAGGTATTGTTTAACACATGCACTTTATGATTGAACCAACTGTCCATTCTTATTTGGAAAAAAAAAAAAAAAACATCATATATATCTCAAAGGGGAATCTGACAATTAAATATCATCCTTGTAAATCACCTTCAAATACTTCGTTCTTTGAAATGTTTGATCAGCACTGATATTTCTTGGTTGCTCAGTAAGATTGCTAAAAACACCAGGAGATTGGTAATTTTATGAAAAATGCTTCCTTTTCTCTGATCAGCTGAACATTATCCACAAAGGAACAAAAATACAGCTCTCTCCACATCCAAGGAGCTATTGTGTAAAATAATACATATCACTTTTATTGCCTATTCAGGATGCAGCCATATAACACAACATAACTTCTCTCCCGGAATTATTTGCTCTTCAAAATCCTTTTGCTTAAAGAAGAAAAAGGGCAAGCTCTTTCCCAATGTTATCTTCAGGGACACATGAACTGTTCCACAATACCCAAGCTGATACTATTCACAGCATAATCCCTAATATATGTTTAAAAGCTTGCTGTCTTTTTTGTCTAAGCATGAAAGCAAAGTTTGAAGGACTGATGTAGAAAGCTTCCTTTCTCTTCTGCTTTATTTTTGTATTTGTTCAATTCTCCACGGATTGTGAAGATTTGGGATTAGACAAATGTAAAAGATGCTGGCAGAGACTGAAATAGTAAAATGAGCCATCCAATCTTCTTACAGAGTTTTCTCGGTGCCAAAGAGCACTTAAAGGAATAAGAAAGGAACTTTGAAAATAGTGTGTTTCATAACAAGTAGCAGATTTACAAAACAACAAAAGCACTTGGTTTAGTGCAGTTTGCACTTGTCTTACAAAAGTGCAACTTTAATAACCTGTAAGAGATGGGGGTCTATGCAATATATACCTATAATATTTCATTTTTTTTTCTCATGATCCCAAAAAAAAAAAAAAATGGAAAATATTAATATTTAAGGGGACCCCATGGTACTGTGAATATGATATGAATGTAGCACTGCCCCCTAGGGAGCTGCTGAGATTGGATTTTCCTGGGTTACCCATAGCAACAGCCCGTTAAAACGTATCACTTTAACTCTTGGCTCAGGCAATGAACAGTCCAGGGGATTTGTTTTTTTGTGTTTTTTTTTTAACTGGGATGGGAGAAGAGATGAGTGGGATACTCCAACTATGAACTATGCCCAATTCTGAGGACAATTAGCTGCAGTGTATGCGGCAAGGCTGCTGCTTCACTCTGCCACAGAAGTGAAGATAGATGAAAAGGCTCCTGTTCTAATTACTCTTCAGGGTATCAACTTGGCACCCCCTTTCTATCTTGGTGCCACTGACTATCACAGGAGTGTTCCCCTTCCTGGGCAGACCCCTGGCAAGCTCCCTGGTACTCACGGACACTGTTTTTCCTCAGGTTGCTCTGCCGCTTGCTCCACAGTCAGTATCCTCTGGACCTCCTGGCTCAGCACCACACGTCTGGTCCACTAGGCCGACTGCCTGTGACCACTTTCCACACTGACAGGAGGAGAGACAGCCGTCACCCTCCTGCTGGGACCTGGCTTCCCACCCAAAGACGCCCTGCCACATGTGCCCTTGGTTTTTATGACCTATCCCAGGATGCACCACTCTTGTGCCAACCCACTGGGACAGCCACAAAAGCATGTGTGTCATTGGCTGGGTTTCCTCCACTGTCCAACAGGCTTCCCTATTGGATACAGTGGGGACACTCCCTCAGACCAAGTGAATCACACATGGACACATGTAACAGGCCTAACTAGTGATCAGGCTCTCCTGATAAACAGGCAGAGCAAAAACTATGCTTTTCCTAGCACCTGCCTAGGAGGGTGCTACATGAAGATAAAAGAAAGCACTTGGAGGTGACTACTTTAGGAAATGGGTGTTTTTTTAGGAGAAGTGAATCTCCCACTAAATTACCATTACATTCTGCCTGTGTTATGCATCTACCTGGATGTTTCAAAAAATTGCCAGCAGGCATGACTTGAAATTAAATTAATATTTGAGAGAAATTTATCAAAACTGGAGAATCCAGAATCTGGAGCAGCTGTACGTGACAACCAATCATCTTCTATCATCAGCTTGTTCTGTTAAGCTTTGCAAAATGAAAGATAAAAGCTGATTGGTTGCCATGCATAGCTGCTCCAGATTCTGAATTCTTCAGTTTTCATACATTCCCTGATTTATGCCTCTTCTACCAAAACATTGCTATCTTTTTTTTTCTTTTCTTAATTATACACTTACTGTGGTGCATACACAGTGCAGTGTATAGCAAAAGCTGCACATATGCAGTTGTTATGACATCAGTGATCAATCAATGGCTGAAAAAGAATCCCCAGGGGAAGACAAGGAGAGGATAGCAGCAACAAGGATGGAGTGATAGGGGAGAGCATGGACATTGCATTACTAGAGGACAGCAAACTAGGAAGCACTATAAGGCCTTCCTGTAAAATCTTAGAAAACAAATGCTCTTCACCGTTATCAAAGCCTAGTGTCCTGTGGCCAACATCCCAATAATATAAAGGAACGGGACAGCACCGTTCGCTCCATGAACAGTTGGTCTCTGGACCATGGATGCATATGCGCGGGATCAGATGGGTCCCGGCGCATGCACAGTGGCGCCTCGCTCGCACACATGCACGCCATATTTAGACCCAACTACGGCCGGCATTTGCAGAGCTACAGTTGGGACGACAACACATGGATGCCCCTGTTCGTCACCTTATCCAGGTATCTGTAGAACTCCTATTCTCTCACTGCCTATTTTATTGCATCTGGGACTATTAGGTCCTACTGTAGATGAACAATTTGAATTCCACTATTACAGGCATGTGTTTTTTTCCCTTTATCCCATTTAGGGACATACCTATTTTTGAAGGATCTGCTGATATATAGGACTACTCTATCCCTTTATACTGTGAGGCTTTTGCACCCAGTCCTGGGAACACACAGGTACCTTTTCATTCTTTGTTTAAAGAAAGGTTGACTTTTATATTTAGACATGAATAAATTATGATACATATGTAATGCAGGATAATTTTTAAAGCGAAAGACACATTAATTTCTATGAAGTATGTTCTGATCTTCATACCCTAGTTGTCCTATAGCGGTTCATTGAGGTCCTCCATGGGAGCTCAGGGAAACTGACAGTGGTGGTGCCCTCTCTAGCCCATTCCACCCAGGCAAAGGCAAACATTCTCCATTCATTCTCTGACTATGTATATGGCTGTATACTATTCCACCTGGTATGTGATTATATGAGTAGCAATGTGAATGACGCTCCTCTGATTCTATATCTGTAGACCTCATTAAAATGTTGTATTTTCTAATAATGGAATATTTTAATGAACACTTATCTCCCTGTCAATGTCCCTGAAGAAGGGTATTTAACCTCCCTGGCGGTATGATTCTTTTGGATTTTAGGTGCTGAAAGCGGTACCATTATTTTGCATGTAATTCTTGTGAATGAGCAGTCCAAAACCAACTGTATACATTTATTATATATATTATATATATATATATATATATGTATGCATACATATATTATGTATACATATTATATATATATATATATATATATATATATTGTGAGGGATTAGCTCGGTGGCGGGTGTGGATGACCCCTTGGGGGGTGCGTTTTCCCAGAGAGGTAGCCGACAAGTGCTTGCAAACAAACAGTGTGGTTTATTAAATGGTGTTTTCTTCACCAGGCTGTATGCAGCAAAACATCCAAAATAAAATAAAACAGAAAATAAATCCTTGCCTCTGTGGGCGGCTACCTTCTCACAACTGGAACCTGCCTAAGTGTCTGTCTCCAACCTACCGTCGGGCAGACTTCCTTGTCCTACAGCGGACACTCAATAGTCCTTTTATAATAGCTTCACAGGGCAACACAGTCCTTTTGTTTCTTTCACATCAACAGTTCGTCTTCTCACCTTTGAGACGTATTCACCCTTGGTTACCGTCCCGGGCACACATCACTCCGGGGGGTCTTCTCCCAGGCCCACACATCCTGTCGGGAGGCACACGCTGACTGTCCTCCTGCTCCCAGCCCACATGGCTTCAGGACACAGCTTCTGGAGGCAGCAAACAATAGGAATTTCTCTGAACAAATTATAGAGCCTTAACTCCCTCATTCTGAACAGGTGAAGGCCTTTCAACTTCCTGCTGGCTAGCTCTGTAGCCAACACCCTAAATTAATTAATGGACTTTCTAAATCAGGTAGAAATGTATCTCCTTCCTGTGACTACATTCCCAGATTTAGCTGACTTCCTGTTACATACCCCCCCCTCTTGTTTCAACCCTAGGGTTGGGACACAGATTTCCAGGCACGCATGTGTCAAGCACTGCTGACTCACTGATAAGCCTCCTATTATCCTCAAGCTTCCGGATGAAACTGTTTTGTCATCTTCATTGACGGATTTCTCATAAATGCCAGACAGCTTGTCCCTCATAACCGTCTGTCCAATCCACCATGGAGGACCGTGATCCATAGGCAACTCAATTGGGCTAGTCTTAATGTCTTCAACATTCTTAAGACGCCTCTCTCTGCAATCCATAAATGTTTTCCACAAAACTTTGAGAACCTTTGCTTCACTAAGCTTTGTTCCAAGTAGGGACTCTTGACATCCCTCTGTGACTTGAGTTGCCTCTCCATACAGCTGTACACAATCATTGACTTTTTGTTGTAAAAGGGAATGATCTTCCTTCTTGAGCTTTGCTTGCTCTAAGATGCTGTGCAGAGGATTTTCCAATTGAGACAACAGGCTGTCACACATTTCTTCAAAGTGACCCCTGTTCCTTTTCCCAGAGATATCAATATCATTCAAACATTTCATATTCATAGGCAGATCTGAAGCATTTGCACTCATCAACTTCTTAAACTTTTCGCCCTCCTGAGCGAGTCGCAGTAAAGGCCTACTACTTGATTTGATATTCAGTTTATATTTCTTGCCAAACTCTTCACAGAAGTAGCCAACCAGAACATCATCAACTTTCCTTCCACCAACATAGGGGTCAAAGGCAACAACACAGTTGAACCCAGCGATCTGGGTGGTATCCATTATAGACCTCCTCTCTGCATCAGTGAAGAAGCATGGAACTGCAACACATTCTTTTACAGGTTTCTTCAATGCACTTTCTGCTGAACTATTTGACCGCTCAAGGTCACCTAGTTCTTTTTCTCTATCTGAATTCCACATGGAATGCATCTCAAGATCACGATCAAACTTCTGCCACCCGTCTTTCACCAGTTCCATTTTGGAAACACTCCCTGAAAGGCACTTATTCATTTGCTTCACGTTTTCACCAACAGCCTTAGTTTTCTCCACTAGGTTTTCAGCCTGAACTGAGAAATCACCACATTTCTTACTCAGCTCCTTTGTTTGCTGAAGTTCTAATGATACATTTTCCAATGCTTGAAGTTTTTGAAGGAACGGTTTATTCCAAAGGGG